>NW_026706048.1:0-308326 GCF_029867415.1 Vicia villosa
GTTCGCGATCAGATAAGGGTGGTTGAACCCTTCCAGCCATATCTCTCCACTTTTGTGCATATTCTTTGAAACTTTCTTTTGGTCCCATAGACATGCCTCGCAATTGAGTACGAGTGGGTGTAAGATCAGCATTGTATTGGTACTGTTTGTAAAAAGCAGCAGCTAATTCTTCCCAAGTATGAACCTTGGTATTTTCTAGCTGGTAGTACCATTCGAGTTGTGTACCCGACAGACTTTCTTGGAAAAAGTGAATCCACAATTTGTTATCTGTTGTATGAGGTTGTATCTTCCTCACATAAGATCTCAAATGTAGTTTTGGACAAGAAACTCCATCATACTTTGCAAAGGTTGGAACTTTGAATTTTGGAGGGATGACAACATCCGACACGAGTCCCAGATCATTGAAATCTAAGCCAGGTATTTTTTGTATTTCCATAGCTTTCATACGATCCTCCAACTGTTGGTATTTGTCATCATCCTGTTCGTCTCCAGAACGATCTTCTTCTTCAGAGAGAGAGGGTTTAGCAGAACCCTGGTTGCTTTGATTATCTTCTTGTTCACCATCACCGACTATTTCAGGGATTGGTGGCTTTTTGATCTTTTTGACAGGGATCTTGATCTTCCTTCTCAGGTAACTCAAGCCTGCAGATTCTTTGGGCTTCTTCTTCTTCTTGAGTATCAGGGCTTTCAGCTCTTGTTGCCCCTTTGCCAGTTCCAGAATTGCCACTTGAACTTGGGCATTCTGTACTTCGAGATTCTTGATGCTTGCCTCAGATTCCATCTCTTCTGACTGAAATAAACAGCGAAGAGATGAGAAACCCGTCATGAGAACCTGTTATGAAATGTGTATGACTGGATGCCATGTATGCAATGTGTATGCAATGTATATGAATGCAATGTATGAAATGCAATGTATGAAATGCAATGTGTATGCAATGCATGTGAATGCATGTGTGCAATGTTTTCAAGGATCATAGAGTCTAGATTTGTTAAAGAAGCAACAAACGTTAGTTAATCAATTTATTCTTTTTCTTTGCCTCATTTGGGCTTACAAGACAGAAAATAAAATAAATGATCTTTCAGGTCTCCCGTGGGCGCTTTTTCTTTGTCCCCAGGAATGCGTTGATTCTTTGTTCTTCTTGAAGCTGTCTGGTGAGCTCGAATAGCCTTCTCTCATAGTCCTGACAGTGTTCTTTGAAGGTGTCTCTTTCCTCTTTGAGTTGAACCCAGGATTTTTGCAACTCTTCCAAGTCAGTTGGCATATCCGGGTGTAGAATAACTTGAGGTTCGTAACCTTCGACTTCTGATTCGATAGTCACAGGTAGAACAGCGGGATAGGGCATCATGAGTTTTTGAGCATGAGTACGCACCCATCTGAGGTAAAGTTCCATAGGAATAGAATTCCATTGCCCCAGAGTTTTGCTTTCTATTCTATAGACACTGTCCCAAGCCTGTATGAATCTTCGTCGGTGTCTGTGAGAATCATTCTCGTAATCAAACACAATGCCACGGATAATCATGTCATGAGGACCGTTGCTTCTTGCATATCCGAATTGGCGTAGAGCTAGAGAGGGATTGTAAGTGATACCTCCTTTAATGCCAAGGAGTGGCACGTTAGGGTATTCTCCACAATGATCAATGATAGTAATGTCTCTTTGAAAGAAGTTGTTCCATCGGATATCTGAATGAGATAAAGACATGATTCTGTAAGACCATTGTGCTCTTTGTTCATTTCTCAGTACTGATCGGGGAAGATGACATGTAAACCACCTAGCCAGCAGTGGTATACAGCACATGAGAGTTCCTCGCTTCTTCGTGGTACGAGTGTGTAGAGAGTGTAGGATGTCTCCCAGCAATGTTGGTACCGGGTTGCGAATTAGGAAAAGGTTGATGATGTGTACACTTATGAACTGGTCGGAATTAGGGAACAAAACCAACCCATAGATCAAAAGAGCCATAACTTCTTCAAAAGCTGGATAACTTTTGTTTTCTAGCAGTAGTCGAGCCTTTTCCAGTAAGAATTTGGCAAGCAAACCCTCAACTCCACTCTTTGTTTCCCAATTGGATTTGATTTCTGACTTTTGCAGATGTAAAGCAGCAGCAATGACTTCAGGTTTTGGTTTTCTTTCTAAACCAGTGAAAGGTAATTGATCTCGGATTGGTAATCCAATTAATTCAGAGAATTCTTCCAAAGTGGGTACCAACTGGTAATTAGGAAATGTGAAGCAATGATGTTCAGGGTCGAAGAACTGGAACAGGACCCGTATCATGTCTTCTTCAAACTTTGAGGTAACCAAATGGAGTAGGTGACCATGCTTTTCAGTGAATTGAGCATTCCTGGGGAATTCTGCTACCAAGACTTTGAGTTCAGATGGCACCGTTGAGATATTGATTCGGATGTAATCTCTGGTGGCGGGAGCCATTACCTGCAAAAACAAAAGTAAACTCTTTGATCCTTGAAATGTGTAGTGAAAAATGATGTGTTTATGATGCAAACATGTGGCACACAAAAACAAATCAAACAATAGCCTTAGGTTTAAAGGCTTGCATGAGGTTGATAGGTGATACCCTCCCCTCTGAAGTTGAGTTGGTTGAAAACCTGTCCTAGAATAGTATTCGGGTTCTATGATCCTTGGAGACAACATCTCAATACGGCGCTCGGACGGCCGATCAAGAATATTCCTCGAGGATAACTAGCTTCGATCAATTTCAAAGCTAGCCACTTAATAGGCCACAAGTCAAGTTCAACTAAAAGGTTCTAAGACAAATTAGTGTTAATGACACTTCGGAAGCCTAATATACTCCTTGATCGCTTTCAAGGGACATCAGTATAAACCAAAGTATCACACTAACGATGACTACCAGATCAACCGTATCGGTACATGCCGTACAGTTTCCTTGGTCTATTGTCATATACTTAAGGTATCTCGAGATTCGGGTTAGAATCTTTCACACAAGCAAAGTACCCAAGCAAACCTGTGAAAAGTAAAGCAATCAGATCAAACATTTGAAAACATCGAAATGATCTATACTCTAAAGGTAACCCCTTTTGAAAACATTTTGAATTTGTAGTCCCCAGCAGAGTCGCCAGTTCTGTGGACCGTCCTTTCGGGCCATACCCCTCCGTGGGTGGGATACGTGAACTGACTCTTTTTTGTCGATCGGACGCTTTCGCGTCACTTTTGAAAAAGTTTACAGAGTCGCCACCGACCTTTTATTTTATCCAATGAAGGAAAGGTTTATAAAAGAAACAGAAAAAAGACCTTTGAGAGATTCTGGGTAAGGGGGTAGGTTATACAAAGGGAAGGTGTTAGCACCCTTTGTATCCATGGTTATCCATGGGCTCTTTAGTTTGCTTAGCTCATTTGCTTTACTTTTCAATTGATTCGGAATGCTTTACCTGTGTTTTTGAAATACCTTTGCAAATAGAATTTGTAATGATCCTTGTGCGGATATATACAAATGCTTGTTTATCTTTCGAAAGATGTTTTGAAAAGATCGTTAATTTTGTAATGATCCGTGTTTGGATGTATACAAAATATTGTCTTTTGGAAAATTCGTTTAAAACAAACAACAGTGTATGAGAATTTTGTTGATTTTGAGCAAGCAAACTAGGAGGTCTACCCTGAGTTAGGAGGTCTTTATCCTTGTTCCCTTTAAAAATCTATCCATTCGTCGGATATAAACAAAAGGTTCGATTTTGTACTCGAAACAGTAGAAATGTAACTTTGATTTTGAAAAGAGTGAAAAGGGGTTACCCTAGGAGGTGCAAATGTGATTGTGATTGAATTCAGATATTTATCTTTGAAGTTAGTGATCTGACGGTTCAGTTTTATCTTTGACATACACGCAGTTTATATGGGTGCTGGAAATTAAAATGCGGAAATGTAAAGTGCAGAAAGTAAATCTACGCTATTACATCGATTGTGCGGGAAATGTAAACTAGCCTATTTACATGAATTTGACATCCTATACATTTATCTAGGAATTTTAAATTGCAAGAAATAAAAGGCATATTTTTGTATTTTTGTGATTTATTTTAAATATAATTAATGCATTATTAATTAATTTAAAATAAAGAAAAGATGGAAATATGATTAAACCTAGCAAATAAGTTTAAAAATATGTACAAAATGTTTGTTAATTGATTTTAGAACAAAACTAATTTTTTTGGAATTTTTGAAATTTGTTTTTGGATATTTTAAGTTAATCAAAACATAATTATGCAAATAATTACACAAATAATTAAAACTTAAAGAGAAAATTATCCTAAATATGTACAAAATTAGTTTATGATATATAAACAATATTTAACACAAAGAACAATTTTTTTTTGATTTTTTGACTAATTAAAATAATTAATAAGCAAATATACAAATACATACTAATTAATTATGAAAAATATTGAAATTTTGAAGAAAAATAAAATATTTTTGTTTCATAAAATAATATATTATTTTAGAAGTTTAAAATATTTTTTGTGGAATTTTTTGGAAGTTTTTAACTATTTTTAATTAATTTATCAAAGAAACTAAAATAAAAATAGAAAATAAAATTAAAAATATAAGGATACTGATCTGGTGTGGCAATTAATGAAGGAGCATGGTGAGCTTGCATGTGTGAGGCGTTGGATTGGCTTTGAGATTGATCCAAGGGCACAGATTTGTAGGTGCATGGTATGATGGTGTACACTGAATCCAAGGGGATTCAAAGTCTTTGCAGGGGCCCACGCTGGATTGACCAGCGAATAAGATTTGAGGGAAGGGCCACCTTGGCGCGCTGAAAAGTCAGACGAACCACGCTTGGACGCGTGGTCGTCTTCAACCTCCAGAAGTGAGGTTTTCAGCTTCAAATAGCGGGGGTTTTTAACCTCCCCTATTTGGACGTTAAAATTCCAGTTTTTTAACAACCTATGAACCTGCAAAAAATACGAGTTAGCAATAGAAACAAGTGACCCAGATCCACTAATTAGAGTGTCCTGAATCCAAATATGTCATTTGTTTTAAGGTTTGAAGCTCCTAGCTATGGATACGAAGAAGATGAAGCTTAAACACTCATGGACTCGTTTTAATGGTGGAGCCTGATCCTCACGTTGGAACACTCATGCTAAGGCCCAGATCACACATATAGGTCCCCATAATGATGTTAGGGTGGTTAGTTTGCAGTGAAATTAGTTGCATATACAAAAACGAAAATAAAACTCATATGTACATGAAGAGCTTTAAGTGCTTTATACGACTCTCATATGTCTATATTTAGAGCTCAATCTTACTCTATAATGTTTGAGGAGATGATTAGAAGTGTTTATTGGTATTGATATTGATTGGAAATTTGAATTTGAAAATTACAAAGTATATGCAAATTTTGAGAATTTTTGTGATATTTCTTGCTATACTCTTGCCCTATTTCGTGTGTCCCTCTCGTCTGTCCCCCCTTTTGCTGAAGTATGATGCTTCTTTTATAGCCCAAAGTTGCTTGGAACTCAAGCTAAGAAGCTTTGTTGTCTTTGTTGAAAGTTTGATTTTTAAAATATTAAAAATCTTTGAATTGTTGACCAAGCTTGACTCCATTCAATGCTCTTGTCTTGCTCTTCAATTCTTGCAGAAAAAATGAAGATTCCTTGAAGTGAGTCATACTTGGAGGCCAAGCAAACATTATCCATGCATTTTCCTTTTAATTTTAATCTTAAAGTAAGATAAAATTATGCAAAAAATGGCCAATAAAGATGTGGGCTTTGTCTTGGTCGTGGGAGGCCCATAGTAACATGGCAAAGATGTTTGGACCATAAAAACTTGGACTCATTTGGAAAAAAAACATTTTTGAGCAATGTTGATTTCATGCATTTTCCCAAAATTTAGCCAACTTCAACAAGGTGTAAATCCTTCAATTTTTGTCATATGAAGGAGATCTTGCACTTTTTGGAAACCTCAAAGAGTCCTCTAACCAATGTCTTTGGTCTCATATCAAAATGATTTTTGGTTCTCCTTGTGTGTCCATTTGAAAAAAGTGTCTTTTTGTTGACTTTGAAAATGACCTGTAATGTCTTTGGCCATATTTTTCAAATGGTGAATGCTATGACCATGGGATCAATTGCATTTGAAAGATAATTGAATTTCCTTCAAAATGAGCTTTGGTTGACATTTTTTGGATGAAGGATGAGAGAGTTATGATCAGTCAAAGTTGAGTTGACTTTTCAGGCAAAAACCCTAATTTTGAATCTTAGGGTTTTGTTGATTTTTGATCTTTCCTTGATGAATTGTGATCATCCAATGATCAAATGTTGAATCCTTTGACAAAATATGGACTTTGACAAAAAATTTCATTTTTGACTGTCAGTTGACTTTTTTGGTCAAACGGGTCGTCTGTTGACTGTTTGAGCTGCTGACGGTGCGTCTGAGTGAATTGAAGTTTGAAAATTTGTATGATGGTACTTTGAGATATATGGATGTATATGAAATCCATTTGAGCTCTCAAAACTTGTTGCTCCTGTTAAAACAAGAAAAACCCTGATTAGGGACTGTCTGTATAGGAGGCAGTTAAGCGTACCTGATTTTTGTGCAGTGTTGAGTTTCTGCTAATCATGTGATATTCAGAAGACTTCTAACACAAAAATCTTGGAAATTTGAATTGTGAATGATTGATTTGATTGATTGTACAAATCACTGTGAATTGTACTGTCTGCAGTTTGTCTGTCAACCGACTGTTCGTGTACTGAAGCAGCAGTTAAAGTGAAAAATCAACCGTCAAAGTTAATTTTCTTTTTTTTTTTTTTTGTTGTTATTTTTGTTTTTGTTTGGTGTGAAGCATGAAAATTTATTTACATGACTTGTTAGAAAACAGAAACATAATAAATAACTGATATTTACGGTATGCGGGCAAAATTACCGATAATAACCTGAAAATTATTTAATGCACAGAAATAGAAATATTTGACTGGCAGAAAATACACAAAATATTATCTTAGTAATTAAGCAATATTATGACAACTAGTACAACATTTAATACTGACAGTATAAATATTACATACTATTGAACAGTACGATGAATAGACGGTACGTTTAAGAAAATAAGAAACACGGCAAACTTTAAAAATGACGGTTGATGAACCATGCTATGATCAATAACATGTAGAGGATTGGGAATGCAACCATTGCAGGTCCACACTTCTCAGGACTGTGTAGGCAGAAGAAAGTCATGATCACCGTAGCAATGGTGATGACTGTAAGAAACAGTGTCTCTATCCATTTTGCCATTCTTGCTAGGAAAGAAGAAAGAAAATGGATGATGAAGTAGAAATTTGAAAGATGATTTAGAATTTGATGTGAGATTTGTGGGAAGAATGAGAGGTATTTATAGAATGGAAAGATGATAGAGACGTTGGGGAATGATGTGATTCCGTACAAAAGGAAATTTGAGTGGTAGTGAGATTTGAATGAAAGTGTAAGGTATTGTTGGGAAAAGAGAGATGGATAGAATAAAGTTGAGATTTGAATTTGAAAGGATAGATTTGAAAAGATTTTGAAAATAATGGAATATAGCACAAAAGTTAGTGGGAAAACAAAAACAATTGTTACCAGTACAGTGTGAGTTTCCTGCTTTTGCGACTGCAAAAAGATTTAACCCTGCATGAACTGTGTTAGTACTATTTATCTGTAAAATAAATAAATAGTATTTGTGAAGTAAAGAACAGTATTTGGCGTTTGCGTAAGAATAAATTCTACTGTAAGCCAAGTTACTGTGTAAGAAAAATTCTGAAAACCAAGTTCTTCATATGTCAGGATATTTTGAAAAAATCCATGTTTATATGAGACTCTTAATTTTCATATTGAAACTTTCCTGAAAAAAGAAGTGGGCAAATTTTGGGGTATAACAGCGGGGAATAACCATTGTGGTTTCCCATGATCCAACCATTGATGTGGATATGACATGCTTGACCTTTGGATGCACAATCCTTTTTGAAATATGAACACTCGGTCAAATTAACTAAAGACTACCCTGCCCCAGGTTAAAAATTAGGGTTTTTTCGTTTAGAAAAGAAACTCCTACTTCAAGGCTCAAAGGGGTTAACAAGGGATTATCTTCCTTATATCTCCGGTGTTTGGGAATTTGAAACAATGCCTGTACATCATCAGCAGGGTTTTATTCAAAAGCATACAACCAGAAATTTTGCGTTTTCAGATCATCATCCTCCCTCCAATCTTTGCATAAGCAAGAGTTTGGCAAAAGCAATTGGCATCATAATGCATGAAAACAAATAAACATGAGTGAAGCGAATGGATTACTTCAAGACAAACATTATCATTGTGTTAGCATTAACATTAAAAAATAAACAAGTTTCTACATGCAAACAATGCATTGAAAAAAAAGAAATATTACAAATGGAAATCAATAAGAATACTAAAAACTGAGGAAAACTCTCTCCATCTGGGCATATGCTGAACGAAAAATCTTTCGAGCTTCAGGCTGCCATCAATAGTGATTCAATCATGCTTTGGCAAAGAATTGGCTTGAACATCATAACCAACATCTTGGAAAGTCAAAATACCAGCATGGATTAATCTTTGAACTTCATTTTTTAGAGGCCAACAATTATCTAAGTCATGTCCAGGAGCATTCTGATGAAAAGCACAAGTGACATTAGCATTGTACCACCAAGGAATCTTCTCTGGAATTGGAGGTGGTGACCTTGTCTGAACCAAATTCTTATGAACTAGAGCAGGGAACAATTCTGCGTAAGTCATGGGGATAGGATCAAAATTCCCCTTTTGAGGTTGATTTTGCTCGTTCGGTGGAGAATCTTGTTGACGAGTGCTCTGCTGATAATCTGGGATTGCATGAACTGAATTGGATACAGGAATGACATAGGAAACATGCTGATGTTAGTGATGATTGTTTCCTCCCCTGATTCTCTTCTTTGAAAAGTCATTACCAAACTTCTTCACACTACCAACTGAGTTACCTTCTTCAAACAAACATTCCTTTCGGACATCCTTTTCTAGAAGCGCTTTCATATCCACCTCTCTGTGGAAGTCAGCAGGTGTACTGACTACTGTCCCCTTGGGAAAGAACGAGTTCAGAGTTTCAAGAAAGACCTTTGCCATCCTTTCTTCCATCATAGGAGGATTGACTTGGGCAGCAACTAGAGCCTCAACCAGAGCAGTCAGAGGCTCCATACCAGCCTTCAAAGTAACCACCTCTTTGCGGAGTTCAAGAATCTCTTGTTTGATGCTTTCCATTTCTTCTTAGCACGAGCGTTGTACTGATGATACCAGGAGAAAGGGAATAAGGCTCTGGAAAACTTCTTTTAGAAAGTAGGACCAAATGCAGAATGATGCATGAAATGCAATGATTTGTTTTTTTATTTATTTATTTATTTATTTATTTGAGTTTCAAGGAACTTAAGATATTAACTTGTAAACACTCAAACATTGGACTAAAGTTTTGATTAAGTTATCATCAAAATCAATCATCCATTTTGGTGGATTAGAGTTTTCACCCCATCAACACCCAAGATCCATTGAGTTTGATGAAACTTATGATGTTTACAAGGAAAGACCTCTAAGTTCCTTGAAAATCAAAAGAAAAAGAGTTTTCATGGATGCATGAATGCATGGTTTATGCATCAACCACAACCAAGAGCATGCAAGGTCACATAAGATCATAGTTCAAAGGTTCGACGTCACGAGCATGGAGCCATGGGTCTAACCATCCCAAAAGGTATGATCTAAGGAATTTTGTACCTGCCAATCGGGTTCTACAAAGGTTCCCAGAGTTTTCAATCTTCTATCGGATATTACCGGCACGCACAATTGCTCATGGGCGCCAATAATATTCCTAAAAAGACCTCGTCTGAGCGTAGTATCGCATGACAACAAGCTCAAATTGGTACTTGATCTTGTTTCTGCACTACATCCTAAAAAGGCTTAGATTGGTTAAAAGGGTTCTAGGCCATTCAGCTTCTACGGACACTCACTATTGAAAGTAATAGCGTTATCACGATAGTTCGTAACAACCTCTACTACCTTCCATGAGGCCTCCACTGATTGGGGTTCCACCATATGACGCTCATGCTAAGGATTGCTCCTGACATGCGACTATTGGTCTTACCACCTCCTATCTCAAGTTACTCACCAAAGTTCGGGTTAGAACTTTGTCTCATCACAGAGGAACCATCGAGCACCAAAAAGAAAAAAAAAAGATAAACAAACAAAGCACACAGCAATATATATACAGACAAAAAACACACAGATAAACAAAAATAGGCTTAACACACTTAAAACCAGGTCCCCAGTGAAGTCGCCATTTTTCTGTAGCGGGGAAAATCTGACATCGAAGCCATGGGATTGACTCGAATCAATATTCCGTTTTGAAATCGCCACCGCGCTTTATTTTTTCAAAGGAAAAGGGAAAAGAACGTAAAACCCAAAGTTTTGTTTTTAAACCAAGAAAGAGATCTCAGGTACGGGTGTTGATTATATGAGGGGAAGGTTTAAATCACCCCTCATATCCGTGGTACTCCACGGGAACCTTTTTGAAAATCTGTGTCGTGTGTGCTAAAAAAGAGTTTGTTTTATTTTTAAAATAAGCTCGGCAAAGCGTTAAGCTTTGGGCCTACATACCTCCTCGGTGCAATGGAGAAGTCAGAGCTAATGTAGTTCCGCTTAAAGGGAAAAACGTTTTAAAACGAATAAACACTTTGTTGTCGTTAGAGAGAAATACTCAGCCATTGATCTTGAGCATGAGAACAAACAAGTTCTTTGCATCGCAAATGAAAGAAGGGCTCCAACTCGGATAAAATCAACGAGTATGCCACTAGCTCTCTCACGCGGAAAAGATCTCGTTATTATCAATCAATTTCAAAATCGTGGGGTATAACCACTCGTTTCGACAATTAACGGTGTCTAGACTTTTGAAGAAAAGCCACTAAGGGCGAAAGATATTTTTGAGAAAAGGTTTTTGAAAAGGTTTGCAAACATAAGAAGGTTTTTTGAAAAGGGAGAAGATTTTGAAAATTTAAGAATGGGAGGAGATGAAGAGGCTAACCTAGTGCATAAAATAAAAGCTAAGGAAAGAAATGGTCTAACCAAATAAGAAGCCAACACTCGACATTAAGAGCCAAGGTAGTTTTCCCATCCTTTGGATTTATCAATACCAACACATTAACACTTGGAGATCCAGATGAACTTATTGTCTTAGAACCACTTTGCATTAAGCACATTAAAATTCTGACGAAAATCGGGCAGAGTAACGGCTGTATTTGGGCAAAATCCTTATCTCAATGCCTTGGAATTAATCATCAAGGGCTTTCAAGGAAATACCTGCACACATAAACATACAACAGAACAATGCCAGACAGACAGAACAATCACAGGATAGTAATAGAATGAGTCCAGAGGTACTAGGTCCATAAGTCCGAATCTCCAAAGTGCTAGGGATAGTAACCGATAGTCCAAAGAGAACCTTATGTATTTTTTAGATTTTGGTTATTTATTAGTGTTTTAGCAAGAAAAGTAGAGTATGGTCCAAGTGGACAAAGAAAAAATGACGGAAGCATAAACATATGTCCAAGTGGACAAAGGGAAAATGGCGGAAAGTAAATATGATGAAATGATAAAGTAAAGCGATAAAGCGAGAAATATAAAGAGCGGTAATATAAAGAGCGGTAATATAAAGAGCGGTATAGTAAAGGTGCAGAAATTAAAGTTAGTTGTTAAATGTTAAAGATAACCATCTTGAAACTTGTCAAGTATGTTATCAAAGTTAGTAGGGAGATCTATGGTGAGTGAATGATGTACTCGGATTTAAAGTCAATGGGGCTTATCAGAAGCTTGATAAAATCATAGCGACTACACGATAAAAACCTCCACAAGTCTTAAATCAACCGCATACAATTCTCTTCCATGTTTGATCTTTTATCGAGTCGGGACAAATGTAGGAGAACTCTCCATGTATCAAGATTATCAATCAAAAGAAATAAGAAGGAGAAGAAGAAATGATCTAGCCTTTATCAAGAATCCATAGAATTCTCAAGATATTAAGACTTTCATCGATCAAGAGGAAATAAGATGAAAAAAGATAAGAATAGAAACAAATTGATCTAGTCTTTATCAAGAATCCATAGAATTCTCAAGATATTAAGACTTTCATCGATCAAAAGCAAATATGATGAAAAGATAATAAGGAAAACAAATTGATCTAGTCTTCATCAAGAATCCATAGAATTCTCAAGATGTTAAGACTTTCATCGATCAAAGAAAACAAGATGAAAAGGATAAGAATAGAAACAAATTGATCTAGTCTTTATCAAGAATCCATAGAATTCTCAAGATATTAAGACTTTCATCGATCAAAAGCAAATATGATGAAAAGATAATAAGGAAAACAAATTGATCTAGTCTTCATCAAGAATCCATAGAATTCTCAAGATGTTAAGACTTTCATCGATCAAAGAAAACAAGATGAAAAAGATAAGAATAGAAACAAATTGATCTAGTCTTTATCAAGAATCCATAGAATTCTCAAGATATTAAGACTTTCATCGATCAAAATAAAGATAAGATGAAATTAAGAATGAAAACAAATTGATCTAGTCTTCATCAAGAATCCATAGAATTCTCAAGATGTTAAGATTTTCATCGATCAAAAGAAAGATAAGATGAAAATAAGAATGAAAACATAGAAGATAATCAACTCACACTATCATTAGTATCATTCATCTAATATTATGGATTAGGTCATTTCAAACCTATCAACATCCTAGATCCAATGATATTAATGAAGTGGAGGAAGTAGGAAGCCAAAACAAGCATAAAAAAGGCTAAAAACCACATTCTGCCAGCAGGAAATCAATTTACCTCTGTAGGAAATCGATTTCCTGAGTGCAGAGTTCAAATTTTGAAAAAAAATAAGGTGGAAATCGATTTCCTACAGAGGGAAATCGATTTCCTGCACACAGCACTCAAAAAATCAGCATTAGGAGGCATAAAACTTGACTTAAGCAAACATACAAACACCTTATGATCACACATCAATTGGAGCACGAATTTTCCATTAATTCACCATCAAATAGGACCAATATAGCATCAAAGATGCATCACACATAAGCACAAAAGAATCACATTATGATGGATGAATAAAGATGAAGAAAATTACCAAATCTTGAACAAAACTTAGATCTACTTCAAGAATCACCAACACAAATCTTGATCTCTCAACAATTGAAGAAAAAAGAGTGAAATGGATGGTGGCTTAGCTCAAAGTTTGTGAGGTTCAAGATGTGACTCACAAACTTTATGAAAGAACAAAGAGCTTTGGTGAATTTGGTAGGGATGAGAAGAGAAATTGCAAGGGGTTTTTTGGCTCTCAAAGCTTGAGAAATGAGAGAGTAGTGGGTTCTATTTATAGGATGAGAGCAAGAGTAGTGGTAATTTGGTCTTTTTGCATTTGGTAATTAGCTTGTGTTTAATTGGTAATTAAAGTGGCAATTAAATGGTAAAAATGGTAAAATGAGGTTAAAGTGGGTTTAATGAATGAGTTAATTTTGATGAGGTGAAAAATTGATAAAATGATCAAATAAAAAGGTGCCAAAATGATGTCAAGCTTCCCTCTTATATTTTTTTGAATTTTGCGCACAGGAAATCGATTTCCCACAGGGGTAAATCGATTTCCATCTTCAAATTTTCAAAAATTGTTTTCTTGCACTGTTTTTGATTTTTGCCCGATCTTTCACCTGTAAAATATAAACAAAAGAGACAAAACATATATTTTTGATTTTTGGTTAGTATAAACAAATAAAGAAGCTATAAATGCTTGATAATTCCTCTCAGAGGGAATCACAGTATCAAAGATAAAGCTTCACAATGGTGCTCTTGATTGATGATTTGATGTATGATCTTAGGGTCAAAAATTGGGGTATGACAGATGCCCCTATTTAAGTTTCTTCGATTTGGAGATACGATGATTGGAAATCTTCGTTTTGACAAAATCGAAGAGACTTAAATATATAAAACACAATTTTTGATCCTAAGATGCAATGCAATGTTTAATGAATGCATATGATGATAATAAAGCATGACAACACTGGGGAGTAAAAGGTACTCCACTGGGGAAAACAAATATCTTGCTATAACTCCGTTGGGGAAACAAATGTCTTGCAAGCAGAAACTCCACTGGGGAAGACAAGACTTTGTTGGAGAGACGAAACTTTGGTGGGGAAAGAAACTTCTCTAGGGAAAACACTTCGCGTCAGAGAGGTTATAGCATCACCTTTCGCGCCTCAATGGTTGACGATGAGCTACCAACTCAATAGTTGAAGGTAGAAGAAAATTGAATTACCGCCTCAATGGTTGACGATAGGCTACCAACTCAATAGTCGAAGGTAGAAGAAAAATGTGAATTACCGCCTCAATGGTTGACGATAGGCTACCAACTCAATAGTCGAAGGTAGAAGGAAATTGAATCACCGCCTCAATGGTTGACGATAGGCTACCAACTCAATAGTCGAAGGTAGAAGAAAAATGAATTACCGCCTCAATAGTTGACGATAGGCTACCAACTCAATAGTCGAAGGTAGAAGAAAATTTTGAATTACCGACTCAATGGTTGACGATAAGCTACCAACTCAATAGTTGAAGGTAGAAGAGAATTGAATTACCGCCTCAATAGTTGACGATAAACTACCAACTCAATAGTCGAAGGTAGAGAAAGATTGAATTACCGCCTCAATAGTTGACGATGAGCTACCAACTCAATAGTTGAAGGTAGAGAAAATTGAATTACCGCCTCAATGGTTGACGATGAGCTACCAACTCAATAGTTGAAGGTAGGAGCAAATTGAATTACCGCCTCAATGGTTGACGATAGGCTACCAACTCAATAGTTGAAGGTAGAAGAGAATTGAATTACCGCCTCAATGGTTGACGATAAGCTACCAACTCAATAGTTGAAGGTAGAAGAAAATTGAATCATCGTCTCAATAGTTGACGATAAGCTACCAACTCAATAGTTGAAGGTAGAAGAAAATTGAATCACCGCCTCAATGGTTGACGATAAGCTACCAACTCAATAGTTGAAGGTAGAAGAGAATTGAATCATCGCCTCAATAGTTGACGATAAACTGCTGAGAATAATAAGCTGCCGCTAAGAATAGGGATCAACTTCTTCTTTAATCAAGGACATGGCTTGAGAAAAGGAACTGGATGCAAACTGTCACTTCTGACAAAGGGACTTACCATTTGCTGAGCTTCTTCCATTTGGATGCAAACTGTCACTTACACTGAAGAGACTTACCATTTGCTAAGCTTCTTCCACTTAGATGCAAACTGTCACTTATACTGAAGCGACTTCCCATTTGCTTAGCTTCTTCCATTTGGAATCAAGAAGTTCATAAATCCTGAGAGATTATCACTTGCTTTGAAGATAAGATTGATATGCGGAGACGTACAAACTTGCTCAAATAAAGAGGCTACAATTTGTTGTCAACCAAAACATGATGGGGATAACATAAGTTGCTTAAAGTCAAAACCTGCCCCTTGCTTTCAAGCATAAATTTCGAGGGAGTGCAATAACGACACTGCTGGAAAATATTTCAGTCTCTGATAAGAACATTGTCGCGGGCGAAAAATCGTTTTGTTCCTCTTTTTTGTGGGATGAGACACCTGATGCCTTCTTTGGGCTCGAGTGCTCATAAAAAATGATTTTTCTTTGTTTCGACCAAACTTTTTATTGTTTCCAAAAGAGGAAAAGGAAAAAAGCTGCAATAACCTAAAAGTGGGGGGAGATCTTGGGTAAGAGGGTTGGTTATACGAAGGGAAGGTATTAGCACCCAACGTATCTGTAGTACTCTACAGGGTTCTTTACTTTGTTTTTCATTCCATATTGTTGAGAGGTTCTGTTGTGAGAAAAAAAGTGGGACCTAAGGTGTTTGTTTGATTATGCTCGCAAAGATCATCGCGATCCTCTGCATACATATCCCCTAGAGGGAATCAGAGCATCTGTAGCTCGGGGTCTACGGGTGCTAAGGTTTGAATGGTTTTTTTTGTTTTGTTTTGCTCGCCAAGGATCGACCTTGTGCCTACGTATTCTCAAAGGGATGTTGAGAAAGTCAGAGCAATCGTAGTTCCCACTTATGCTAGTGGAAGCAAAGGAAAATAGACAAATGTCGTCTAAATGCTAGATGTATCTAATCTATATCATCACATACATCTGTTTGTTTTTATTTGAAAATCTTTTCATTATAAGCCCGGGGCCATGCCACTTAGGGTGCTTAGAATGATAAAGATGTTTTTGTTTAACCAGCCTTGTGGCAAAAGTTTCAATGAAGTCAGCCTTGTGACAAAAACTTTGATTAATCAGCCAGCCTTGTGGCAAAAGTTTCAATGAAGTCAGCCTTGTGACAAAAACTTTGATTAATCATCCAGTACGGTGGTAAAACAGTTTGATTGATTAGCCAGCCTTGTGGCAAAAGAAGATTGATTGATTAGCCAGACTTGTGGCAAAAAAGTTTGATTGATTGATTGTTTGTGATGATATAGAAGAGATACTCCTATCATAGAGATGAAAAATGTCTAATCTCCTAGGGTATTTGATTTGGATGTTGGGGATGCTTATAAGAAGCCCGTGGGTCCTTGTACGAAGCCCAAGAGGAGGCTATCCGAGGGTCCTTGCATTGTAAGCCCAAGAGGAGGCTATGGGAGGGACAATCCAGGGTCCTTGCATTGTAAGCCCAAGAGGAGGCTATGGGAGGGTCACTCGTTTGTACAAAGCCCAAGGGGAGGCATGGTATAGTTGGTTTGAGCTCTTAGAGCGATTTCACCGGGAAATCATACTCTATGTCCTAACCTAAACTAGTGGATATTCTTTGCACGAATCCCAATAGGAGGCTATGGGGAACCTAGTGTTGTACTAAGTTGAACAAGCATATATAACACAATCACACATATGAACAAGTACAAACAAATATGCACAAGTACATGAACAAATATGAACAGTTATATGAACAGTTATATATGACAAAGTGTGTGTATATAATGGAGTTTATGAAGGAAATATACCTGTAAGCATGATCCATTTGTATACACAGGGCTCGGGACTTACACTCGGGGAGAGGTCCACTTGAGTTTATTCAAAGCTATGTAAACAGGTATTTACAAAGGGGCTTGGGACTTATACCTACATGGAGGCCCATGATATATTTTTGGGAAGATTTAAAGAAACCTTCATTTTTGGTTTGTTATTCAAAGTTAAAAACAAATTGATTGAGATATGCATAAAAGGCGTACAATGAAATACCTAATTTCATGTACTGGAATGGGTATGTACAAAAGGGGCTTGGGACTTATACCTACGTGGAGGCCCGTGATATTTTTTACAAAACATGGTTGATTGTTTTATTTACAGACGCGTTGTTTGAAAAACTGTTTGAAAGTTTGTTTTGAAAGAAGTTTATTGTTTAAAGAAAAAAAAACTGTATAAAAGGAAAAAGGAGTGGGACTTACACTCTCTAATATTCGAGAGGCCCCTGTTTTATTTTCATAAAACAGGGTGGATGGTTTTGAAAATGATTTGAAAACTGTTTTGAAAAGATTTTGTTTTGAAGAAGTTTTATTGTTTTGAAAACTGTTCAAAAGAAAAGAAATGGGACTTACACTCTCTAATATTCGAGAGGCCCCTGTTTTATTTTCATAAAACAGGGTGGATGGTTTTGAAAATGATTTGGATGTTTTTGAAAGTGAATTGATTACTGTTGTGAAAACAGTTGATTGAGTTTTAGGCTTACCTCGAAGAATGAGAAGATTGGATTTCTGAGTTTGAGGTGTTACCGTGATCCTCAAGTGAAGTGCTAAGCATCCATACCAGCAGAAAAGAACGTCAGATAAGTTCACAGCTTACAGCATTCTTTGATCATTCAGTAATTGTTTATGGACTCCTACAACAAATGGAAGACCAAACAAAACAGACAAATCCAAAAGACAACAGAGAAATAATCTCGAAGTCTCGGATGAAGTTAGAAAATTCAAGTGAAATGTAATAGTAATCAAATAGAAAATTAAATGATTAACTACACAAACTATGAAAATATCAAATTCAAATGAAAATTAATTCTAATAAAAGATATTTTTTTGTGATTTTTTGTGAAAGAAGAAAATAAACATAAAACTATTATGCATCTAATATATTTTTTGTTGTCATTTTTAATAAGGATTAGAAAATAAAGCTAAATCCTATATTAAAATAAAATACTAAGTCTTATTTATAATAATCTTTTAAGAAAATTAGATAATAATAAAAACTAGTAAATGAATGGGCCAAGAGGTGTGAATCCGGATGGGAGGTGTGATAGGCCCAATTGAATAAAATGCTGAATTGAAATAAATAATTAAAAAATAAAACTGGGTCGGACCGGGTCGGGTCAGATGGAACCCGGATCCGTCCTCTTTAGTTGAGGTGGGTTAAAAAAACCCTAGAAACAAAAGATGGAGGCAGCGCCTCTTCTCCAACATCTCTCACGTTTTTTGCCTGAAAAATAGAAACAGAAAGAGAACAAAACTTCTCCTCTCTTTGCAGAGAATCAACAATAACATATCACACTCTCTCTCGGTCTCTGATCTCACACTCTCTGTTCTCTAACAATAGCTTGGTTTCTCTCATGACCAAACAAAACCAGAAGAAGAACTCTCCTCTCTCTCACCGAAAACAGCAAACAATCAAACCTCTCTCTCGATTTCTCTCTTCATTCTGTGAATAACAACAACGAAATTTCACACTCTCCCTCTCAATCATGAACAACAACTTGGGTTCTCTCTTCCATGGAAATCGATGGAACAACAATAACACTTCAGAGTTGCTCTCGTTTCCTCCTCCCGACCGATTATCTCTCTCTGAATCGCTCTCTCGTTCTTGCGGTTTAAACAACAACAGCTGAAGCTCTTCGATTTTCCGGCGGCCATGGAAAAGAACAACATAATATATCACTCAAATTCGCAAACAGATGTACACCGGTATGTTTTTAGTTAACTCAGCTCTCAATCGAATTAGGAACATGAATTTATTTGGTTAAACCCCCAAACTTATCATCACAGTTATTCATGTTCAGACTCAAGCACATATACAAGAACAAAAAGCCAGCAAACGTAATGATTCTGTGCAATTTATGTTTTACAGGAAAATATAAAAACTCACAGCAATTTCATAGAAAGAGTAAGCGCGAAATTAATTTACCTGCGGCAAGGAGGTGTTTGCCGGTTTAACGCTAAGGTATGTTGTTTGATTGCTACTGCTTTCTGTGAATTGTTGTTGTTGATGCTGTCTTAAAATGAACCGCAAGTTTTGTCTTTGCCTCTGCTTTTGTTTTCACTTACAGCACCTATGATTTTTTTTCAGTGGCCATGGGATCTTACCTCGACGAGAAGAGCTTACCGTATAACTCGGTTTCTTTCACAAACAGAGGTAGAGACCCAAGTGTGCTTTACTCAGTTTCGTTCTCCATGACACAATTTGCTTGACATAATAACATATGCTTTTCTCTTTTTTTCTGGAAATTTTGTTTTAACAGAGAAACATGTTCATAACAATATTGAGATTAAGAGTGAAATTGACTTACCTACGGCGAGGAGAGTTTCGCCGGATTATCGTTGAGGTATGTGTTGACTCCTCTATTGTTACTAACAATCTTAAATTGTTACTAACAATTTCTCTAACAACCTTGCTTGTTGTAGGCTTTTTGATGAAGGTGGTGCCACCACCTCTCTTTGAACTTTGCTTCAAGACTTGAAGATGAACTTTCAAGTTAGAACTCTCAACCAAGGTATGAACAACTTCTTCACTCCTTTTCAAACTATGGGACTAAGAAATTTGAAAATTATGAGAGAAGTGAGAAAGCAAATAGTTAAGGTTGCTTTGGTGTCCTTTGCAATGAAGAGAACACCTCTATTTATAGGAAAAGCTTAGGATGTGTTTGGCATAAAAATTAACTTGATTGGCAAGATTGTAATCATTGAGAAAATAAGAATAAGAATAAGAATATTCTCCATGTCATTATGCAAAGATATCTCTTATGATATGAATCATGCAAGTGGAAGAAAAAATCTCTCTTTGATTCCTTTTTGTCTTGAATTATCTCTTCTTTTTGAATTATTTCTTTTATTGGACTTTTTGCTAATCTCACCCCTTTTTGTTTTCTTTTTTCATGTGACATGAGCATCCTTGAGGAAAGCATGAAGAAATTTGATTTTGAAGAATGAAGACTTTGAAGAATGAAGAGTGAATTCAAGAATGTCTTTGAAGCTTTTTCTTTCCCTTGTAATTCCAACTTTGTATGAATGAAACTTTGTAATTCTTGAATTTTAAATAAAGTCCCTTTGTAATTCATTTGAAAATTGAAACTTTTTCATGTAAAGAACTCCATTTGTAAATGCTTGAATTTCTCTTAGAATCCTTGAATGAAAGTGTTATTCAAACATGAAGTTTGAATATTCTTGAATGAACTTTGAATTTAAAAATTCAATTCCCTTTGATATAGAAAATGATGAGAAATCCTTGGAGTAACGTGAAGAATGTTCTTGCACTAATGAACTTTTAATTCTTGAATTTATGGTTATAAACCATACTTGAAATAATCTTTCAACAAATGGACTAAAAGATATTTCTTGCAATTTCGGTGAAATTTCCATGAATTGTTTCAAACTTGTACCAACTTTCAAATAATCCATATGAATCAATTCTTCACCATGATGAATCCATAAGCCAAAAGTCGTGAAATAAATTCCAAACAAATCCCTTGAATCACACAAATGGATATGGCACACTTTATTTGAAGATGATTGAAACCTTTGATTGACTTCCTGGGGATTTTTAGGGTTTCCCAAATGTGATCCCTGATTTTGGTCCCTGATAGTTCAAAACCCTAATCTGATGATTTGAAATTTCACTGTTGATCAATCCTTGTGTAGGAGATGTCTGAGTCAATAGATTAGGCCAAAATGATGTACTTGGGGTCTTGAGGTCATGTCCCAAGTCATTGGGTCAAATCCTGAGCAAAAGTCAAGAGTATGTTGTCTTCAGTCAAAACCCTAATTCAGTTGATTCAGAGCCTTTGAGCTTGTTGAAATGAATCTCTGAGGACCAAATGTTGATTGTTGATGAAGATGATTCATTTGAGATGAAGGGAGAGCAAAACCCTAATTGATTGTTACTTGTACTGATGAGTGATTTCTTGATTAAATCCTGCTGAGTCACAAGTAGCAAACACAAGCTATGCAATTTGTTAGGGATGCAAATGATGCATATGCCATGATATGAGGTGGTATCTTAGGTCAAAAATTGGGGTATGACAGATGCCCCTATTTAAGTTTCTTCGACCTGAGACATGAAGATTGAAAATCTTCGTTTTGATAGGGTGGAAGAGACTTAAATATCAGAAGACGCAAATTTTGGACCTAAGATACCAAAATTGCGAATGATGCAAGGATATCTTTACCGAGGGGATATCAATAACTGACTCCACTGGGGAAAAGAGGTTGGGGAGGATGTCTCAATCCGTTTTTAGGAAGAGAATCCGTTTTGTCTTTTCGGGAAAGCAAGTGTATGCTTCTCCGGGGAATGATAGCTTTGTAAGAAAAGCTTACCTATCGACATTATCGACTATCAGCATGGGGATAGACTTGTTTAATAATGCGAAAGTGAAAGGTATGAAACTGTATTACCGACTACCAGCATTGTGATAGACTTGACAAGGTAAAAAGAGTTTCAAAGGTTCGGTTAATATTATCGACTATCAGCCCTGTGATAGACATGTTTAATAATATAACCAGAACAAAAGGTTACCGACTACCAGCCTCGTGATAGCGGTTTTGAAGACATGATCAATTATCAGCCGAGTGATAAAATGATTCTGGAGACTTTGCTTGGGAAATTACTGGTTGTTCAGCCTTGTGAACAGTAATAAGGCCCTGATTGTCAAATGGTCTTCATGATTGATTTCCTTGAGAGGAAAAAACTTTTGGAAGAGACATAAGCTGCTCTGATGACGAGGCTATTGCTTATTGTCTATTTTTTCACGACTCTGTTTGAGGAATCGGAATTTGAATTTCTGGTAAAGACAAGGTTCTAACCAAGAATGAATTGGAAAGAGACAGTCAAACAAGACTTTGTACCCATGAGGAATGAACTCGAATGGGAATTTTCTCCTTTGTTTTGAGAGGAGAAACTAAAGCAACCTTCTTCCACGAGGAATGATCTCAGTGGGGAACTGGAGAAAGAAGATGTTCTTTCTGCTTATGGGTGACGACCTACTTGGAGAGATGACACACCCATACCTGTTTCTTTTTTTCTTTTTGAGGATAGTTATATCCTAAACAAGTGATTATTGAAAAATGCAAGAATGCATAAATGATGCAATTATGTATGAATGATAAATGTCATGAATGTAGCATGCATACTGACGATACTTGACAAACAATGAAGTATATACTGGAGAAGGACCGACGTCGCAATACAACCAGATACTTGGCAAATGTTCTTCAACACGGTGTAGATAATACAGGTGATGAATGATGCTGCGTGCTTTAAACTTCTCTGGGGAAGATGAGCATCTTTTCTCATTGAGATGGAAGATCTTCTTCACAGGAGATGGAAAATCTTCGTCACTGGGGATAAAAGACCTTCTTCAATGGGGATAGAAGAGCTTCTTCACTGGGGATAGAAGAGCTTCTTTACCTCGAGGGATAATTGCTTCAAGAATTCTTTCTGGGACAAGAATATCGTTGTCTCAACAATTTTTCAGGGAGAATCCTTTTGTTCATCCTATGGAGACGACTGCTGATGTTCCTTCCGTTGTTCATAACTCAAAGGAAAATTTCGCTTTTATTTTGAAAAAGAAAAGTGAAGTAAATTCATTTAAAACTTATTTTTCTTTTTTGTTTCAAAAGTGAATAACACAATTAAAGCGTCATTTTGCAAGCTGAAAGAAATTAAAGATTGCAAACAAATGGGCACAAGGCTCAAATTTATTTAATAGGATGGTAATCAGCTAAAGGCGCGATTCCATAGAGTATTTACAAAAGTTGGAAATGGTAATTATGCGGAAAAGGCTACATTGAAAGCAATAACCACTATTCCCTTAACAATTTTGAGTTACAACTGTGCTTGTCGCTTCAGATTGGCGATGATTTGTTTGAAGATCCTTTGATGAAGAAGACTCCTCAGGTGACGAAGTACGGACTGATGCAGTTACTTTGTCATAAATCCCTAATTTTTGCCTAGATTGCCCTTTCAGGTTTTCAATCTACCAGGATAATAATTTTTCTGTTTATTGTCTCTAATTTCTGCCTGGACCGCCCTTTCAGGTTTTCAGTCCACCGAGACGCTCATTTTTGCCTAAGTCGCCCTTTGCGGGTTTTCGACTTACCGAGCTGTTCTTTTGTATTTTTTTAGACAAAGTATTTCTTGACTGCATCAGCATTCACAGGATATGGGAGTTCATCACCATCCATGGTTGCAAGAGTCATGGCGCCGCCAGAAAATGTTCTTTTGACAACATACGGGCCTTCGTAATTAGGAGACCATTTGCCCCTAGAATCTGGTTGAAAAGACAAGATCTTTTTAAGCACGAGGTCGCCTTCTTGAAATTCACGAGGTCGAACCTTTTTGTTGAAAGCTTGTTTCATCCTTGCTTGGTATAACTGTCCATGGCATAGAGCAGTCATACGTTTTTCTTCGATTAAGTTCAACTGATCGTATCTGCTTTGACACCATTCCGCCTCTGATAACTTAGTCTCCATGAGGACTCTCATTGATGGGATTTCAACCTCTACGGGGAGCACAGCTTCCATGCCGTATACTAGAGAAAAGGGAGTTGCCCCTGTTGAAGTACGCACTGAAGTACGGTATCCATGTAAAGCAAATGGCAGCATTTCATGCCAGTCTTTGTAAGTGACGACCATTTTCTGGACGATCTTCTTAATGTTCTTGTTGGCGGCTTCCACGGCGCCGTTCATTTTCGGTCTGTAAGGAGAAGAGTTATGATGCTCAATCTTGAATTCCTCACACAGTTCTTTCATCATCTTGTTGTTCAAGTTTGAACCATTATCAGTAATGATCTTGCTGGGAATACCATATCGGCAAATGATGTTATTCTTGATAAACCTCACAACCACTTGTCTTGTAACATTGGCGTAAGATGCTGCTTCGACCCATTTGGTGAAGTAATCAATTGCTACTAAGATGAAACGATGACCGTTTGAAGCTTTCGGTTCGATCATTCCAATCATGTCGATACCCCACATGGAGAAAGGCCATGGAGATGAGAGAACGTTGAGTAGAGTTGGTGGCACATGGATCTTATCTGCGTAGATCTGGCACTTGTGACATCTCTTCACGTGTTTACAACAATCAGATTTCATTGTCAACCAATAGTATCCTGCTCTTAAGATCTTTTTGTACATTGCATGCCCGTTTGAATGAGTTCCAAAGGACCCTTCATGCACTTCATGCATTAACATGTCTGCTTCGTGTCTGTCCACGCATCTGAGCAAAACCATGTCGAAGTTTCTTTTGTATAACACATCTCCGTTCAGGAAGAAACTGCCAGAAAGCCTCCTTAGAGTTTTCTTATCTTTGTTTGATGCCCCAAGTGGGTACTCTTGAGTTTGAAGGAAGCGCTTGATGTCGTGGAACCACGGTTTATCATCGATGACTGCTTCAGTTGCAAACACATAGGCGGGCCTTTCAAGGCGCGTGATTCTGACTGTAGGCATATCATTCCAGTGATTGACTTTGAACATGGAAGATAGAGTAGCCAAGGCGTCTGCCATTCGGTTCTGTTCTCGAGGTATATGATGCAATTCAACCTTGTTGAAGAAAGTCAACAGACGTCTTGCATAATCTCTGTAAGGAATCAAGCCAGGGTGGTAAGTTTCCCACTTGTCTTTAATTTGGTTGATCACGAGGGCTGAATCTCCATATATGTCTAGGATTTTGATCCTTAAGTCAATGGCTTCTTCGAGACCCATGATACAAGCTTCATATTCTGCGATGTTGTTGGTACAATCAAACAGTAGCCTGGCGGAGAACGGGATATGAGTACCTTTGGGAGTGATAATGATTGCCCCAATTCCATTGCCAAAAGCGTTTACTGCTCCATCGAAAATTAGGCCCCATCTTGATCCAGGCTCAGGACCTTCTTCAGGTAACGGTTCGTCACAATCTTTCATTTTCAAGTATAAGACATCTTCATCAGGAAAGTCAAACTTGAGAGATTGATATTCATTAATTGGTTGATGCGCCAAATGATCGGCGAGAATGCTTCCTTTGACCGCTTTTTGAGCACGGTATTCAATGTCATATTCGGATAACAGCATTTGCTATCGGGCAATCCTTCCTGTTAAGGCAGGCTTTTCAAAGACATACTTGATCGGATCCATTTTGGAGATTAACCAAGTAGTATTGTTGATCATGTATTGGCGGAGACGTTTTGAAGCCCAAGCTAAAGCACAACATGTTTTTTCGAGCATGGAGTAACGAGACTCACAGTCTGTGAATTTCTTACTCAGGTAATAGATGGCATGCTCCTTCTTACCGGTTTCATCTTGCTGTCCAAGCATACAGCCCATGGATTCTTCCAACACGGTAAGGTACATGATTAGTGGTCTCCTTTCAACTGGAGGAATCAATATTGGTGGTTCTAACAGGTACTCTTTGATACTGTCAAACGCTTTCTGGCAATCTTCAGTCCATACAACCCCTTGATCTTTGCGGAGAAGCTTGAAAATCGGCCCACAAGTAGCAGTCATTTGAGAGATGAATCTGGAGATATAGTTCAATCGTCCGAGAAATCCTCTTACTTGTTTTTCAGTCTTTGGTGTAGGCATCTCTTGAATAGCTCTGACTTTGTCGGGATCTACTTCAATACCTCTTTGGCTGACAATGAAACCCAAGAGTTTTCCAGATCTAACCCCAAAAGTACATTTGTTAGGATTCAAGCGAAGCTGATATTTCCTTAGTCGTTGAAACAACTTCAAAAGGTATTCAATATGTTCTTCTTCTGTGCTGGACTTGGCTATCATGTCGTCTACATAAACTTCAATTTCTTTATGCATCATGTCATGAAAGAGAGTAGTCATTGCCCTTTGGTAAGTTGCGCCTGCATTCTTCAATCCAAACGACATCACTTTGTAACAAAAAGTACCCCATGGGGTGATGAAAGATGTCTTCTCCATGTCTTCAGGAGCCATCTTGATCTGATTATAACCGGAGAACCCGTCCATGAAGGAAAAGACGTTGAACTTAGCAGTGTTATCGACCAACATGTCGATATGTGGTAATGGAAAGTCATCTTTTGGACTGGCTTTGTTCAAGTCACGGTAGTCAACACACATTCTAACCTTTCCATCTTTTTTCGGAACTGGCACTATGTTAGCCAACCATTGAGGATACTCGGAGGTGACAAGAAAACCTGCGTCGAGCTGCTTTTGAACTTCCACTTTGATCTTGTTAGCCATATCAGGGTGAGTCCTTCGCAATTTCTGCTTAACTGGCGGACATTCTGGCTTCAATGGCAAGTAATGCTGAACAATATTGGTATCCAACCCAGGCATGTCTTGGTAGGACCAGGCAAACACGTCAACATATTCTTTGAGAAGGTCTGTCAACTTACTCTTGATATCAGCATCAAGCAGCGATCCAATGGTCACTTCTTTTTTGTCTTCTTCAGAACCCAAATTGATCTTTTCTAAAGGCTCTTTGTGAGGCAGAATGGCTCTTTCCTCGTGCTTAAGTAATCGAGAGATCTCGTCCGGGATCTCCTCTTCTTCCTCTTCTTCGGCTTCGAACACAGGAAACTCAAAGTTGGGAGAGGGCATAGGGTTATTGCATTCAATGGGTTTATCAATAGTAAATCTGCACATGTGATTTATATTTATTTTCAGAAAATTTATGAATGCAAGAGTGTATGCAGATTTTTTTTTTTTTTTGAAAAGTTTTTTTTATTTTTATTTTATTTTGGTTTTTTAGGATTACCATTTCCAGAAAAAGCAAAAAATAAAACATATAATGTAGGAAATTCAAAATGACACTTTATTTATGATTCATTTTTGAAACAAAGCCCTAAACACAAACTCATTTGTCTTGGGCAGGACAAAGAGGGAAACTTTTAAAAACAAAGCCCTATACACAAAGTTATTTGGGCGGAACATTTAAAAGCAAAGCCCTATAAAACATCTCTCTGCTTTGGGCAAGGCAGGAGGTCAAAATAACAGCGAGGTGATTACTTTGAGCGGCGAACAACATTTGGAACGTCGACAGCTTTCCAGTAGCAACGAACTCCTCTGTGCATTATGTATTCAGGAAAGTTCTCCTCAGAATTATCTTCAGTATTGATATTGACTGCTGGTCGAGCAGGATTCGAAGGTCCTGGTTTGTCAACCTTGTTCTTTGTAGAGTTGAAACGGTCTTCTTCCTCCTCTTGAAGAGCATAAGACGAGTCACAATCCTCAGAATTTTCAGGATGTATTTCCCAGTCCTCAGGATGAAGAGACTCATTGTCAGCGACACTTTCTGAGTCAGTTGTGGGACCATCTTCCCCTTCATCTTCAAAAATGGCATTTATGTGATAATAACCATCTTCAGGATTGTTAACCTTGGCAGATGCATTGAAGTCAGTAATTTCAGGCTGCTGAGAAAATTGACAGTATTGGTAAGCCTCTTCTGGTTGACTATTATGTTCAAAGGAATCTCCCCATCCAGTTGGTTGGATATCCTCAATCGCAATCTTGTAACTTTCAGGTGCAGTATATTTCACCATATAATCAAATTTTCCACTTGGTTGTCCCAAGGTGTCCCATATTTCTGCAGGAACAGGCTCAGTTTCTCTGCCTTTGGGTTTCTCTGAAGGAGGATATGGTTCTTCCTGAGATATGTATCCCGAGTCATTGAGATAACATTTCCATTCTTTTTCATCATCGGAGAGACCTTCTTCGATGCATTCTTCGATAAGGACATTAACCTCTTGAGGAATTGGGTTAAGGAACCCTCCACTAATGAATGTTTCTTTGATCGGACGAAGGGTTTCATCCTTTTTGGTGCAGTTTGAGAATGTTGGTGAACATCCGAGACCTGCTCTAGTTTCATTCTTGGTCGGGATCACAACTTGCCCCCAGCCAGTGGTAGTTCCATCTTTCACTACTTTTACTGCCTCTTTGTAAGAAGAGATTGATGCTTTCTTCTTGGAAGATTCGTCTTCTAAAGAGAGACCTTGGAACTGAGTTCCTTCCACGTCATCAGCACTTATGAAAGAGAAATTGGATAAATGGCTCACCATCAAGGCTTGTTCCCCACTTATTGTTACCAATTTTCCATTTGTTACAAACTTTAACTTCTGATGGAGCGTCGAAGTTACTGCCCCTGCTTCATGGATCCATGGTCGCCCCAACAGACAGCTATAAGCAGCTTGAATGTCCATGACCTGGAAGGTGATTTGAAATGTATGTGGACCAATTGTCATGGGAAGGTTGACTTCGCCGATAACAGATTTTCGCGATCCATCAAATGCTTTGACAACTACACCACTGAACTTCATAGGCATTCCTTGGTAAGACAAGCGAGCAAGAGTCGTTTTTGGCATCACATTCAAGGAAGATCCGGTGTCTACCAACACATTGGACAAAGAGTCTGACTGACAGTTCATAGAAATGTGCAAAGCAAGATTGTGATTTCTGCCCTCCTCGGGGAGTTCTTCATCACAGAAGCTTAAATTGTTACAAGCTGTTATGTTGGTTATTATCCCATCAAAGTGGTCAACAGTCACATCATGATCTACAAAAGCTTGATCCAGGACCTTCATCAGGGCTTCCCTGTGTGCTTCAGAGTTTAAAAGCAATGAAAGTATTGAGATTTTTGAAGGAGTCTGCATAAGCTGATCCACAATCTTATATTCACTTCTTTTGATAAGCTTCAAAATTTCATCAAAATCAGGATTGACATTGGTTCCACTGGATTGACCAACATCAGTGTTTGTATTACTGACAGGAGTTTCCACAGGATTTCCCACTGGAACATTGACAGGATTTTGTCCGGTAGCAGGAGCAACAGGCTGTTTTGAAGGTAATGGAGTATACACACGTCCACTTCTTGTTACTCGACTCACATCAGCGATGTTTTCGACAGATGAAAGAGTAGGTAAAGGAACTTCTTGTCCATTCTTTATCATTGTAGCATTGTAATTGTATGGAACTGCCTTGTCAGAGTTATAAGGAACAGGTCCAGGTAGACAAATGATCAAAGGAGCAATAGGAACCTTTGGCTTGTTGTAAGTAACTTCCATGCGCTCAGGCATGTTGAAATGAGGAACAATGACGTTAACTGTAGGCATTTCCGAGTTGATATCTGAGACTAAAAGCTCATGCGGATAACATCCTATCATGTTAACTTCATTTTCATCCCTATTTCTGTAGATCTCAATAGTACCATTATCTAGCAAAACTTGGAGATCTCTTCTCACAATCGAACATCCATGAGGATCTACAAAACATATTCTACAGGAACCGTATTGATGCTGGCGAAAATTCTGCCCCCGACAAAGAGTGGCGTGCATTTGTACCAAATCTGCTCTTGAGAAGTTGATATTATAGACTCGGTATTGGCCAGGACATCCATATACCATGTTTACAACATGCCCTCCATGATTGGGCAGCGGATTTGCTTGCACATTAGGATTCAAATTTCTGAAAGAGAGGAGATTAGACCTAACCAACCTCTGGACTTCATATTTCAAAGCTATGCAATGCTCAAGATCATGGCCAGGTGCTCCTTGATGATAAGGGCATGAGACCTCAGCTTTGTACCACCATGGGAGTTTCTCAGGTACGGGGGGTGGCGCTTTAGTTTGAACAAGACCTCTTTCAATCAAAGCAGGGTACAATTCCGTGTATGTCATTGGAATTGGATCAAACTGTGGAGCTCTTTGTACTCGATTCTAATTATTGTTTAACTGCTGAGCCTGTGGTCGAGGCTGTTGTTGTTGAAATTGCGGAGTAAACCCCGGATTCGGTGTTGTGTTAACGACTGGTGTGATAGAAGCAACCTGTCGCTGACGGTTGACATTTCCTCTTGGCCTCCCTTGGGATACCATGTCAACACTTTGTTCTTTCTTCTTTGGGAAACCACTTCCGAACTTTTTGGTTCCGCTTGAAGATCCACCTTCTTTAGTCAGACGTCCGGTTCGGACTCCTTCTTCTAAACGCATACCCATGTTTACCATTTCGGTGAAATCACTTGGAGCACTTGCAATCATGCGTTCATAATAAAACGGACTGAGAGTATTCAAAAAGATCTTTGTCATCTCTTTCTCTTTTAACGGTGGATTAATCTGAGCAGCAGTTTCTCTCCATCGTTGGGCATATTCTTTGAAAGCTTCATGATCTTTCTGAGCCATGGACCGAAGCTGATCTCTGTCTGGAGCCATATCCGAGTTATACTTGTATTGTCGGACAAAGGCCTCACCTAGGTCATTGAACGTTCGAATATTAGTGCTATCCAAACCTGTGTACCACTTCAGTGCGGCACCAGTCAAACTGTCTTGAAAGTAATGGATAAGCAACTGATGATTATCTGCATAAGTAGACATCTTCCTGGCATACATCACAAGATGGCTTTGTGGACAAGAACTACCTTTGTACTTCTCAAAGTCTGGGACCTTGAATTTAGCAGGTATTTGCACACTGGGAACCAAACATAGCTCCTGGGCATTCTTTCCAAACAAATCTTTTCCCCGAATAGCTTTGACTTCTAGCTGCATCTTGTTAAACTGCTCTTGGAGATCTTCTACAAGATTACGCTGATTCGTGCTATCACCTTGATCATGATAAATCTCATTTCCATCATAAGGAACAGTGTGAACCGTAGGGGTCGGAACTGTCATAGTGGGTTGAGAAAGTGCCATAGTGATTTGGGAAAAAGTTACCCCTGAATGTGGAATAAAAGCCGAACCTTGTGCAGCAGGCGCTTCAGTTGTAGCTGTTTGAACCCCAGAGAAATTATGACGGAAACCTGTACCAAAACTGAAAGGCGGGCCCCAACCTTCTGGCATGGAGAAAGATGGAATACCGAATGCAACTGTAGAAACTGGAGTAGTGACTTCAGATGTTACTGTTGCTTGACTGTTAGGTGGCGGCGGCTGATTTTGTGCGGCCATCAAGGAGTCAACCAGAGTCGTGAGACTTTCCAACTTTTCCTGAAGAGTGGTCACTGTACCACGGAGCTCAACATTCTCTTGTTCAGAGTGTTCCATTACTCTTCTTCTGCTTGAACGAGTATTGTATCTGTGATCTGATTGCGAGCGCGGTCAAGAAACTTTGAGACGCGACAGCTTGACGATCTATTGGAGAAAGATCCAAAAGATGAGACTCTATACAACAGACTCGATATGCAGAATGATGTATGCAAAAAGAAATTTATGATTTTTCCAAATATTTTTAAAGGTTATTTCCTTGCAAACATTTGAACATAAACAAATCTTTTATTCATTCATTTTTTTATTGCAATAATGGGAAATGTTACAACATTGGAGCGTAGCTCCTTACAAAAGCAAATGATAAATAAAAAAGCTAAACAATCCTAAGCATCTTCATCAGATGAAGAACCAAATGCATTGTGCAGCTTGAGCTTCGTGACTTCTTTCCCATAGTAAGCTTTCAACTCGGCTTTTTCAGCTCTCAGCTTGTTAACAACATTCTTCCAATCATCAGGAGTCGGAGCGTTGCTTGTTGAGCCTCCGAGATTTCTTTTGCTTTCTTTGATATACCTCTTGATTGCAGCGTCTTTCTGGCGAATCTTCTCATCTTTGCTCATGAGCCATCCATCTTGACAGTAGAGTGTTTCTTCATGATCTTTCACTCTTTTCTTCAACTTTCTATTTTCCACCTCAGTGCTACGAAACTTTTCTTCCCAAGCATCTTTTTCTGTCCTCATTTTAGCCAAAGTGCGTTGGTATTCCTCCATAGCTGGAATGTTGGGTCGTTGAGATACGGCAGGAAACATGGGTTTTTCATAAGCATAAGGCATTTGGAACTCTTTTGCTCTTTTCTTTACCCAGCAGGTGTAGGCGTCCATGGCAATGCAATTTCTTTCCTCACCTTTTTCTTTCCATCGGACGTCGTACCAAGCTCTCATCATTCTTGCTTTCAACTTTTTAGGATTATCCCCTTCTCGGTAAAAGTATCCTTCCACTGAGGGACCAGCAGGTTTAACTGAATTTGCATACCCGAGTTGTCGTCGGGCTAGGACCGGATTATAGTTAATTCCTCCTTGTGTACCAATGAGGGGTACGTTGGCGAACTCTCCACAACTATCAATGGTTTCTGTACCACAGCGAGCCAAGGTATACCAACGAATATCATTATTAGTAAGAGACATAAGTCTTCGAGGCCAACGCAAACCTTCTCGGTTTTCCGTGAAAATAGGAGACTCAGGTAAGTGTGAAACAATCCATTTGAACAACAAAGGTGCACAACATACAATGATTCCACCGCCTTGGCGATTCCTATGATGAACAGAGAAATACATGTCACCAAGTAAAGTCGGAACAGGATTTCCAATTAGAAAGATTTTTATGGCATTGATATCAACAAAGTTGTCGACATTGGGAAACAGAACCAACCCATAGATGAGCAAGGCTAGTACAGCTTCAAAGGCTATCATGCTACCAGTTTCGATGAAATCAAAGGCTTTCTTTATTAGGAAGTGTGAAGTTAAACCCGGGAGGTTTCCTTTGGTAGTCCAATTACTCTCTACTTCAGACTTTTTCAAATGGGTACTTGCTGCAATGACGTGTGACTTAGGAATGGCTTCCAAACCATTGAAGGGTATTTTGTCAGACACGGGAATACCCAAAAGATTGGCATATTCTTCCAAGGTCGGTACCAACTGGTAGTCTGGAAAGGTGAAACACCGGTAGACGGGATCATAGAACTGAACCAGAGTTTTGAGAAGTCCTTCATCAACATGAGTGTTCAAGATAGGCAAAAGCTTTCCATAACTTTTCCTAAAATTAGAAGGATCTTGTACAGAAGATGCTAACTCTATCAATCTTTCTACATCAGGCGTTTTGAAACCGTACTTTTTGGTATACCTTTTTTCCATAACTTAATCCTATAATGTTTGCAAAGAAAATTCTCTAAATTTTTTGGAAAAATCATGTTTTTATGGAAAATGATGAGTTTTTTCAATGAATGTATGAATGCATGGATGCATGGATGCCACATATTCAAACATGGTAAAGCAAACATGGTAGTTCAAACATGGTAACATGGTACTACAAACATGGTATACAAACATGGTAACGCAAACATGGTAACGCATAGGTTCAAAGGTCCAAAGTCACGAGCATGAGGTCAGAGAACCAAAAATGGGATAGATCTAGTTAATCACCTGCATGACATGTTCTACTGATACGTCAGAGTCTACATTTTTCTTTCGGATATTACCGGCCTTCCACAATTAAACTCATGAGCCAGTAATATTCTCAAGAAAAACTCGTCTGAGTGTGGTTCTCCGCATGACAACTAATCCAAGTCTTCACCTGAATAGTTTCTGCACCACAACCTAATAAGGCCAGGATGGGTTGGGGTTCTACGGTCTCTCAGCTTCTACAGTTCAATGAAAGTAATAATGTCTTCGCTACGAAACATGCTAAACATATATTACCAACAAGGAACCTCCACTGAGCGGAAGGATTCTCACGTGCGCCTGCACATGACTATACCCTCCACCTAATTTCTTATGTGTACTTAATCCGGGTTAGGATTTGTCCATAATGTATCACTTGTAACAGAACCACGCGAGTAACAGAACCAGAACCACACATATAACAAAAAAATAAAATGAAAAATAAAATAAATAGAAATAACCCTTCCTTTGGAAACAATAAAAAGATGGTCCCCAGTGAAGTCGCCATTTTTCTGTCGCGGGCGAAAAATCGTTTTGTTCCTCTTTTTTGTGGGATGAGACACCTGATGCCTTCTTTGGGCTCGAGTGCTCATAAAAAATGATTTTTCTTTGTTTCGACCAAACTTTTTATTGTTTCCAAAAGAGGAAAAGGAAAAAAGCTGCAATAACCTAAAAGTGGGGGGAGATCTTGGGTAAGAGGGTTGGTTATACGAAGGGAAGGTATTAGCACCCAACGTATCTGTAGTACTCTACAGGGTTCTTTACTTTGTTTTTCATTCCATATTGTTGAGAGGTTCTGTTGTGAGAAAAAAAGTGGGACCTAAGGTGTTTGTTTGATTATGCTCGCAAAGATCATCGCGATCCTCTGCATACATATCCCCTAGAGGGAATCAGAGCATCTGTAGCTCGGGGTCTACGGGTGCTAAGGTTTGAATGGTTTTTTTTGTTTTGTTTTGCTCGCCAAGGATCGACCTTGTGCCTACGTATTCTCAAAGGGATGTTGAGAAAGTCAGAGCAATCGTAGTTCCCACTTATGCTAGTGGAAGCAAAGGAAAATAGACAAATGTCGTCTAAATGCTAGATGTATCTAATCTATATCATCACATACATCTGTTTGTTTTTATTTGAAAATCTTTTCATTATAAGCCCGGGGCCATGCCACTTAGGGTGCTTAGAATGATAAAGATGTTTTTGTTTAACCAGCCTTGTGGCAAAAGTTTCAATGAAGTCAGCCTTGTGACAAAAACTTTGATTAATCAGCCAGCCTTGTGGCAAAAGTTTCAATGAAGTCAGCCTTGTGACAAAAACTTTGATTAATCATCCAGTACGGTGGTAAAACAGTTTGATTGATTAGCCAGCCTTGTGGCAAAAGAAGATTGATTGATTAGCCAGACTTGTGGCAAAAAAGTTTGATTGATTGATTGTTTGTGATGATATAGAAGAGATACTCCTATCATAGAGATGAAAAATGTCTAATCTCCTAGGGTATTTGATTTGGATGTTGGGGATGCTTATAAGAAGCCCGTGGGTCCTTGTACGAAGCCCAAGAGGAGGCTATCCGAGGGTCCTTGCATTGTAAGCCCAAGAGGAGGCTATGGGAGGGACAATCCAGGGTCCTTGCATTGTAAGCCCAAGAGGAGGCTATGGGAGGGTCACTCGTTTGTACAAAGCCCAAGGGGAGGCATGGTATAGTTGGTTTGAGCTCTTAGAGCGATTTCACCGGGAAATCATACTCTATGTCCTAACCTAAACTAGTGGAGATTCTTTGCACGAAGCCCAATAGGAGGCTATGGGGAACCTAGTGTTGTACTAAGTTGAACAAGCATATATAACACAATCACACATATGAACAAGTACAAACAAATATGCACAAGTACATGAACAAATATGAACAGTTATATGAACAGTTATATATGACAAAGTGTGTGTATATAATGGAGTTTATGAAGGAAATATACCTGTAAGCATGATCCATTTGTATACACAGGGCTCGGGACTTACACTCGGGGAGAGGTCCACTTGAGTTTATTCAAAGCTATGTAAACAGGTATTTACAAAGGGGCTTGGGACTTATACCTACATGGAGGCCCATGATATATTTTTGGGAAGATTTAAAGAAACCTTCATTTTTGGTTTGTTATTAAAAGTTAAAAACAAATTGATTGAGATATGCATAAAAGGCGTACAATGAAATACCTAATTTCATGTACTGGAATGGGTATGTACAAAAGGGGCTTGGGACTTATACCTACGTGGAGGCCCGTGATATTTTTTACAAAACATGGTTGATTGTTTTATTTACAGACGCGTTGTTTGAAAAACTGTTTGAAAGTTTGTTTTGAAAGAAGTTTATTGTTTAAAGAAAAAAAAACTGTATAAAAGGAAAAAGGAGTGGGACTTACACTCTCTAATATTCGAGAGGCCCCTGTTTTATTTTCATAAAACAGGGTGGATGGTTTTGAAAATGATTTGAAAACTGTTTTGAAAAGATTTTTGTTTTGAAGAAGTTTTATTGTTTTGAAAACTGTTCAAAAGAAAAGAAATGGGACTTACACTCTCTAATATTCGAGAGGCCCCTGTTTTATTTTCATAAAACAGGGTGGATGGTTTTGAAAATGATTTGGATGTTTTTGAAAGTGAATTGATTACTGTTGTGAAAACAGTTGATTGAGTTTTAGGCTTACCTCGAAGAATGAGAAGATTGGATTTCTGAGTTTGAGGTGTTACCGTGATCCTCAAGTGATGTGCTAAGCATCCATACCAGCAGAAAAGAACGTCAGATAAGTTCACAGCTTACAGCATTCTTTGATCATTCAGTAATTGTTTATGGACTCCTACAGCAAATGGAAGACCAAACAAAACAGACAAATCCAAAAGACAACAGAGAAATAATCTCGAAGTCTCGGATGAAGTTAGAAAATTCAAGTGAAATGTAATAGTAATCAAATAGAAAATTAAATGATTAACTACACAAACTATGAAAATATCAAATTCAAATGAAAATTAATTCTAATAAAAGATATTTTTTTGTGATTTTTTGTGAAAGAAGAAAATAAACATAAAACTATTATGCATCTAATATATTTTTTGTTGTCATTTTTAATAAGGATTAGAAAATAAAGCTAAATCCTATATTAAAATAAAATACTAAGTCTTATTTATAATAATCTTTTAAGAAAATTAGATAATAATAAAAACTAGTAAATGAATGGGCCAAGAGGTGTGAATCCGGATGGGAGGTGTGATAGGCCCAATTGAATAAAATGCTGAATTGAAATAAATAATTAAAAAATAAAACTGGGTCGGACCGGGTCGGGTCAGATGGAACCCGGATCCGTCCTCTTTAGTTGAGGTGGGTTAAAAAAACCCTAGAAACAAAAGATGGAGGCAGCGCCTCTTCTCCAACATCTCTCACGTTTTTTGCCTGAAAAATAGAAACAGAAAGAGAACAAAACTTCTCCTCTCTTTGCAGCGAATCAACAACAACATATCACACTCTCTCTCGGTCTCTGATCTCACACTCTCTGTTCTCTAACAATAGCTTGGTTTCTCTCATGACCAAACAAAACCAGAAGAAGAACTCTCCTCTCTCTCACCGAAAACAGCAAACAATCAAACCTCTCTCTCGATTTCTCTCTTCATTCTGTGAATAACAACAACGAAATTTCACACTCTCCCTCTCAATCATGAACAACAACTCGGGTTCTCTCTTCCATGGAAATCGATGGAACAACAATAACACTTCAGAGTTGCTCTCGTTTCCTCCTCCCGACCGATTATCTCTCTCTGAATCGCTCTCTCGTTCTTGCGGTTTAAACAACAACAGCTGAAGCTCTTCGATTTTCCGGCGGCCATGGAAAAGAACAACATAATATATCACTCAAATTCGCAAACAGATGTACACCGGTATGTTTTTAGTTAACTCAGCTCTCAATCGAATTAGGAACATGAATTTATTTGGTTAAACCCCCAAACTTATCATCACAGTTATTCATGTTCAGACTCAAGCACATATACAAGAACCAAAAGCCAGCAAACGTAATGATTCTGTGCAATTTATGTTTTACAGGAAAATATAAAAACTCACAGCAATTTCATAGAAAGAGTAAGCGCGAAATTAATTTACCTGCGGCAAGGAGGTGTTTGCCGGTTTAACGCTAAGGTATGTTGTTTGATTGCTACTGCTTTCTGTGAATTGTTGTTGTTGATGCTGTCTTAAAATGAACCGCAAGTTTTGTCTTTGCCTCTGCTTTTGTTTTCACTTACAGCACCTATGATTTTTTTCAGTGGCCATGGGATCTTACCTCGACGAGAAGAGCTTACCGTATAACTCGGTTTCTTTCACAAACAGAGGTAGAGACCCAAGTGTGCTTTACTCAGTTTCGTTCTCCATGACACAATTTGCTTGACATAATAACATATGCTTTTCTCTTTTTTTCTGGAAATTTTGTTTTAACAGAGAAACATGCTCATAACAATATTGAGATTAAGAGTGAAATTGACTTACCTACAGCGAGGAGAGTTTCGCCGGATTATCGTTGAGGTATGTGTTGACTCCTCTATTGTTACTAACAATCTTAAATTGTTACTAACAATTTCTCTAATAACCTTGCTTGTTGTAGGCTTTTTGATGAAGGTGGTGCCACCACCTCTCTTTGAACTTTGCTTCAAGACTTGAAGATGAACTTTCAAGTTAGAACTCTCAACCAAGGTATGAACAACTTCTTCACTCCTTTTCAAACTATGGGACTAAGAAATTTGAAAATTATGAGAGAAGTGAGAAAGCAAATAGTTAAGGTTGCTTTGGTGTCCTTTGCAATGAAGAGAACACCTCTATTTATAGGAAAAGCTTAGGATGTGTTTGGCATAAAAATTAACTTGATTGGCAAGATTGTAATCATTGAGAAAATAAGAATAAGAATAAGAATATTCTCCATGTCATTATGCAAAGATATCTCTTATGATATGAATCATGCAAGTGGAAGAAAAAATCTCTCTTTGATTCCTTTTTGTCTTGAATTATCTCTTCTTTTTGAATTATTTCTTTTATTGGACTTTTTGCTAATCTCACCCCTTTTTGTTTTCTTTTTTCATGTGACATGAGCATCCTTGAGGAAAGCATGAAGAAATTTGATTTTGAAGAATGAAGACTTTGAAGAATGAAGAGTGAATTCAAGAATGTCTTTGAAGCTTTTTCTTTCCCTTGTAATTCCAACTTTGTATGAATGAAACTTTGTAATTCTTGAATTTTAAATAAAGTCCCTTTGTAATTCATTTGAAAATTGAAACTTTTTCATGTAAAGAACTCCATTTGTAAATGCTTGAATTTCTCTTAGAATCCTTGAATGAAAGTGTTATTCAAACATGAAGTTTGAATATTCTTGAATGAACTTTGAATTTAAAAATTCAATTCCCTTTGATATAGAAAATGATGAGAAATCCTTGGAGTAACGTGAAGAATGTTCTTGCACTAATGAACTTTTAATTCTTGAATTTATGGTTATAAACCATACTTGAAATAATCTTTCAACAAATGGACTAAAAGATATTTCTTGCAATTTCGGTGAAATTTCCATGAATTGTTTCAAACTTGTACCAACTTTCAAATAATCCATATGAATCAATTCTTCACCATGATGAATCCATAAGCCAAAAGTCGTGAAATAAATTCCAAACAAATCCCTTGAATCACACAAATGGATATGGCACACTTTATTTGAAGATGATTGAAACCTTTGATTGACTTCCTGGGGATTTTTAGGGTTTCCCAAATGTGATCCCTGATTTTGGTCCCTGATAGTTCAAAACCCTAATCTGATGATTTGAAATTTCACTGTTGATCAATCCTTGTGTAGGAGATGTCTGAGTCAATAGATTAGGCCAAAATGATGTACTTGGGGTCTTGAGGTCATGTCCCAAGTCATTGGGTCAAATCCTGAGCAAAAGTCAAGAGTATGTTGTCTTCAGTCAAAACCCTAATTCAGTTGATTCAGAGCCTTTGAGCTTGTTGAAATGAATCTCTGAGGACCAAATGTTGATTGTTGATGAAGATGATTCATTTGAGATGAAGGGAGAGCAAAACCCTAATTGATTGTTACTTGTACTGATGAGTGATTTCTTGATTAAATCCTGCTGAGTCACAAGTAGCAAACACAAGCTATGCAATTTGTTAGGGATGCAAATGATGCATATGCCATGATATGAGGTGGTATCTTAGGTCAAAAATTGGGGTATGACAGATGCCCCTATTTAAGTTTCTTCGACCTGAGACATGAAGATTGAAAATCTTCGTTTTGATAGGGTGGAAGAGACTTAAATATCAGAAGACGCAAATTTTGGACCTAAGATACCAAAATTGCGAATGATGCAAGGATATCTTTACCGAGGGGATATCAATAACTGACTCCACTGGGGAAAAGAGGTTGGGGAGGATGTCTCAATCCGTTTTGTCTTTTCGGGAAAGCAAGTGTATGCTTCTCCGGGGAATGATAGCTTTGTAAGAAAAGCTTACCTATCGACATTATCGACTATCAGCATGAGGATAGACTTGTTTAATAATGCGAAAGTGAAAGGTATGAAACTGTATTACCGACTACCAGCATTGTGATAGACTTGACAAGGTAAAAAGAGTTTCAAAGGTTCGGTTAATATTATCGACTATCAGCCCTGTGATAGACATGTTTAATAATATAACCAGAACAAAAGGTTACCGACTACCAGCCTCGTGATAGCGGTTTTGAAGACATGATCAATTATCAGCCGAGTGATAAAATGATTCTGGAGACTTTGCTTGGGAAATTACTGGTTGTTCAGCCTTGTGAACAGTAATAAGGCCCTGATTGTCAAATGGTCTTCATGATTGATTTCCTTGAGAGGAAAAAACTTTTGGAAGAGACATAAGCTGCTCTGATGACGAGGCTATTGCTTATTGTCTATTTTTTCACGACTCTGTTTGAGGAATCGGAATTTGAATTTCTGGTAAAGACAAGGTTCTAACCAAGAATGAATTGGAAAGAGACAGTCAAACAAGACTTTGTACCCATGAGGAATGAACTCGAATGGGAATTTTCTCCTTTGTTTTGAGAGGAGAAACTAAAGCAACCTTCTTCCACGAGGAATGATCTCAGTGGGGAACTGGAGAAAGAAGATGTTCTTTCTGCTTATGGGTGACGACCTACTTGGAGAGATGACACACCCATACCTGTTTCTTTTTTTCTTTTTGAGGATAGTTATATCCTAAACAAGTGATTATTGAAAAATGCAAGAATGCATAAATGATGCAATTATGTATGAATGATAAATGTCATGAATGTAGCATGCATACTGACGATACTTGACAAACAATGAAGTATATACTGGAGAAGGACCGACGTCGCAATACAACCAGATACTTGGCAAATGTTCTTCAACACGGTGTAGATAATACAGGTGATGAATGATGCTGCGTGCTTTAAACTTCTCTGGGGAAGATGAGCATCTTTTCTCATTGAGATGGAAGATCTTCTTCACAGGAGATGGAAAATCTTCGTCACTGGGGATAAAAGACCTTCTTCAATGGGGATAGAAGAGCTTCTTCACTGGGGATAGAAGAGCTTCTTTACCTCGAGGGATAATTGCTTCAAGAATTCTTTCTGGGACAAGAATATCGTTGTCTCAACAATTTTTCAGGGAGAATCCTTTTGTTCATCCTATGGAGACGACTGCTGATGTTCCTTCCGTTGTTCATAACTCAAAGGAAAATTTCGCTTTTATTTTGAAAAAGAAAAGTGAAGTAAATTCATTTAAAACTTATTTTTCTTTTTTGTTTCAAAAGTGAATAACACAATTAAAGCGTCATTTTGCAAGCTGAAAGAAATTAAAGATTGCAAACAAATGGGCACAAGGCTCAAATTTATTTAATAGGATGGTAATCAGCTAAAGGCGCGATTCCATAGAGTATTTACAAAAGTTGGAAATGGTAATTATGCGGAAAAGGCTACATTGAAAGCAATAACCACTATTCCCTTAACAATTTTGAGTTACAACTGTGCTTGTCGCTTCAGATTGGCGATGATTTGTTTGAAGATCCTTTGATGAAGAAGACTCCTCAAGTGACGAAGTACGGACTGATGCAGTTACTTTGTCATAAATCCCTAATTTTTGCCTAGATTGCCCTTTCAGGTTTTCAATCTACCAGGATAATAATTTTTCTGTTTATTGTCTCTAATTTCTGCCTGGACCGCCCTTTCAGGTTTTCAGTCCACCGAGACGCTCATTTTTGCCTAAGTCGCCCTTTGCGGGTTTTCGACTTACCGAGCTGTTCTTTTGTATTTTTTTAGACAAAGTATTTCTTGACTGCATCAGCATTCACAGGATATGGGAGTTCATCACCATCCATGGTTGCAAGAGTCATGGCGCCGCCAGAAAATGTTCTTTTGACAACATACGGGCCTTCGTAATTAGGAGACCATTTGCCCCTAGAATCTGGTTGAAAAGACAAGATCTTTTTAAGCACGAGGTCGCCTTCTTGAAATTCACGAGGTCGAACCTTTTTGTTGAAAGCTTGTTTCATCCTTGCTTGGTATAACTGTCCATGGCATAGAGCAGTCATACGTTTTTCTTCGATTAAGTTCAACTGATCGTATCTGCTTTGACACCATTCCGCCTCTGATAACTTAGTCTCCATGAGGACTCTCATTGATGGGATTTCAACCTCTACGGGGAGCACAGCTTCCATGCCGTATACTAGAGAAAAGGGAGTTGCCCCTGTTGAAGTACGCACTGAAGTACGGTATCCATGTAAAGCAAATGGCAGCATTTCATGCCAGTCTTTGTAAGTGACGACCATTTTCTGGACGATCTTCTTAATGTTCTTGTTGGCGGCTTCCACGGCGCCGTTCATTTTCGGTCTGTAAGGAGAAGAGTTATGATGCTCAATCTTGAATTCCTCACACAGTTCTTTCATCATCTTGTTGTTCAAGATGTGACTCACAAACTTTATGAAAGAACAAAGAGCTTTGGTGAATTTGGTAGGGATGAGAAGAGAAATTGCAAGGGGTTTTTTGGCTCTCAAAGCTTGAGAAATGAGAGAGTAGTGGGTTCTATTTATAGGATGAGAGCAAGAGTAGTGGTAATTTGGTCTTTTTGCATTTGGTAATTAGCTTGTGTTTAATTGGTAATTAAAGTGGCAATTAAATGGTAAAAATGGTAAAATGAGGTTAAAGTGGGTTTAATGAATGAGTTAATTTTGATGAGGTGAAAAATTGATAAAATGATCAAATAAAAAGGTGCCAAAATGATGTCAAGCTTCCCTCTTATATTTTTTTGAATTTTGCGCACAGGAAATCGATTTCCCACAGGGGTAAATCGATTTCCATCTTCAAATTTTCAAAAATTGTTTTCTTGCACTGTTTTTGATTTTTGCCCGATCTTTCACCTGTAAAATATAAACAAAAGAGACAAAACATATATTTTTGATTTTTGGTTAGTATAAACAAATAAAGAAGCTATAAATGCTTGATAATTCCTCTCAGAGGGAATCACAGTATCAAAGATAAAGCTTCACAATGGTGCTCTTGATTGATGATTTGATGTATGATCTTAGGGTCAAAAATTGGGGTATGACAGATGCCCCTATTTAAGTTTCTTCGATTTGGAGATACGATGATTGGAAATCTTCGTTTTGACAAAATCGAAGAGACTTAAATATATAAAACACAATTTTTGATCCTAAGATGCAATGCAATGTTTAATGAATGCATATGATGATAATAAAGCATGACAACACTGGGGAGTAAAAGGTACTCCACTGGGGAAAACAAATATCTTGCTATAACTCCGTTGGGGAAACAAATGTCTTGCAAGCAGAAACTCCACTGGGGAAGACAAGACTTTGTTGGAGAGACGAAACTTTGGTTGGGAAAGAAACTTCTCTAGGGAAAACACTTCGCGTCAGAGAGGTTATAGCATCACCTTTCGCGCCTCAATGGTTGACGATGAGCTACCAACTCAATAGTTGAAGGTAGAAGAAAATTGAATTACCGCCTCAATGGTTGACGATAGGCTACCAACTCAATAGTCGAAGGTAGAAGAAAAATGTGAATTACCGCCTCAATGGTTGACGATAGGCTACCAACTCAATAGTCGAAGGTAGAAGGAAATTGAATCACCGCCTCAATGGTTGACGATAGGCTACCAACTCAATAGTCGAAGGTAGAAGAAAAATGAATTACCGCCTCAATAGTTGACGATAGGCTACCAACTCAATAGTCGAAGGTAGAAGAAAATTTTGAATTACCGACTCAATGGTTGACGATAAGCTACCAACTCAATAGTTGAAGGTAGAAGAGAATTGAATTACCGCCTCAATAGTTGACGATAAACTACCAACTCAATAGTCGAAGGTAGAGAAAGATTGAATTACCGCCTCAATAGTTGACGATGAGCTACCAACTCAATAGTTGAAGGTAGAGAAAATTGAATTACCGCCTCAATGGTTGACGATGAGCTACCAACTCAATAGTTGAAGGTAGGAGCAAATTGAATTATCGCCTCAATGGTTGACGATAGGCTACCAACTCAATAGTTGAAGGTAGAAGAGAATTGAATTACCGCCTCAATGGTTGACGATAAGCTACCAACTCAATAGTTGAAGGTAGAAGAAAATTGAATCATCGTCTCAATAGTTGACGATAAGCTACCAACTCAATAGTTGAAGGTAGAAGAAAATTGAATCACCGCCTCAATGGTTGACGATAAGCTACCAACTCAATAGTTGAAGGTAGAAGAGAATTGAATCATCGCCTCAATAGTTGACGATAAACTGCTGAGAATAATAAGCTGCCGCTAAGAATAGGGATCAACTTCTTCTTTAATCAAGGACATGGCTTGAGAAAAGGAACTGGATGCAAACTGTCACTTCTGACAAAGGGACTTACCATTTGCTGAGCTTCTTCCATTTGGATGCAAACTGTCACTTACACTGAAGAGACTTACCATTTGCTAAGCTTCTTCCACTTAGATGCAAACTGTCACTTATACTGAAGCGACTTCCCATTTGCTAAGCTTCTTCCATTTGGAATCAAGAAGTTCATAAATCCTGAGAGATTATCACTTGCTTTGAAGATAAGATTGATATGCGGAGACGTACAAACTTGCTCAAATAAAGAGGCTACAATTTGTTGTCAACCAAAACATGATGGGGATAACATAAGTTGCTTAAAGTCAAAACCTGCCCCTTGCTTTCAAGCATAAATTTCGAGGGAGTGCAATAACGACACTGCTGGAAAATATTTCAGTCTCTGATAAGAACATCAATCACAAATGAATTTTCCATTGTTGAGGAAAGAAGAAATCCTCAAGAGGTGCAAAATAAATGCCTTTTCAATCTAGGTTTCCTAGCCTAGAGAGGTTCAAAATAGTATTGCAAGAGACCAAAGTTCAACTCCAAGAACAAACTGAATAGAAACGGTCAAACAAAGCTTTGCCCCTTGAGGAATAAACTCAACTGGGGATTAATCAATCTCCGTGAGGAATTTACAGATCATCTTCTTCTTATCAAAAAGATTGGACAACACATCAAGCTCTATTATGGGAATTCAAAGAAAATTTCTTTGGAGAAAATCACCATTCCGAACTTGCAGAGGAACTAAGAAGTTAACATCAAAGCAAACAAGTTAACATGCGGGGGATTTTAGTTCAAAACTCAACACAAGGTGAGAAAGAAAACCCAACAGTCAACCGTTGTCTCAAAACTTCTTGGTAGAGAGTGACATACTCTGGATTGGTCATGGCAACGACCTTTGTACTTCAAGCTAATGAGGTGATCAAGGTAACTTCTGATTCACAACTTGCCCCATACTACGTGGTCTATGAAAGGAAACTACCTCAAAAAGGTTCATAGAGATCCTTGGTGTCATGCAGACTTGGAATAATCTATCCCGGATCAACAGATTTTTTGAGAGATTTGTCAAATCTTGACGTAGCTGCCCCAGATTGACTAAACTTGGCACATTCTTTTACTCGAAAAAGTCTTCGAGCTTTGCCCCATGATGGTAGTCAAACTTGCAAAAGCATTATACTGGGAAAACAACATGCCCCTGGCAATGTTTTAGTTTTCTACTGATGATCAGATGTTAACTTCCTGGATGTCAAACAAATGTTTACAAGCAGAAAAATGTTTATTCTGAGAATGATAATGAAAATGCAACAATTATGTAAGTCTTGAAGTTTCGAAAAGATGTCGCATAACTTTGTGAATGAATCACTAGTTAAGAGATGACATTGATTTTTTTTTATTTTTTATGCATATGATACCAACACAAGTTTTCAGCATAACCGATAGGAGTCAGGAACGCTTTCTTGTTTAAGTATGCTTTCGAAATAAACCCTGCTTCAATTAGGACTTTTGAGGGTTGTAACGTGGCCTGGTTCACGGTTTTCAGAAAAAAGATTTTTAGGCTCAAAGTTTATTTAGCCCACCCCAACTTCGTGATGTTCTCCAGTCCTATGTTCAGTTAACTCAACATGAGTATTCATCTCTCAAAAGGATTTTGTGCTATTAAGGACCTAATGAAGCTTTCTTGGGAGTAGCAGTCACCTTTTTGTCTTCGTGATTGCATTCACACGGATTTGTTCATCGTTGAGGACTTTTGCTTTGTAGTCCTTTCTTTTCACTTTTCACTTTTTTCTCTTCTCTCTTTTTTTTTTATTTCCCTAACTTTTGCCTGGACTGATTCTTTTGAATTGGTCATCCAGCGGGATGCTCTAACTTTTGCCTAAGTCACTTGTTTTCAAGTTTTTGACTTAGCGAGCTTTTTTCTTTCTTTTTTTTTTCACTTTTTCTTTCATTTTTTTTTTATTTGAACAAATCGTATGATATTGACGTTGTCTTGACTTGTTGAGAGGGTTGTGACTGCCTCATTTCTTGGCGGATGAAGGATAACCATTGTAGTTTCACATTTTCCAGCCTTTTGATGCGCGGGGAATAACCATTGTGGTTTCACATTTTCCAGCCTTTTGATGCGCGGGGAATAACCATTGTGGTTTCCCATGATCCAACCATTGATGTGGATATGACATGCTTGACCTTTGGATGCACAATCCTTTTTGAAATATGAACACTCGGTCAAATTAACTAAAGACTACCCTGCCCCAGGTTAAAAATTAGGGTTTTTTCGTTTAGAAAAGAAACTCCTACTTCAAGGCTCAAAGGGGTTAACAAGGGATTATCTTCCTTATATCTCCGGTGTTTGGGAATTTGAAACAATGCCTGTACATCATCAGCAGGGTTTTATTCAAAAGCATACAACCAGAAATTTTGCGTTTTCAGATCATCATCCTCCCTCCAATCTTTGCATAAGCAAGAGTTTGGCAAAAGCAATTGGCATCATAATGCATGAAAACAAATAAACATGAGTGAAGCGAATGGATTACTTCAAGACAAACATTATCATTGTGTTAGCATTAACATTAAAAAATAAACAAGTTTCTACATGCAAACAATGCATTGAAAAACAAGAAATATTACAAATGGAAATCAATAAGAATACTAAAAACTGAGGAAAACTCTCTCCATCTGGGCATATGCTGAACGAAAAATCTTTCGAGCTTCAGGCTGCCATCAATAGTGATTCAATCATGCTTTGGCAAAGAATTGGCTTGAACATCATAACCAACATCTTGGAAAGTCAAAATACCAGCATGGATTAATCTTTGAACTTCATTTTTTAGAGGCCAACAATTATCTAAGTCATGTCCAGGAGCATTCTGATGAAAAGCACAAGTGACATTAGCATTGTACCACCAAGGAATCTTCTCTGGAATTGGAGGTGGTGACCTTGTCTGAACCAAATTCTTATGAACTAGAGCAGGGAACAATTCTGCGTAAGTCATGGGGATAGGATCAAAATTCCCCTTTTGAGGTTGATTTTGCTCGTTCGGTGGAGAATCTTGTTGACGAGTGCTCTGCTGATAATCTGGGATTGCATGAACTGAATTGGATACAGGAATGACATAGGAAACATGCTGATGTTAGTGATGATTGTTTCCTCCCCTGATTCTCTTCTTTGAAAAGTCATTACCAAACTTCTTCACACTACCAACTGAGTTACCTTCTTCAAACAAACATTCCTTTCGGACATCCTTTTCTAGAAGCGCTTTCATATCCACCTCTCTGTGGAAGTCAGCAGGTGTACTGACTACTGTCCCCTTGGGAAAGAACGAGTTCAGAGTTTCAAGAAAGACCTTTGCCATCCTTTCTTCCATCATAGGAGGATTGACTTGGGCAGCAACTAGAGCCTCAACCAGAGCAGTCAGAGGCTCCATACCAGCCTTCAAAGTAACCACCTCTTTGCGGAGTTCAAGAATCTCTTGTTTGATGCTTTCCATTTCTTCTTAGCACGAGCGTTGTACTGATGATACCAGGAGAAAGGGAATAAGGCTCTGGAAAACTTCTTTTAGAAAGTAGGACCAAATGCAGAATGATGCATGAAATGCAATGATTTGTTTTTTTATTTATTTATTTATTTATTTATTTGAGTTTCAAGGAACTTAAGATATTAACTTGTAAACACTCAAACATTGGACTAAAGTTTTGATTAAGTTATCATCAAAATCAATCATCCATTTTGGTGGATTAGAGTTTTCACCCCATCAACACCCAAGATCCATTGAGTTTGATGAAACTTATGATGTTTACAAGGAAAGACCTCTAAGTTCCTTGAAAATCAAAAGAAAAAGAGTTTTCATGGATGCATGAATGCATGGTTTATGCATCAACCACAACCAAGAGCATGCAAGGTCACATAAGATCATAGTTCAAAGGTTCGACGTCACGAGCATGGAGCCATGGGTCTAACCATCCCAAAAGGTATGATCTAAGGAATTTTGTACCTGCCAATCGGGTTCTACAAAGGTTCCCAGAGTTTTCAATCTTCTATCGGATATTACCGGCACGCACAATTGCTCATGGGCGCCAATAATATTCCTAAAAAGACCTCGTCTGAGCGTAGTATCGCATGACAACAAGCTCAAATTGGTACTTGATCTTGTTTCTGCACTACATCCTAAAAAGGCTTAGATTGGTTAAAAGGGTTCTAGGCCATTCAGCTTCTACGGACACTCACTATTGAAAGTAATAGCGTTATCACGATAGTTCGTAACAACCTCTACTACCTTCCACGAGGCCTCCACTGATTGGGGTTCCACCATATGACGCTCATGCTAAGGATTGCTCCTGACATGCGACTATTGGTCTTACCACCTCCTATCTCAAGTTTGTAACACCCCATATTTTCTAAATTTAATTTAATTGGAAATTAAATTATTATTTGGAATTATTCAGTATTTTGTGGAATTATTTGGAAGGAAATATGAGATAGGCTATTGGGCCAAGTGTGGTGTTAGTAAAGAGGGGGTATTATGTTAGTAAAGCCTTTACTAACTAAAATGTTATGTTTCATAAAATAAGGAAAATTGGGAATTAAGGAAAGGAGTCAGAACGTTAAAAATGAGAAGTGGAAGAGAAGAGCGGAGGAACGTAAAGAGGAACCAAAGAGGAAGAGGACCAAAGATCAAGAACTCTTGGCTAAGGTAAGGGGGGACTCTCCGGTTATCATCTATTATCGTGTTCTTAGATAGTAATATTGATTAGGGATGTTGTTGAGTCAATTGGATTATATGATAGATTTAGGGATTTTAGTCAAATTGTATGATGTTGATCCCTATGTTTGAATCCATGATACCTATGTTGTATTGGTCCAAATTGATGCGTGATTGATGTATTATGAGGTGTTTTTCGTGTTGTTTGTGCATTCGATTTCCCTAGGTTCGAACTGGTATGAATTGGGTGTGTTTGGAATGCATAGAATGCTGTTTTTCTGCAGGTTGGGGTTCCTGAAATCGCCGGTTCGCGCCGCGTGCACAGAGTTGGCGCCGCGAACAGGTGGGTAGAATGCCAGGAAATTGTGATACGCACAGGTCGCGCCGCGTACCTGTGTTGGCGCCGCGAAGGCGTACTTGTTTTCTCGTTTCGCGCCGCGTGCATAGGTTGGCGCCGCGAACATGTTTTTGTGGTTCAGGTCGCGCCGCGAACCTTGGTTGCGCCGCGTGCTGTAGCGATAGTTATCTCTGGGGAAAGTTAAATGATGTGTAACTTTCGAATCGTAGGTCTGTTTTTAGTGCCGTTTCGAGTACGATGAATCTTATGAGATAGCCTACGTGTTTAAATGATGGAATGAGGTGTAAATCCAATTATTTTAAATATGATTTTATTTCTTGGTGAATGATGTATTGTACATATATGTGATGAGATATGTTAAAATACATGCTATGTTGAAATATTAATCATGTGACGATTTGTTTAATTGGATGATATATTGTTGACATATATGATGAAATGTAACAATATAAGATGTTGTTTTGAGAAACATTATGATGTGACGAATTGTTGAGAATTGTATGATGTTGATTGATTTGCTTTGAAATGATGTGAATACATGTGTGTCCTTATTTTTGATGATGATGATTGATGTGGACACTTGTATGTTCTTTAATGATGATGATGATGATGATTGATTGTATTGAATGATGCTAACGTATATAGACATACTTTGATGATGATGATGATGTTGATGATGATGATGAAATGAGTATTTGATGATGTTACTCATTAGACTTGACGAGGGTATAAGTATGTTGTATATGTTGCATTCATTCATATGCATTTGATGATGGATCCCGTTGATGAGTGGATCGTTGGTGGCTAATTCCCATTGTGCGGAGATTAGTAAGCAGTCATCGTGTGCCCATGGGGGTGTGAGCGATGAGGTTAATCGTGTGCCCATGTGGGGTGTGAGCGATTAAAGGGCAGTATCGTGGAGAGAAGTCCTGTGAATATGATTCACGAATTTTGGTACCACATGCATAGTGTCAGTTCATACATATGCATACGTTTATAACATGAATGGAAGTATTCCAGTGTTATAAATATTGATGACGTGTTGGTTGTGTGTGTTTGTTGAAATAATGTTGAGTATGCTTATCTGTTTGAAAGATGTGTCTTGTTGACGTTTGTGTAAATGATGGATGTTCCTGATAATCTGAATATGATGAGTTGGGTGAATAATATAACTATGATGTGTTGTTATTTAAGATGCAATAATATTTGTTAACTGTGATGAGACTCACCCTTACTTTGATGATTTCAGATTGGCGAGTAGCTGTTTTCGACTTGGTGAGGATTAGCTCATAAGTCAGTGTATTAGTGTAGCGTCCGGTGTCATGCTCTGATATTGTAACACTGGGGGAACGTTAGATTAGAGTTTATGATGATACTCTATCGTGTTGTTATTGTATTAAATTATGTGGGATATTGCATAGATGATGTTATGCTTATCCGTATGATGAATTTTCCGCTGTGTAAACATGATATGTTTATGTATTATGACAGATTGTTCCTTAGTGAAAGCATGACAATGAATTTATGATGATTTGTTTTAAATTGAATTGTGGCACCCTTGTTTTTCATGTTTTACTCTGAGTTATTTTATTAATTTCCGCGGGGTTTAGAAGGGTGTTACAATAGTGGTATCAGAGCAGGTCGGTCCGTCCGGCCAATTGTTGAGTCAGTTGAGTTGCGCGACAGTTGTATATTGTCGGCATTTTATTCCTTGGTACGCGACATGTTAGTGAATCACTGTCGGTACTTGGTTGTTTGTTGCAGGTGTTGGATTGAAACAAGTGGGGGAGAAGCTTCGCTTCTCGGTTATGTTTCAGTTGAAGAAGATTGATTCAGTAGGCTGTTGTTGGAAACAGTGCGAGCGTTGTCGGAGCTTGTTGTTTCCCGAGTTGAAGGTGACTTGGAATTAAGACTTCACTGGAAATTGAGTTGGAACATCTTGAAGGAAGATGATTAGAGGTAATTGACAGTTATTGTAAGAGAAGGAAATTGGAAAGTTGCAATGTGTCAGCTCTGCTGGTGTGCTGCGAAGTTGTCAGTTGAGTAGCCTTACGACTCAGAAGAGGTTCAGCTGCAAGTTTGCGAAGAGGAATGATGTCGTAATGTTCCAGAAATTGCGCTTCGGCGATGGGAAGTGTTGCTCAAGTTATAATAATGTTTGGAAGTAAAGAGATATGATAAGGGGCTGTTTGGAATGTGATAGAGTTGAAGAGAATGAGTTTTGGAGAGAGATTTTCGTAAGCAAAACGCAGGAAAATTGCTGAATAGCTGCGGAACTTCGAAAATTCATAACTGGAGTTCTGGACATCCGAATTGAGTTCCGTTTGAAGCGTCGGAAAGCTAACGAGATGAACTTTGTTATAAAAATGGTTGCAGCAGCTGTAACATAATTAATTGTGACAGGATGACGTTGGAAAGAGGCGAAGTTGCTGTTACTCTTGTTCTTATAACTAGACTTGTTTATTGGTACTGCACGGGATGTCAGTGTCAGTGTTGAATGGATCGAAGGAATACTTGGAAGGTTTTTTTGAGAAGTAATTTTAAGAATTGAATTTACCAATTGAGGAGTTTTGGATATATCGTATAGAGTGTCGCTGCATGATGTCAGTGTTGCATTTTTCGGGCAATGATTGGAAAATTCATATCTTGAGTTCCGAGTGTCGGATTGATGTGCCGTTTGAACCTACGAAGAGGAGGGATTGTGTTTTAATTAATGGGAGAGTTATAAATACAGTAGAGTGACCCTGTGAGGAGAGGTTCTGAAGTCGGTTATGGAAGCGTGAAACTTGTTGAATAAGAATGCTTACTACCGTGATTGTTGGAAACAAAATTGAGTGTAACATGTTGTTGATGAGATGTTCGGTAATAAGGATGGTTTGAGGGCCGATGAATTTTAGTGAAGAGTGCATTAGTAGTAAAGATGGGATAAACTTTAGAGCCCGTGGAATCGTATTTGTGTTGACAAAATAACGATAAGTATAAAAGAAGAATTGTAGGGAATTTCTAACATTTGTTGACGTGAGGAAGACTTTGTTGAGATTCCGAGTGGAATGATATTGGGATGTGAAAGACGTCACAGGATTGGGAGTAAAACCACGAGTTATGAACGTTGTCTTGGTCTTGCAGGTTAATTGTATTGTTTAAGATTCAAAGTGTTTTGGTGATTATAAGAGTTGAAGTACCTCTTTGATCAGAAAGGGCTTAATATGAGGAAGTAGAGATGATTAGAGTATATTTTTTTTGGATTAGGATTCTGGTTTGAATTACCATCCTAATGAGGAAAATGTTGTGCTATTGTGTTGCGTAAGAAGTCTTAAAAATGTCGGTGCCAATGATGAAGGAGTTGGATTGAATTGGACACTTTTGAGACTTGAGTTGGTATGGGAAGGAACTTCTAATAGTGTTAGCTTGGGTATGCTAAAGATGACTAGTGGTATTCTTCACGAGATTAGAGAAGGTCAGAAAGATGAGGTTGAGTGATTGGATTTGTGTAACTGATGTTTTGAGCTTCGGAAGAATATTCTAGAAGAAGGACACCGTAGTGGATTATTGAACTATGACGATGTTAATGAGTTTGGGTGCAAACTCGGAAAGGACACTATTATGTAGTAACAACGGTTTATGCTTAAATATGAATTTTAACTATCTATTGACAAATTGAGGACTTGATCACCCTTAATCTCTTGTTGGTAGTAGACGGAAATCATATAAATGAGATAAGCTTGTTTTGTTACCTTAATGGTATAAGTTGTGATGGATATTAAGCCGTGAGGATAATCACTCACTATGTTGTGTAAACTTATGAAGAAGTGAATATGAAAGAGTGCAACATGGTGGATGATGACTTAAGATGGGTAATCAGAGTCGCGCAGCGAAAGTGTGATGTGGAGTAGTGTTATGAGTACTACTCGCGGGAAGTAAGGAATTAATATGTCGGAAGCCTACATAGAGACTATGTATTGATTTATGTGTTGGATTCAGAATCTAGTGAATGATGTCGTATCGAAGAATTAGAACTCTTTTGAATAATTTTCGAGATGACGAACATGTTATTTTGGTTGTACGTAGTTAACGGGTATGTATTTGGCAAAGTTAAGATGACGAGTTGATACTATATGATGTTATAATGATTTTGTTTCGTTGATAAGGCGATATTGTGGATTCCAGATATAATGAAGAATTATACTCTATGAAGGACGAAGTTGATTTAATTCTTAAAGAAGAGTGAGATTCAGTTTGAGCTATTATGTAAGCAATGGTATATCCAGGCCGATGAGTGTGATTATAACTACTTGTGTACACTCATTCCGATGGTGGAATGTTTAATAGAGGAAGTAAATCAGGAATTGGTTCGTTGGATGCGAGTAAGGATTGCTAAATGGTAGATTAGTACCAAGAATGATGAAGAATGATTCTTGAAACGAATGAGTAAAGAGAGGCGGAATCGGGTAAAACTCAGAAAATCTATTTGGTATAGATGATTGTGATGAGTAATCAGAGTAATGCGGAAAAGCGGAATGTAACGTGTTGGATAATTGCTGGTGTGACTTAAGAGGAGTCAGAAAGTTGAAAATCCGATGATATATGAATATTACAGTTGAGTTCCTTGAAGGAAGCAGCTGGTGAAAAATGTAAGTATTATTTTATCGCTCAGATGGAAGAGTGTGTCTAAGGTTGGTATGTTGGTAGATGGAATTCATTACTGCATTGTTGATCAAGTGTGATCATACTATGGATTGTGTAGTTGTATTACTCAGTTGTTGAGCGTATGGTATAGGTTGTACCTCAATGTTCTATTGTAGTTAACCTTTTGGAGATATTATGAGTGGTACACCTTGGATGGTCAAATGTGACGTAAGAACTGGGATTGGAATGTATGAAACATGTTTCCTGTTGGTTATGTTAATTGGGATTGACTGATGGTACTGTTAAATGGGAGCTGGAGAGTCGGGTGAAGGACTCTTATACGAGCTGGTTACTTGAGGTATGTTTTCGAGGACGAAAACTCTTTTAGTGGGGGAGAGTTGTAACACCCCATATTTTCTAAATTTAATTTAATTGGAAATTAAATTATTATTTGGAATTATTCAGTATTTTGTGGAATTATTTGGAAGGAAATATGAGATAGGCTATTGGGCCAAGTGTGGTGTTAGTAAAGAGGGGGTATTATGTTAGTAAAGCCTTTACTAACTAAAATGTTATGTTTCATAAAATAAGGAAAATTGGGAATTAAGGAAAGGAGTCAGAACGTTAAAAATGAGAAGTGGAAGAGAAGAGCGGAGGAACGTAAAGAGGAACCAAAGAGGAAGAGGACCAAAGATCAAGAACTCTTGGCTAAGGTAAGGGGGGACTCTCCGGTTATCATCTATTATCGTGTTCTTAGATAGTAATATTGATTAGGGATGTTGTTGAGTCAATTGGATTATATGATAGATTTAGGGATTTTAGTCAAATTGTATGATGTTGATCCCTATGTTTGAATCCATGATACCTATGTTGTATTGGTCCAAATTGATGCGTGATTGATGTATTATGAGGTGTTTTTCGTGTTGTTTGTGCATTCGATTTCCCTAGGTTCGAACTGGTATGAATTGGGTGTGTTTGGAATGCATAGAATGCTGTTTTTCTGCAGGTTGGGGTTCCTGAAATCGCCGGTTCGCGCCGCGTGCACAGAGTTGGCGCCGCGAACAGGTGGGTAGAATGCCAGGAAATTGTGATACGCACAGGTCGCGCCGCGTACCTGTGTTGGCGCCGCGAAGGCGTACTTGTTTTCTCGTTTCGCGCCGCGTGCATAGGTTGGCGCCGCGAACATGTTTTTGTGGTTCAGGTCGCGCCGCGAACCTTGGTTGCGCCGCGTGCTGTAGCGATAGTTATCTCTGGGGAAAGTTAAATGATGTGTAACTTTCGAATCGTAGGTCTGTTTTTAGTGCCGTTTCGAGTACGATGAATCTTATGAGATAGCCTACGTGTTTAAATGATGGAATGAGGTGTAAATCCAATTATTTTAAATATGATTTTATTTCTTGGTGAATGATGTATTGTACATATATGTGATGAGATATGTTAAAATACATGCTATGTTGAAATATTAATCATGTGACGATTTGTTTAATTGGATGATATATTGTTGACATATATGATGAAATGTAACAATATAAGATGTTGTTTTGAGAAACATTATGATGTGACGAATTGTTGAGAATTGTATGATGTTGATTGATTTGCTTTGAAATGATGTGAATACATGTGTGTCCTTATTTTTGATGATGATGATTGATGTGGACACTTGTATGTTCTTTAATGATGATGATGATGATGATTGATTGTATTGAATGATGCTAACGTATATAGACATACTTTGATGATGATGATGATGTTGATGATGATGATGAAATGAGTATTTGATGATGTTACTCATTAGACTTGACGAGGGTATAAGTATGTTGTATATGTTGCATTCATTCATATGCATTTGATGATGGATCCCGTTGATGAGTGGATCGTTGGTGGCTAATTCCCATTGTGCGGAGATTAGTAAGCAGTCATCGTGTGCCCATGGGGGTGTGAGCGATGAGGTTAATCGTGTGCCCATGTGGGGTGTGAGCGATTAAAGGGCAGTATCGTGGAGAGAAGTCCTGTGAATATGATTCACGAATTTTGGTACCACATGCATAGTGTCAGTTCATACATATGCATACGTTTATAACATGAATGGAAGTATTCCAGTGTTATAAATATTGATGACGTGTTGGTTGTGTGTGTTTGTTGAAATAATGTTGAGTATGCTTATCTGTTTGAAAGATGTGTCTTGTTGACGTTTGTGTAAATGATGGATGTTCCTGATAATCTGAATATGATGAGTTGGGTGAATAATATAACTATGATGTGTTGTTATTTAAGATGCAATAATATTTGTTAACTGTGATGAGACTCACCCTTACTTTGATGATTTCAGATTGGCGAGTAGCTGTTTTCGACTTGGTGAGGATTAGCTCATAAGTCAGTGTATTAGTGTAGCGTCCGGTGTCATGCTCTGATATTGTAACACTGGGGGAACGTTAGATTAGAGTTTATGATGATACTCTATCGTGTTGTTATTGTATTAAATTATGTGGGATATTGCATAGATGATGTTATGCTTATCCGTATGATGAATTTTCCGCTGTGTAAACATGATATGTTTATGTATTATGACAGATTGTTCCTTAGTGAAAGCATGACAATGAATTTATGATGATTTGTTTTAAATTGAATTGTGGCACCCTTGTTTTTCATGTTTTACTCTGAGTTATTTTATTAATTTCCGCGGGGTTTAGAAGGGTGTTACAAAGTTACTCACCAAAGTTCGGGTTAGAACTTTGTCTCATCACAGAGGAACCATCGAGCACCAAAAAGAAAAAAAAGAAGATAAACAAACAAAGCACACAGCAATATATATACAGACAAAAAACACACAGATAAACAAAAATAGGCTTAACACACTTAAAACCGGGTCCCCAGTGAAGTCGCCATTTTTCTGTAGCGGGGAAAATCTGACATCGAAGCCATGGGATTGACTCGAATCAATATTCCGTTTTGAAATCGCCACCGCGCTTTATTTTTTCAAAGGAAAAGGGAAAAGAACGTAAAACCCAAAGTTTTGTTTTTAAACCAAGAAAGAGATCTCAGGTACGGGTGTTGATTATATGAGGGGAAGGTTTAAATCACCCCTCATATCCGTGGTACTCCACGGGAACCTTTTTGAAAATCTGTGTCGTGTGTGCTAAAAAAGAGTTTGTTTTATTTTTAAAATAAGCTCGGCAAAGCGTTAAGCTTTGGGCCTACATACCTCCTCGGTGCAATGGAGAAGTCAGAGCTAATGTAGTTCCGCTTAAAGGGAAAAACGTTTTAAAACGAATAAACACTTTGTTGTCGTTAGAGAGAAATACTCAGCCATTGATCTTGAGCATGAGAACAAACAAGTTCTTTGCATCGCAAATGAAAGAAGGGCTCCAACTCGGATAAAATCAACGAGTATGCCACTAGCTCTCTCACGCGGAAAAGATCTCGTTATTATCAATCAATTTCAAAATCGTGGGGTATAACCACTCGTTTCGACAATTAACGGTGTCTAGACTTTTGAAGAAAAGCCACTAAGGGCGAAAGATATTTTTGAGAAAAGGTTTTTGAAAAGGTTTGCAAACATAAGAAGGTTTTTTGAAAAAGGGAGAAGATTTTGAAAATTTAAGAATGGGAGGAGATGAAGAGGCTAACCTAGTGCATAAAATAAAAGCTAAGGAAAGAAATGGTCTAACCAAATAAGAAGCCAACACTCAACATTAAGAGCCAAGGTAGTTTTCCCATCCTTTGGATTTATCAATACCAACACATTAACACTTGGAGATCCAGATGAACTTATTGTCTTAGAACCACTTTGCATTAAGCACATTAAAATTCTGACGAAAATCGGGCAGAGTAACGGCTGTATTTGGGCAAAATCCTTATCTCAATGCCTTGGAATTAATCATCAAGGGCTTTCAAGGAAATACCTGCACACATAAACATACAACAGAACAATGCCAGACAGACAGAACAATCACAGGATAGTAATAGAATGAGTCCAGAGGTACTAGGTCCATAAGTCCGAATCTCCAAAGTGCTAGGGATAGTAACCGATAGTCCAAAGAGAACCTTATGTATTTTTTAGATTTTGGTTATTTATTAGTGTTTTAGCAAGAAAAGTAGAGTATGGTCCAAGTGGACAAAGAAAAAATGACGGAAGCATAAACATATGTCCAAGTGGACAAAGGGAAAATGGCGGAAAGTAAATATGATGAAATGATAAAGTAAAGCGATAAAGCGAGAAATATAAAGAGCGGTAATATAAAGAGCGGTAATATAAAGAGCGGTATAGTAAAGGTGCAGAAATTAAAGTTAGTTGTTAAATGTTAAAGATAACCATCTTGAAACTTGTCAAGTATGTTATCAAAGTTAGTAGGGAGATCTATGGTGAGTGAATGATGTACTCGGATTTAAAGTCAATGGGGCTTATCAGAAGCTTGATAAAATCATAGCGACTACACGATAAAAACCTCCACAAGTCTTAAATCAACCGCATACAATTCTCTTCCATGTTTGATCTTTTATCGAGTCGGGACAAATGTAGGAGAACTCTCCATGTATCAAGATTATCAATCAAAAGAAATAAGAAGGAGAAGAAGAAATGATCTAGCCTTTATCAAGAATCCATAGAATTCTCAAGATATTAAGACTTTCATCGATCAAGAGGAAATAAGATGAAAAAAGATAAGAATAGAAACAAATTGATCTAGTCTTTATCAAGAATCCATAGAATTCTCAAGATATTAAGACTTTCATCGATCAAAAGCAAATATGATGAAAAGATAATAAGGAAAACAAATTGATCTAGTCTTCATCAAGAATCCATAGAATTCTCAAGATGTTAAGACTTTCATCGATCAAAGAAAACAAGATGAAAAGGATAAGAATAGAAACAAATTGATCTAGTCTTTATCAAGAATCCATAGAATTCTCAAGATATTAAGACTTTCATCGATCAAAAGCAAATATGATGAAAAGATAATAAGGAAAACAAATTGATCTAGTCTTCATCAAGAATCCATAGAATTCTCAAGATGTTAAGACTTTCATCGATCAAAGAAAACAAGATGAAAAAGATAAGAATAGAAACAAATTGATCTAGTCTTTATCAAGAATCCATAGAATTCTCAAGATATTAAGACTTTCATCGATCAAAATAAAGATAAGATGAAATTAAGAATGAAAACAAATTGATCTAGTCTTCATCAAGAATCCATAGAATTCTCAAGATGTTAAGATTTTCATCGATCAAAAGAAAGATAAGATGAAAATAAGAATGAAAACATAGAAGATAATCAACTCACACTATCATTAGTATCATTCATCTAATATTATGGATTAGGTCATTTCAAACCTATCAACATCCTAGATCCAATGATATTAATGAAGTGGAGGAAGTAGGAAGCCAAAACAAGCATAAAAAAGGCTAAAAACCACATTCTGCCAGCAGGAAATCAATTTACCTCTGTAGGAAATCGATTTCCTGAGTGCAGAGTTCAAATTTTGAAAAAAAAAAGGTGGAAATCGATTTCCTACAGAGGGAAATCGATTTCCTGCACACAGCACTCAAAAAATCAGCATTAGGAGGCATAAAACTTGACTTAAGCAAACATACAAACACCTTATGATCACACATCAATTGGAGCACGAATTTTCCATTAATTCACCATCAAATAGGACCAATATAGCATCAAAGATGCATCACACATAAGCACAAAAGAATCACATTATGATGGATGAATAAAGATGAAGAAAATTACCAAATCTTGAACAAAACTTAGATCTACTTCAAGAATCACCAACACAAATCTTGATCTCTCAACAATTGAAGAAAAAAGAGTGAAATGGATGGTGGCTTAGCTCAAAGTTTGTGAGGTTCAAGATGTGACTCACAAACTTTATGAAAGAACAAAGAGCTTTGGTGAATTTGGTAGGGATGAGAAGAGAAATTGCAAGGGGTTTTTTGGCTCTCAAAGCTTGAGAAATGAGAGAGTAGTGGGTTCTATTTATAGGATGAGAGCAAGAGTAGTGGTAATTTGGTCTTTTTGCATTTGGTAATTAGCTTGTGTTTAATTGGTAATTAAAGTGGCAATTAAATGGTAAAAATGGTAAAATGAGGTTAAAGTGGGTTTAATGAATGAGTTAATTTTGATGAGGTGAAAAATTGATAAAATGATCAAATAAAAAGGTGCCAAAATGATGTCAAGCTTCCCTCTTATATTTTTTTGAATTTTGCGCACAGGAAATCGATTTCCCACAGGGGTAAATCGATTTCCATCTTCAAATTTTCAAAAATTGTTTTCTTGCACTGTTTTTGATTTTTGCCCGATCTTTCACCTGTAAAATATAAACAAAAGAGACAAAACATATATTTTTGATTTTTGGTTAGTATAAACAAATAAAGAAACTATAAATGCTTGATAATTCCTCTCAGAGGGAATCACAGTATCAAAGATAAAGCTTCACAATGGTGCTCTTGATTGATGATTTGATGTATGATCTTAGGGTCAAAAATTGGGGTATGACACATATGCATAACACTCTCATTCATTTCAAAAAAATAATATTACAATACATGCACCACACCATTGCATAAAACTAATGTTTCTTTTTTAGTCTATTTCTACAATCAAATGAACATTATCTTCTAGATATAGGGCAGAGATAATCAAGTCAACGATTTAATTCAGACATTCATTCTAGATGGAGATTTGGTTCTGATACTTAATTTTGGATGTCTTCCAGAGATGGTTCAGAGATAATCAAGACAGAGATTTAGTTCTGAGACTTAATTTTGGATATCTTCCAGAGATAGTTCAGAGATAATCAAGACAGAGATTTAGTTCTGATACTTAATTTTGGATATCTTCCAGAGATATTTTAGAGATAATCAAGACAATGATTTAGTTCTGATACTTAGTTCCGGGTATTCACTAGAGATAGTTCAGAGATAATCAAGACAATGATTTAGTTCTGATACTTAGTTTCGGGTATTCTCCAGAGATAGTTCAGAGATAATCAAGACAATGATTTAGTCGTGATACTTAGTTCCGGGTATTCTCCAGAGATAGTTTAGAGATAATCAAGACAATGATTTAGTTCTGATACTTAGTTCTGGGTATTCTCCAGAGATAGTTCAGACATAATCAAGACAATGATTTAGTTCTGATACTTAGTTCCGGGTATTCTCCAGAGATGGTTCAGAGATAATCAAGAAAATGATTTAGTTCTGATACTTAGTTCTGGGTATTCTCCAGAGATAGTTCAGAGATAATCAAGAGACATTCAAAGATCTAATTCTATCATCACGAACGGTGTAGACACGATCATCTTTCCAAGATCTAATTCTATCATCACGAACGGTGTAGAGACGATCATCCTTCAAAGATCTAATTCTATCATCACGAACGGTGTAGACATGGTCATCTTTCCAAGATCCAATTCAGTTACTACAAACGGTGCTGACACGGTCAATATTCCAAGATATAATTCTATCATCACGAACGGTGTATACACGATCATCCTTCAAAGATCTAATTCAGTTACTACGAACGATGTAGACACGGTCATCTTTCCAAGATCTAATTTAGTTACTATGAACGGTGCTGACACGATCAACATTTAAAGATCTAATTCTATCATCACGAACGGTGTAGACACGATAATCTTTCCAAGGTCTAATTCATTTACTACGAACGGTGCTGATACGATCAACATTTAAAGATCTAATTCTATCATCATGAACGGTGTAGACACGATCATCCTTCCAAGGTCTAATTCAGTTACTACTAACGGTGCTGACACGACCAACATTCAAAGATCTAACTCTTCCACCTCGAACGGTGCTGACACGATCAACATTCAAAGATCTAATTCTATCATCACGAACGGTGTAGACACGGTCTAATGTATGACCCGTCCTGACATTCATAGGGTCTAATGTACGACTCGCTCCTTCAGATATGGTCTAATGTATGGCTCGCCTAATGTATGGCCTATTCTAATATAGCCTAATGTATGGCTCGCCTAATGTATGGTGTCTTCTTATATAGCCTAATGAATGGCTCGTCTAATGTATGGCCTCTCCCGATATAGTCTAATGTACGACTCGCCTAATGTACGGCCTCGTCTAATATAGCCTAATGTATGGCTCGCCTAATGTATGGTCCCTTAAGATATAGCCTAATGTATGACTCACTTTGTTATAGTCTAATGGATGGCTCACTCTCTGACATAGCCTGATGGATGGCTCACTTTGTTATAGCCTAATGGATGGCTCGCTCTGATACAACCTAATGGATTGCTCATTCTAATACAGTCTAATGAATGGTAATCTTTAATATAGCCTAATGGACGACTCGTTCTAAGATTCTTCAACATGCACATGGCCTAGTGTATGGCTCATCATTACACCTCTCAAGCTAAGATACAGTCTAATGAACGACTCATTCTTACTCTCATATTATCAAAACCAGATGGCATCTTTAAGCCCATCTCATACATCCTTCTGCCAACATCTGGATGGCATCTTCAAGCCCATCTCCGACAAAGGTCCCTACCTCAGCAAGGGCAAATTTCTGGGTACTCTAGTGTTCAATCCTCTTCCACCTTCACATACCAATTGGCATACAAACCATTCTACATCCTTAAGTTTAAGAAGATTGAACAGGGGCCGCTGTCATACCCCAAAATTTTCCCACCATATTCAAATATTCAAATAATTTCAAATCTTGTAAAAATTCTATTACATGGTTCCAATCATATAATTGAATTTGTTCTAAATCTCTCATGGCTTCAACCTATCCCATGGTTAATCCTACATTGGTATCTTTGCCTGTAATAATTCTGTGTATTAAATATGTAAAATTGTGAATATTATTTCTTTGAGTTACTAATTCTGCTAATTTTTCTGGAAAATTAGCTTTAAATGCTTCCGAAGCAGCTCTAGCTATATCTCCTAGATAATTTTCAGCAATTTTAATCATTTCTTCACCTATTGTAATGTTATAATGTTTGCTTTCATAATCTCTAATTACCAAAGAAGTCCATTGTTCAAAGTATGTATCTAAAAATTGTGGATGGATATTGGTAATATTTAACATAACTTGTTCATATCCATACAAATTAATTTCGTTGGTGTTTCTTTTTCCTAGTGTCCTTAAGTTATTGTTGTTATTATGTAGATAGCCACAGGCAATCTTGAAGGGTGTCCTATAGAGTAACCCATTTGAGTTGGTCTACTATTTGGAAATCTAGATGTAGCAGAGTTACTAGATTCTTCATTTACTAAATTCTTTTCTGAGTAGTTTATTTCAGAATTTTCTTTTTCTACATTTTTAGTTTCTTCGAATAATTTTTTTAGACTTTGCACGTCTTCCAAAAAAATTTCCATAAGGAATTTTTTTGTTAGTATTCATATTTGCTAATTCAATTTCTGTATTGTATTTTTCCATTAAAAGTTCATCATTCTTAAATTTTTGAAATTCTTCTAGTATTAAAACTTTTTCAGTCATCTTCACTAGTTTGCTTATGGGTTTCCTCATATTTTTAAATCTTAAGGCTAAACAGTCTTTGATAGTATAAGTCACAACCTCTTTAGGTGTTAATGTTTCAGCTTCAGTCGGAATATTGTTTTTAATTTTTTATTCCTCTCCAGCTAAAAAGAGAAGGAGAAATTGGTTCTGGACCTAAAAAGTTAATTCCTCTTGATGTAATTTTTTAACCATATCATCAATTTTCAATTTAAATTTTGGTGAGACCTGTGTTGATAATTTTCTAAGAAAAATAATGTCTATCACAACATTTGATCCCTTAAAGTGTTTAAATCCTTTACATTGAACTTGAATTTTAATGTATTTTAAGTATTTAATTCCTATGGTAAAGATTGGGCATAAATAATGGATTCCACAGTTATTATTCATGTCTACTTCAATTACTCCCATAATTTGTCTATTTAGTTCTAGATACCTAGTATCTAATATGGCTATTAGTACTTTGGCACCATTTTGTTTCATTACTAAACCTCTTACACCAGTTGTAATTAATCCTAAATGTACATGATTCATTTGTTTTTTATTTAATTGATTTATACTGTCATTTGTTAATAATCCAAATTCTTCAATATGACCATCTGGTAATTCTAGCATTTCTAACCTATGTGTTCTAATTAGGCTTGAATCATTTACAAGGAATCCAGACCTATATAGTCGGGTTGGTATTAATAGATTAATGTGGTCATTTGTCATAATTTCCAAGTCTTTATTAGTGTCCATAATCGGTTCTAATTGATAAGCATGTTTATTTTCTTTCCTATCTAAAAGTTTATTTAAGTAGGAAGTGTTTTGAGTTTGGCTTAGAGTGGTGCTCCTAGATGAGCTAGCCTCCTCATCCATTATTGTTCTAGGTCGGCCAATAAAAGAATTCATATTTTCAAATGTTTTTTACTTCTTCTGTGTTATAAGATAAGAAGTTTTTGGTTCTTGTACTCCTTGTTTTTCTTTCAATACTTATTTGTGAAAAATTTTCAGCTAAATAATCTATAGATACTTTTAATTCTTCTGACCAATTATACTGTCATTTGTTTTTTTATTTAATTGATTTATACTGTCATTTGTTAATAATCCAAATTCTTCAATATGACCATCTGGTAATTCTAGCATTTCTAGCCTATGTGTTCTAATTAGGCTTGAATTATTTACAAGGAATCCAGACCTATATAGTTGGGTTGGTCTTAATAGATTAATATGGTCATTTGTCATAATAACTAAGTCTTTATTAGTGTCCATAATTTGTTCTAATTGATAAGCTTGTTTATTTTCTTTCCTATCTAAAAGTTTATTTAAGTAGGAAGTGTTTTGAGTTTGGCTTAGAGTGGTGCTCCTAGATGAGCTAGCTTCCTCATCCATTATTGTTCTAGGTCGGCCAATAAAAGAATTCATATTTTCAAATGTTTTTTAACTTCTTCTGTGTTATAAGTTAAGAAGTTTTTGGTTCTTGTACTCCTTGTTTTTCTTTCAATACTTAATTGTGAAAAATTTTCAGCTAAAGAATCTATAGATACTTTTAATTCTTCTGACCAATTAATTGGAGTTTTATTGTTTACCTGCTCCTTTAAAATCAAAAAAATTTGTTTATTATAATTTATATTTTCTCTTAATAATTGTTCTAAAATTTCTAATTTCTTTTCTTGTTTATCTAAACAAGTTTTGAGGTATACAAGAAAAGAAATTAGAAATTTTGGTTCTTGGAATCCAATATAAATTAGAAATTAAAAATTTCTAATTTCTTTTCTTGTTTACCTCAAAACTTGTTTAAATAAACAAGAAAAGAATTTAGAAATTTTAGAACAATTATTAAGAGAAAATATAAATTATAATAAACAAATTTTAATGATTTTAAAGGAGCGGGTAAACAATAAAACTCCAATTAATTGGTCAGAAGAATTAAAAGCATCTATAGATTCTTTAGCTGAAAAATTTTCAAAAATAAGTATTGAAAGAAAAACAATGAGTACAAGAACCAAAAACTTCTTAACTTATAACACAGAAGAAGTTAAAAAATATTTGAAAATATGAATTCTTTTATTGGCCGACCTAGAACAATAATGGATGAGGAGGCTAGCTCATCTAGGAGCACCACTCTAAGCCAAACTCAAAACACTTCCTACTTAAATAAACTTTTAGATAGGAAAGAAAATAAACATGCTTATCAATTAGAACAAATTGTGGACACTAATAAAGACTTAGTAATTATGACAAATGACCACATTAATCTATTAAGACCAACCCAACTATATAGGTCTGGATTCTTTGTAAATAATTCAAGCCTAATTAGAACACATAGGTTAGAAATGCTAGAATTACCAGATGGTCATATTGAAGAATTTGGATTATTAACAAATGACAGTATAAATCAATTAAATAAAAAACAAATGAATTATGTACATTTAGGATTAATTACAACTCGTGTAAGAGGTTTAGTAATGAAACAAAATGGTGCCAAAGTACTAATAGCCATATTAGATACTAGGTAACCTGAACTAAATAGACAAATTATAGGAGTAATTGAAGTAGACATGAATAATAACTATGGAATCCATTATTTATGCCCAAACTTTACCATAGGAATTAAATACTTAAAATACATTAAAATTCAAGTTCAAAGTAAATGATTTAAAAACTTTAAGGGATCAAATGTTGTGATAGACATTATTTTTCTTAGAAAATTATCAACACAGGTCTCACCAAAATTTAAATTGAAAACTGATGATATGGTTAAAACAATTACATCAAGAGGAATTAACTTTTTAGGTCCAGAACCAATTTCTCCTTCTCTTTTTAGCTGGAGAGGAATGAAAAATTAAAAACAATATTCCGACTGAAGCTGAAACATTAACACCTAAAGAGGTTGTGACTTATACTACCAAAGACTGTTTAGCCTTAAGATTTAAAAATCATGAGGAAACCCATAAGCAAACTAGTGAAGATGACTGAAAAAGTTTTAACACTAGAAGAATTTCAAAAAATTAAGAATGATGAACTTTTAATGGAAAAATACAATACAGAAATTGAATTAGCAAATATGAATACTAACAAAAAATTCCTTATGGAAAAATATTTGGAAGACGTGCAAAGCTAAAAAAATTATTCGAAGAAACTAAAAATGTAGAAAAAGAAAATTCTGAGATAAACTACTCAAAAGAATTTAGTAAATGAAGAATCTAGAAACTCTGCTACATCTAGATTTCCAAATAGTAGACCAACTCAAATGGGTTACTCTATAGGACACCCTTCAAGATTGCCTGTGGCTATCTACACTAATAACAACCATAACTTAAGGACACTAGGAAAAAGATACCCCAACGAAATTAATTTGTATGGATATGAACAAGTTATGTTAAATATTACCAATATCCATCCACAACTTTTAGATACATACATTGAACAATGGACCTCTTTGGTAATTATAGATTATGAAAGCAAACATTATAACATTACAACAGATGAAGAAATGATTAAAATTGCTGCAAATTATCTAGGAGATATAGCTAGAGCTGCTTGGGAAGCATTTAAAGCTAATTTTCCAGAAAAATTAGCAGAATTAGTAACTCGAGGAAATAATATTCACAATTTTACATATTTAATACACAGAACTATTACAGGCAAAGATGCCAATGTAGGATTAACCATGAGACAAGCTGAAGCCATGAGAGATTTAGAACAAATTCAATAATATGATTGGAACCATATAATAGAACTTTTACAAGATTTTTATGCCTTAGCAAGCACTTCAGGAAACTATTTTTCTACAGAATTAGGAGAAAGATTATTTACCAAATTACCAGGACCATTAGGTCACGAATTTCATGAAAATTGGAATAAATTAGATGTTCATAATGAATTTGATAACATTGCAATAAGAATACAATACATTATTTCTGCATTAAAAAAGAAATGTACTTATATTCAAATTCAAAAAGAATTAAAACAAAAGAATGTAGGGTTCTGTAAACAAATTTATACTCCCCAACAATATCGCAAGAATCCTGATGATAAAAATCAGAAGAATCAACCTAGATTTAAGAGAAATTATGTAAAGAAAAAGTACTTAAGAAAATCTAATGCCAGGAAACCGTATTTAAACAAAGAAAAACATGTTAGAAAATATAACCCTAACAAGACTTATAGAAATACAATTACTTGTTTTGCTTATAGCAAACCTGGACATTTATCTTCTGTTTGTCCAAACAAACAATATTTATTTACAAGAGAATCAAATCTCATATCTACTATAAAAGAAGATATTTTAGAAATTTGGAGTATTTGCTCCCTAGAAGGAATAGAAAATGAAGAAATTGAAATTCCTTCCGAAGATGAAAATAATAATAATAATTATATTCTCCTAGAAAATTGAAAAAAATTCACTTTTAAATAAAATAATGGAGCCAAAAAATAAACCTTTAGATTGTGACCATAATTGGAACTACAAATCTAGAAGTGACAACATTAGATGCTTTAAATGTAATTGGTTTTCTTCTTTTGATAAAAAATGGAAATGCCAAATTTGTTTGAAACAAATATGTTCAAATTGCATTAAAAAACATTTTATCATAGAAAACAAAAATCAAGAAACCTAGAAAATTTAAATCCTCCAAAAGATAAAAATTATTCAGAAAATAAGGTAGAAACCAAGTTTAAAAGCTTAGAAAATAAGGTAGACAAATTAGAAGCAAGACTTGAATGTTTAGAAGAAAAAATTAAAAAACTAACAGAAATTATTAAAAAGGAAAATTACCAGCCTGTGAAACTAATTTTAAATTAATCAAAATTACTCAAGAAGAAGTTAACATTATAAATAATATAGAAAAACCTTGTGAAATTCTTGTTCCACAAATTTGCAATAAAGAAAAATTAATACAAATTATATTACCAGCAAAAATTAATATTCATGATTATGAAAATACTTTACCAATTTTAGTAGATTCTGGAGTAACTTCATATACTATAGATGTAAAAATAATCCCAGAGGGCTTAAAAAATAAAATTGTTAAAGTAAAACCATCATATTCTACACAATTTGATGGAACTAAATTACTGACAGATTCACAATTTAAAAGTCTCCAAGTAAAATTTTAGACAAATTGTAATTATTAGTTCGATTATTATCAATGGCCAAAATTTTGGGTCAGAGACATGAATCTTTCTGTTCCTATTATTATGGTATTAGACTTTATTCTTCATAATTCTTGACAAATTAGTATTAATAAGGGTTATTACAATAAGTAAAAATTGTTCATTAATACCTATTATTTCAAACTTTAAACCACAAATAAAATCTGAAACCTGCAATTGTAAAGAAAATATGGATGAATGTTCTTGCAACAATGTAATACTGTGGGAGAGAACTAACTTTTTTTTAAAATGTGCGGATAGCAAGAGTCGCCACCGACTTTTATTTTATCCAACTGGAAAGGCTAAATGAGCAGAAGAAGACCTTTTAAAAGACTTTGAGTTCGGGGGTAAGTTATACAAAGGAAAGGTGCAAGCACCCTTTGTATCCATGGTTATCCATGGGCTCTTAATTGCTTAGCTCACTTTTTGTTTTCAAAATGTTTGAAGTGTAGTGTGTGAATAGGAAAAGGATTTGAATAAGGACTTTAGCTTGTAAAATAAGCGTAGCCTTTTTGAAAGTAATTTGAAAAGGAGTGGGAAAAGTATTTTTGATTTGAATTTGAATAGAGCAAGCATTTAAGAGAACCTATCCTAAGTTTAATTTTTCTGTTCTTTAAGACTTTTGTTTGAAAGGGCTATCCATACCATATAGAGGGCAGGTAGTCCTTTCATTGGATTTGAAAAGGGTCATCGAGGATTATCGTTCGCCATAAGACTATCCCTACCATAAAGAGGGCAGGTAGTCTTTAGGGAAGGATATAACAGTCATTTTAAGCAACTAGTGAGGATACCTTAGCAATCGAAAGGGACTATTGTAACACCCTAAACCCCGCGGAAAATTAACATTAAAATCAGAGTAAAACATGAAGAAGGGTATTACAACGCCAACAAAATAAACAAATATTCATGTCATGCCATAAAGGAACGATAAACCAAAAATTATTCAGGTAGCATGTTAACACAGCGGAATATTCTTAACAACTGAATAATCAAACATCTGGAGTCGAAGACTCATAATTCAACCATAAACCATAAACAAAACAGAAGTTTATCAGCCAATTCTAAAATAACGTTCCCGGTGTTACACGACCAGAGCATGACACAGACCCAACTGACTCTAACGAACTACTCGACGAGCTAATCCTCACCAAGTACACAAGCTACTCCTCAATCTGAAAAATAACAACAGTAAGGGTGAGTTTCATTCGCATTAACAAATGTTATAGGAATATAAACAATACAACTTCATTCATACATTATTCACCCAAATCAATTATATCCAGATAATATAGCAACATTCGTCAATTACAGTCATTCATACCAAAATACACACAAATCATAACATTGGACAACTTCCATTCATGTTACAATTATACACAACAACCTAATGCAATGCAACTAAATGCATGTGGTACCAAACATGGGATAACCCATCTCACCGATCCACCACCATAAAGATTCGGCTACTTCTCTCACCAATTCCACACAATGGGAATTAGCTACCGCTGTCCCACCATCATAAGGGATACAGCCCACAATATGATTATGAAATGCATGCATCACATACCGCATGCTAATCATCAATACCAAACAACTGAACAATCATAATCATCAACCGGTGCAATAACAATATAAACCACCACAACCAATTAAATCAAGTGTTTAAATTAAATTCGAGTCACAACTCCAAACACTATTTTATTGCGTAAATCGCTTAATTAGCTTCACTGTGCTCGAAACGGCACATCAAACGGACTAACAGTTAAAAAGTTATACATCGTTAAACTTTTAAAAAGTCCCAAACAGCAACAGCACGCGGCGCCAACTTGGTTCGCGACGCGAACTGAGAGTTCCAAAAATCCTTGGCTCTCTGCCAAGCTATTCGCGGCGCAAACACCTGTACGCGATGCGAAACGAGAAAGAGTTACGCCTTCGCGGCGCCAACACAGGTACGCGGCGCGACCTGTGCGTATCACAACATCCTAGCATTCTGCCCACCTGTTCGCAGCGCCAACCCTGTGCACGCGGCGCAAACCGGCGATTTCAGAAACCCCAACCTGCAGAAAACAACATTCTATACATCCCAAATGCCCTCAAAATCATACCAGTACGAATTTCAGAAAGTAAACCACACATACAACATAATTTGCACATTTACACATACTTCTAATCATGCTTAACATCATTATCCAACACCAATCATCATTCACAACATAAATTGAACCAAAGTTCTATAAACCCCAAAACCCCAAACCCGACATACAATCCAATTTGGAATCCTAACATACAAACTCTATTGAATCATTCATACAACCCATAATAGAGGTTAATGAGAAGAATCCCCCCTTACCTCGATGTCGAATTCTTGGATGCCCTTGCTCTTCACACTTGCTCTTCTCCCAATTTCACGTTCAATCTTCTCTTCTCCTTTTTGGTTCTCTTTTCACAATATTTCCCTCTTTTCTATTTTATGAAAAATATAACCTTGTTTTAGTAAAAGGCTTTGCAACTGACACCCCCCCAATTGCTACTTGCGACACTGGCCCATTAGCCTCATCAATCCATATTTCTCAAATAATTCAATTAATTCTATTATTTAATAAAAAAATTAGTTAAATTAAATAAAGAAATTTATGGGGTGTTACAACTATCATCATTAATCGTAGGCAACCTCGAGGGACAAGATCATATATTCGTAGGCAACATCGAAGGGACTTATGATCTTTTGATGATGATTATGAACTGAGGGCAACATTTGCTAAGGCATCCTCGTATTCGAGGGACTTGACTATTTTTGATCGAAAGGCAACATAAGAAAGGTTACCATAAAGGTGTGTGTGTGTGTGTGTGTCACAATCAGGTGATTCAATTCAGTTATATTTATCTTGTAAAGATAGTGATCTAGATTCAATTCATGGTTTTCACTCCCTAAATTACTAACCACGCAGTTATATCATGCCGAAATTAAAATGCGGAATGTAAATCCTAAGCTATTACAAGGCTTCGGGAGGGGGATTACATAGCCAAAAACCCGAAAGAAAATAAGGCGGAAAATAAAGGCAGAAAAATAAACCTAAACTATTACAAGGCTTTGGGGCAAATACATTATAGTGAAGAAATGAGCGCGAAAATAAAGCCTAATTAACTATTACAAGCCACAAGGGGCAAACCACAAAAATAAGACACGATAAACTCGTATGGTTGAAAGGAAAATTTAAAAAAGGCAAGTCAAAAAATCAAGGCTAACAAACCTAAAATTAATTATTGGTTATAAACCTAATTAATTTGAGACTAATCCGGATTAAATTCCTAATGAGGCTAACCTAATAATTCTAAATTAATTAATTAAATTATCTAATTATTAAAACTATTAATTAAACCCTAAATTACAATTAAAATTATTAAGTTAATTAAATTAATTATTCTAATTAGTCTTAAAAAATAAAATAAAAAATAACCTAATAAAAGTTATATTCCTAATAAAAAACTAATTGGAATTATTAACTAACATTATTAATGAAAATTAATTATTATAAAAAACAAAGGTTAAATTTTTTTTTTCTAAATTATTTTAAAAGAGAAAAAGAAAAAAAAATTTGAAAAGGTTTTTAGTAAAAAACAAAAAGAAGAAAATCATAAAAACAAGAAAATAGAAATAAAAATAAAAAATAGATAAAACTTAGAGTAAAAGATTCTGTGTGGCGTAGACTGGAGGGCTCACGCTGGATCTGTTTTAGAAGATGATCAGATGGCTGGAATTGAGGAGAGTGCATCGTACGCACCTATGTGAGAAGCACCGAAGCCGACTTGGTTTAAAATCCAAACGCGCGCGCGAATGGTCTAGCGGGAGGAGGACGCGTCATCGTCTTCAACCTCCTCCGTCATTTTAGATGGAGTGAAAATTTTAGAGTTTGTTGAATAGGGTTTGTTGCTCAGATTTTCGTCCTCTTTAGGTCTGCAAGTATTGTCTACTTATAATAGAACACATTAGGTCAATAAAACTGGCCAAGATCTTTTTGAATCAATCATTGGAAATTTGATTGAAATTTGGTTTTTAATTTTTTCCAATTTTGCCAAATTTCAATCTTTTCTCAATCAATCTTGTTTTGCAAGAAATTATATTGATTATGAGGTGTTATTGATGATTAAATTTGATCAATATCATATCTCTAACCAAATATTTGATTTTTTACTTGATTTATTTGAATTTAATCACTTTTAAATGAATAAAAAATTCATAATAAATCAAATAAATCCTATAAATTCGTGGCAATTGGATTTGAAGTCTTGGATAACTTGAGGATCAAGATTGAATAAAAAAGATCGGGCCCATTTGCAAGAAAACTCATTTTGAACCATATTTGTTTCACATTTTTCACCCAAATTTGTCCAACTTTGACAAGGGATATCTCCCCCAATTTTTAAGATATGGAAGAGTTCTGGGACTTTTTGGAAAGCTCAAAATGTCTTCTACAAGCCACTTTGGAATCTTTTTCTCATTTAGAGATTTTATCTTGATGATATGGGCTTTGACAAAAACCTGCTTTTGGTTGACTTTCATAAAGGACCTGTAATATTTTGGACCATATCTCTTAAATGAAGCATTTTTGGCCTTGGCATTAGAGAGACAAAGTTGTAGAGAATTAAATTTCCTTTAAAATAGGCTTTGGTTGGGAATTTTATGATGTTCCATGTGAAATTTTTGGTTGGTCAAAGTTCAGTTGACTTTTAGGTCAAAAATCCTAATTTAGAAACTTTGAGTTTTGTTGATTTCTGAACTTTCCTTGATGAACCATAATCAAACCTTGATCAAATGATGAATTTTACTTCAAAATAAGGATGTTGACCAAAAATCAATAATTTTGACTGTATTTTAACCACAGTTGACTTTTATGTCGAACTAGTCGACTGTTGACTTTCTGAGCTTTTGACTGCGCAATCTTGGGAACTGAGTCTTGAAACTTGTCATGGGGTTAATTTGAATCATAAGAGGTCATATGAATCCTACTTGAGACCTTGATTCACTCATCTTCCTTAAGAGATCCAAAACCCTAATTTGAAGGCCTTTGATTAGGAGAGTGTGCACTTAGTCCAACCTTGAGCCTTTGATACTTGAATGAGCTTAACAGTAAAAATAGGATAGGAAAATTTTGGGGTATGACAAACAATATAGAACAAGATTTAGATTTAGACATAGACAATGGTATAGAAAGTGAGTTACACTTAATAGATACTACAAATTTCACGAAAAACTTACAAAATTATGACCTAGAACAGATAATTAAAAATTAGAAAAATTGAAATAATAGGAGAAAATCCTACAAAATTTTGGGAAAGAAATAAAACTCTATGTAAGTTAGAAATTATCAATCCAGATATTACTATTAAATCACCTAATTTCAAGTATGGTTATTGGGAACAAGAAGAATTTGAAATGCACATTAACCAATTGTTGAAATTGGGAATTATTCAAAAATTAAATTCTAGACATCGAACCCCTGCTTTTATTGTTCAAAAAGAAGCGGAAAAGAAAAGAGGACAATCTAGAATGGTTTTTGATTATAGAAGATTAAATGACAATACATTTGAAGACGGATACACTTTAATCAACAAAACTCAAGGTAAAAATTGGTTTTCTAAATTTGATCTAAAATCAGGCTTTTGGCAAGTAAAAATGCATAAAGATAGCATTGAGTGGACATCTTTTTCTTGACCATTAGGATATTTTGAATGGCTAGTTATGCCATTTGGACTTAAAAATGCTCCACAAATTTTCCAAAGAATGATGGATGACATTTTTAAGGAATGTTACAATTTTACTTGTGTTTATATTGATGATGTTCTTGTTTTTTCTAAATCTGAAAAAGAACATCTAGAACATTTATATATAATTTTTTCCTTATTTGAAAAACATGGTTTAATAATATCAAAAAGAAAAATGAAATTGGAAAAAATTATATCTCTTTTTTAGGGGCGGAAATAGGAAATGGAACTATTAAGTTACAGCCTCATATTTCTAGAAAGAATTTAGTATTTCCAAATAAATTGGAAGACTTAAAACAATTACAATCTTTTCTAGGATTAGTAAATTATGTTAGGCCATATTTCAAAGATTTGTCTAAATTAACTTCTCCTTTATATAATAAGGCACAACAAAAAGGAGTTAGAAAATTCAATGATCAAGACATCAAAATAGTTCAACAATTAAAAGAACAAATTAAAGCATTAGAACCACTGGCTTTACCATTAGAATCAGATTACTTAATTATAGAAACTAATGGGTGTGAATTAGGATGGGGAGGAATCTTAATCAAAAAACCCAATGAATTTTCTTTGAAGTCATTAGAAAAAATTTGTAGATATACTTCAGGAACTTTCAAAGAAAAAGGATATTTAACATCCCTTGACTATGAAATTTTAGCTATTATTTATGTGTTAGAAAAATTTGCTTTATTTATTTTATCTAAAAAACAAATTACTATTATAACTGATTGTGAAGCAATAGTAAAATTTGCAGATACAAAAAATGAAAGAAAATTAACCTCTAATAGATGGCTTAAATTTCGAGAATTTGTATTAAATAGAGGATTTAAGATAAAACGGGAACATATTAAAGGAAAGGATAATAAAATACCAGATTTATTATCTAGAAAATTGTTACATAATTAACAATTGTGCCGAATTTTTCAGAAAAATACAGGAAATTCAGACATTACAAATGGCAGGCAAAGTCATTGACTTTGATGTAACCAAATTAAAGACATTTCCTAAAAAGGAACAATTCAAAACATCTTTGAGAAATCAGCTCAAAGAAGAAGAAACATGTCTTTTAGACAACATTTGGAACTTATCCACCACCTCTTAAGGTAACAGCAAGAAAGTAGCAGTAATAAATGCATTAGCATCTTATTTTGCTACTGGAAGACATTTTAGCAAAAAACCATTTGTTTGCTATACATTATTCACTGATCCAAAAGCTGGAGTTTATTTAGATTGGGAAGAAATGGCCCAATTAATTGAAGAAATTTATTTATTTTGTTACAAAAGCCTTAGGCCAAATTTGTAACAACCAAATTATTCACAACGGAATCTCCACTGACTGGGATTTTGTTCATAATAATTATAAACAATGCCAAAACATGTTTGAAGACTGCCCTGAAAATCAAGAGGGTGAATGTTATTGTCAACTAGATTCTGCCATTAGGAAGGCAAGAATCTCCTTGCCAACTTTTAAAACCTTCAAATTCAGAGATTATCCTATATCATTAACTAATTTGCTTAAACATGGACTGATAAGTGTAATTAATGTTCCACCATTATATGACTTCACTCCATATTTACCAGCATTCCTAGCAGACACATTAGAAAACATAACTCCAGAATTTCCACAAAATGCGAAACTGGAAATAACATCGTTATATCCATATATTCACAATAACTGTTTGAGTCATCACATAATTGGGCTATATTTCAAGAACTTGGATATTGAATTTGAAGAATTCCAAGTACAAAATTCTGGTCCAAAGACCTTACACTTGGAAGACCTCCCACAGCAAATAGAAATTGCTAGAGCCAAAATAATTTCCAAAGACTTTGACTGGTCCAAATACAAAATAGACAATTTATTGTAATTCAGATATTACAAAAAATTTCTTTTTCCCTTTTGAAGTTAAACATTCAAGGCCGAAATTGGTAGAGGCATATAGGAGAAGAAGCACATCCTAGGGAAAAAGATCAGGATCCTCAGAATCCTCACAAGATAATCCTTTAATTGTGTAAATTTCAAAAAGGATACGTCACTGATGATGTAAAATTTGGAGAAATTATTGCCGACAAGAAAAAGGCTGAAAAAGACAATTATTAAGGGAACAATTACTTGTCCCTTCCAAGATATGAAAGGGTAATCCTGACACACAAGGCTATGAAAGGGGGCATGTCCCTTTCAACTTTTATCATGTACATTACTAATAATTAAAGTTAGGTAAAGTTGTTTTGTTTGTATTAGAGTAAATAGTGCTTTAGACAAGGTTAGAAATTAGTACCTTATCTTTTCGTAATGTAAAAATAATAAAGTATTGTTCTCTAGAGACTTCCTCTTCACCTATAAAAGGAAGCTCTCATCATGTTTGCAAATATACTCATCACTCTTCATATGCAATCAAATATAATATATGCTTTTCAACATGCCTAGTCTCAATTTCCAACACTAAATTCCTTATTCCTTATTCCTATTGCTCTCAAAAGGTATGAGTTTTTAAGCAATTAGTTTAACTTGTTTATGTATGTTTATTTTTATTACTAGTATTAATTCATGTTTATCTCACAATCAAAAGACGTAAGTCCTGTTTGAACCGAATGTGTTCTAGTCTAAACAAATAATCCGATAGGGAAAGTCCAGAAGGAAAAATAGTACCGCTAGGATGAGGTTCTTAGACGATAAGGAACATTGACGCATAGGTTTTCTCTAGAAAAAACTCTGTGGAAGTAGGTTAGGGATGAAAAGGTGAGATTCTTAGATAAACAAGGACTATTTACTAGTAATAAGAATAAGCCTAAATAAATAAGTCAAACAAGTGTGAAGAACACATACCTCAAGAGAAACAAGCAATAGGAAGAAGGAATATTAATATAAAACAAAAACACCTTTCACTCAAAAGAAAATAAACTTACATTATGGAACTCGAAAATATAAATTCTAATTTCACAACACAGAGGTATTTTTCAAATTATTTTGGATTTGATTATTCTGAATTTAACTCCACCAAAAAATTATCAGGACTCATGTTTATCCAAAATTTTGATGAAAAAATAACATATTTACTTCAGGCATTCCCATACCCTGATCTAGTTAAAATTATTCTAAAGAAATTAAAATTTTCTTATTTTCAAGAAAAAATAATATTAGAGACATTACAATACATAATAGAAAAAGATTTTGAAGAACATGAATTGAAATGTCTAGTCAGTAATTTAAATGAATTCACTTCCACTTCACTTCATTTAGACTTTTTTGAAGGATATTTTTATGGAGAATACTATAACATATTTGCTATGGTAGATATTATGAAGACAATCTTTCTACAACTTGGTTTTGATGAAGACAAGATTTCAATTGCAAAAAGGAATGGATCAATTCATATGAAAGCATAAAGATTCAAGTATTTCAAAAAGAGCTTAAACTTCATTGATCAAAAATATTAAGGTATATGGTATACAACTCTCTTGATGCATAAACAAGTGTTCTCAAACATTCATACATGTTCCATAATCTTTGCAAAACATTAGAAAATCATTCAAACTTTTAAATATATGTTTTTAGTGTTTTTTTCACGTGGGAACCGAGTTCCAGTTTGGAGGAACCGGTTCCCAGTTCCCTCTGCCCAGCTATTTTTCGCCCATCATGTCCAGGAACCGAGTTCCACTTTCTAGGAACCGGTTCCCCAGTTCAATTTTTCAAATTTTGTTAACGTTTCATATAGGGAACCCGAGTTCTGATTTAAGGGAACCGGTTCCCACGTGAATTTTTTCAAAAATTCAGAATTCCTTTCATTCTTCAAATGGTACCTCTTCACCTTTTATTCTTGCATCCTTCCATACATAATAACCATTTGTAAAGGTGTCTTAGAGGCTATATATTTCAGATTTTTCAGAATTTATTTTTTACCTCTTTCATTCAAATAATTCAAACAATTCAAGTGTCCATATCTTTCACAAAAATCACCAAGTGTCCATACTTCATTTTTATTGAAACTTTGTTCATATAACTTTCACTCAAATACCAAAGTTTCATATCATACATTCATTGAACACTTGTTTATCATTAAAAGGAATTGTATGCTTGAAAGGGAAGATCAATCCAAGATTGATATATTTTTCATCTTCATAAATTCTTGTATCATTCAAAAATTATTTCTCCTTACTATCCAGGATTGTTGGAAGTAAGTGTTGTGTTTGAAGAGGATTACTCTTCATTCACATTAGTGTTGTTTGATCTTAAAGGTGTTAAGAACCTTTGATCACCCTATAGGTTAGATAGTTAGCATAGGCTTGTACAATAATTCTAAATATAGTGAAATCTCTTTCGTGTTTGAAAGGGGACTGGAGTACTCTCGGATTGTGAGGGGAACCAGTATATATCGTTGTGTTCTTTATCTCATAAAACCGATTAATTTTTGAAAACCTAATTCATCCCCCCTCTTAGGCATATCTGATACTTACATTTGGCATCAGAGCAAGTTATAGGTAACTTGTTCCTAAAGATCCAGAATGGCTTCTGCAAATCCGGTTTTCAAAGATGGTGGTTCTAACAACAAGCCTCCATTGTTTTGTAGTGAATATTTTGACTTTTGGAAAATCCGAATGAAGGCTCATCTAGAAGCACAAGGAGAAGAAGTTTGGGAGGCTGTCCTACAAGGTCCTCATTGTAATCTCAAGCTTCTCCATAATTAAAATAAAGCTTTTGTTTTGATGAAGTCAACACATATCAAAAAGATGAGCAAAAGAACTATGATGGCATTTGGAGCATTTGCAACTTTTATGAAGATTAGCTTTGTGATTGATCTTCAAATATTTGGTAAAAGCTAAAACTGAAACATTGACATTTTAGTGCTCAAAAATATCTTCTTTATCATACATATGCATTACCCTATCAAGATATATCATTGCCCTTTTGTTCCAAGTCATTTACATATGTTTTTCACTTTTTAGCTCCAGATTAACCGGTTACCAGAAACCAAGTAACCGGTTACCTCAACTCTGCAGTGCCTCTGTTTACATGTTTTTGGCTGTTTCAAGGTGAAGTAACCGGTTACCATAAACCAAGTAACCGGTTACCTGGGAGAAAAATTCAAAATCCAGTAGGTAACGTTACATGGTAACCGGTTACCTCATTTCAAGTAACCGGTTACCACTGAACCAGTATGTCTTTTTTAGCATGTTTTGAATCCAAACGAAATTATATTTCACATCCATAACCATTGCATTGTTCCATCAAAATGCAACCTTTCTAAAGGGTGTAAAGTCATATATAAATACCATACATATTTATTTTCAAAACTCACCTCTTTCATACAATTTACAAATCTCATTCTCACAATATTTTCAAACAAAGTGTTCATCATTCATAAACTTTCATTGAGAAAAATTTTCTGCATTGCTACATATCATTTCAGAAAAAATATTCTCATACAGTCATATACATTGAGCACTAATATATCTTTGTGAATTGTTTTACTTGAAAGGGAAGATCAATCAAGTGATTGATTCATTGTATCAAAACTTCTACTCAAATTATACTTAGAAATTATATCTTATTTTTCAGGATTGTTGAAAATAAGATTGTATTGACTTGCTATCCAGGATTGTTGGGTGCAAGGGTTGTTTGTGTTTTAAAGAGGATTGTTCTTCATTCACACTAGTGTTGTTTGATCTTAAAGGTGTTAAGAACCTTTGATCACCCTATAGGTTAGATAGTAAAGCATAGGCTTGTACAATAATTCTAACTATAGTGAAATCTCTTTCGTGTTGGAAAGGGGACTGGAGTACTCTCGGATTGTGAGGGGAACCAGTATATATCCTTGCGTTCTTTACTTTTCCGCATTTTATCGCTTTCATCACCATTACCAAAGAAAAGAAAAGAACCATACAAAAACCTTCAAACACTTAACCAAATATTATTAGAAGTATTCTCATAAAACCGATTAAATTTTTGAAAACCTAATTCACCCCCCCCCCCCCCTCTTAGGCGCACTCTTAAACTTACAATTGGCATCAGAGCAAGTTATAGGTAACTTGTTCCTAAAGATCCAGAATGGCTTCCGCAAATTCGGTTATCAAATATGGTGGTAGCTTCAACAAACCTCCATTGTTTTGTGGTGAATACTTTGACTTTTGGAAAATCCGAATGAAGGCTCATTTAGAAGCACAAGGAATAGAAATATGGGAAGCTGTCCAAAATGGTCCCTTTGTTCCTACATTTGTTGTCAACGGTGTTGAATCAACAAAGCCTAAAGATTCATGGAATAACGATGATAAGAAAAAGGTCATCTATGATAAAAAGGCAATCAATCTTCTTCAAAGTGCTTTTAGCATGGACGATTTTTTTCGCATTTCAGCATGCACAACGGCAAAGGAAATATGGGATACGTTGGTGGAAACATATGAAGGAACCACTGAAGATAAAAGATTAAGATCACAAATTTTAAGTCAAGAATATGAGTTATTCAGAATGCAGCATCAAGAATCAATCCTCGACTTGCACAAAAGATTCGTGCACTTAACAAATCAGTTGAGAGCACTCGGTAAGGTGTTTACTAATGATGAATTGAATCTTAAAATTCTTAAATCTTTGAACAGTGAATGGCAACCAGAAGTTACGGAGATATTCAAAAAGAATAATCTATCCAAAATGTCATCCTCAACATTGTTCGGAAAACTCCAAGAACTTGAAAGATTGAAGAAGCATGGAATTCAAGTAAAAGATTCAAAAGACACTGTCATAAAGACGAGAGTCAAACTTGATAACAACCAAGAAGAATCCACTAGTGAAGATGATGATAATTTTACCAAGAAAATGGAAGAATCTCAAAGAAAAGGAAAGAAAAGGGAGGCTTCCACTTCAACACAAGGTGTCACATGTTATGAATGTGGCAAGCAAGGTCATATAAAACATGATTGTCCTAAACTTTCCAAGATTGGTGGTGTCAAAGACAAAAAGTACTTCAAGAATAAAAAGGCCTATGTTGCATGGGAAGACATTGATACAAGTTCATCATCCAATTCGGATAGTGACGAAAGCACAAATCTAGTATTCATGGCATCACATCATTCCGATGATGAAGACGATGAGGTTAGTAATGAATTTTCCATTTATGATCATGATACTCAAGGTGCCATAAAAGAACTATTAAATGAATGCAAGATGTTATATAGAACCATATCAACACAAGAGAAACAAATCAAATCTCTTGAACAAAAATTTGATACCATGCAAAAGGACTTTGAGATTGAAAAGAAACAATATGTTGATAAAATAGAACAAAAAACTGCATGTAATAATTGTGAATCACTTTCTTTTCAAATTGTCCAATTAAAGAGAGTCTTAGAAAGATATGAAAAAGGACAAATTGGTTTAGAAGGTATCCTTAGTCAAAAAAGGTATTCTAATGATAAAAGTGAACTTGGTTATTCAAAGTTCTCAAAACCAAGTTCTAACAAAACCATTTTTGTTAAGGCTAGTGACCAAACATCTCAAGATAAAATTAATAAGCCTAAAGTAGTTCATCACCATCCTAAGAAAATATTCTATAAAAAGAAACCTTATGTTCCTAGATATAGAAGTAATTTTGTTCCTACTTGTTTTTATTGTGGTATTATTGGTCATACACCTAATGCTTGCTATGTTAGAAATTTTAGTGTGGCAAGTGGACATTATGTGTGGGTTAAGAAAGGAACTAACTATGATGGACCCAAAGCACATTGGATACCAAATAAAACTTAATTTGTTTTGTAGGTTTGCTTGAGGACCACTTAATATCTATGGTGCTTTTGACAAGTGGTGGTTCTTAGCATTTGAAGGAAGATTTAAACTAACTTTCAAATCTAGTTATAAAATCCAAGGGTGATTTCACATATGGAGAATACCTTAAAGGAAGAATTCTTGGCATTGACAAAGTTGGAGCACTAATTTTCATATCCATTGAAGAATATACTTTATGTTGAAAGACTAAAAGCAAATTCTTCTAAATATTAAAGTCAACCTTATGACAAAAACTTCAAAGTTCATCAAAGACGAATGCTTAATAGAAGACGAAGTCACACATGGGATTAAAACTTAAAGATTCAAAGAGAACTCAACATTTTTTGGATAAGCATGATGTATGAATTTTCAAATTTTCTAACATGTGAAGTTATCATATAAGGTACATATCACTAACTTTTATCTTTTAAATAATTTCACAATTACATTTGTGAAATCATGTTAGAATATGTTTTTTATAAAAAAAAAATGGTAAAAAAAAATGCATAAACATGCTATTTTTATGTTATATATGATTATATAAAATATTATGTGGTTTTCATCTAGATTCATTGCTACTGTCATTATATTTTTTGCCTTTTTGACTCAGGTAACCGGTTACCATAAGTGAAGTAACCGGTTACCACATCTGTTTTCTCAATTTCTTCGCTGCTGGAAGTGTGATTCAAAATGAAGTAACCGGTTACATGATCCAGAGTAACCGGTTACCCTGTAGCGTAAATGTCTTCCTCGCCAGAATTAATTGCTGAGTCAATGTTTTATTAAAATTTCTTTTATTATTGATTGTTTATTATATTTATTATAGTCAAAATCCCATCTCTTCCAACTCAAACTTTATTCCCCATTCACTCTTCTCCATCTACCAACATTATCTCCTTTAAAACCCACTTAATCAAAATGATATAAAACCTTATTTTCTCTATCACTCTCAAAATAAGTCATTCCCAAAAGCACTTATTTGAAACCCTAACCCTCAAATCCGAAAATCCATCCTTCTTCTAAAAATTCTCAAGCTCTCTTCCATGGCTTCTTCAAAGAGATCAAAGGGGAAAGGAAAAGCTGATGAAGGAACCTCCAACCCAGCTCCTGACACTGATGTTGAGTTTGTTGATCCTCCTCTCAAGACAAGAAGGTTGTTGTTTGCTTTCAGAAATCGCCCTCTCACACCTGCAAAATATGGTAACCTTGCTTCCTTTCCAACCTTAAGCTTTGATTTTCATAGGTTGTTGAACTTTCAAGGAATTAGTAACTTTATAGAAGAATATGGCTATGTGTTTCCTGATATTGTGAAAGATTTTTATGGAAAGCTGAATGTTACTAGTGATGGTACTGTGTCCACTCTTGTAAAAAATACTGAAATTCTGCTAACACAAGAAGAATTTGGGGCTTGTTTGGGTATTCCATCAACCGGTGTTAGGCTTCGTCAAGGTTTTACTTGTGTTGATCCGAAATTTAGTGAGTATGAGAAATGGGGTTTCTACTATAGCATTAGCCGTGTTTCAGAAGAAGAAATTATGAGCAAGCAATCGGGTTCCTCTAGGATTCATCTCTACTCCGCTACTCTATCGGTGAGTGATAGGATGTTACATTATCTAATTGCTTACATTATATTGCCAAAACACTCAAACCACTCACAAATTAGTGATCTTGACTTGCAACTCATTTATGCTATTAAGAAGAAAATCAAGGTAAATTGGGCATATTTGATTATGTTTAACATGTTGCGTCAAAAGAACCTTAATGGTGGACTTCCTTATGCTAGACCAATTTCAAGGATTTTTGAACATTGTGAGTTTCCGTTGAGAAGGGAACCTAAAGTTGAAATGACCGCAAGAAAGAATGAAATCACAGTTAACGCGGCCAACAAAAATATGGGAATTTTTCAAGATAAAGATGGTATATTCAAGCATCTTGCTCAATGTTCATCATCTTCACAAGCAGCCCCGGTTCCAAATCCCGTTTCGGCTCCACCTTCTGCTCCAGTACCGGAAGAAGGATTTACAAATGAGTTCCTTTATAATCATATGCTTGGCATGGAAACTCGCTTAAACCAACACATCAACACCCGTTTTGACAACCTTCGCTCTGAATTTCTTACCGCCCTTGCCAACCAAAACCAAGATGATGTTGATGAAGAGATGGATGAAGATGACAATTAATAGATTGTTTTATGTCTTGTGTCTTTGCTTAATGTTGTTGCTAAATGTTGTTTTTTTATAACTTATTCTATTGCTTTAATGTCTTTTATCTCAAGTATTGTGTGTTGTTTAAAAGACTAAGTTATGTTATGTTGAAACTTTATGTGCTCTAATATGATATGGTAACAAATTGTGTTTTATGACTTATATTATGTTAGCCTATTATATTGTTCTTAGCATGTGTTAGCTTTTACTTCTTTTCCCCATCCTTTTTGATAATAACAAAGGGGGAGAAGAGGCATGTTTGTTGTCCAAATTTTGCAGCCATACATTAAAAATCATTAATCAAGGGGAGTTAACAAGATAGGGGGAGCATGCTTATTATGGACAAACAAAAGCTCATGCACTACAAAATTTTCAATGGTTGTCATCATCAAAAAGGGGGAGAATGTAATCTCAAGCTTCTCCATAATTAAAATAAAGCTTTTGTTTTGATGAAGTCAACACATATCAAAAAGATGAGCAAAAGAACTATGATGGCATTTGGAGCATTTGCAACTTTTATGAAGATTAGCTTTGTGATTGATCTTCAAATATTTGGTAAAAGCTAAAACTGAAACATTGACATTTTAGTGCTCAAAAATATCTTCTTTATCATACATATGCATTACCCTATCAAGATATATCATTGCCCTTTTGTTCCAAGTCATTTACATATGTTTTTCACTTTTTAGCTCCAGAGTAACCGGTTACCAGAAACCAAGTAACCGGTTACCTCAACTCTGCAGTGCCTTTGTTTACATGTTTTTGGCTGTTTCAAGGTGAAGTAACCGGTTACCATAAACCAAGTAACCGGTTACCTGGGAGAAAAATTCAAAATCCAGTAGGTAACGTTACATTGTAACCGGTTACCTCATTTCAAGTAACCGGTTACCACTGAACCAGTATGTCTTTTTTAGCATGTTTTGAATCCAAACGAAATTATATTTCACATCCATAACCATTGCATTGTTCAATCAAAATGCAACCTTTCTAAAGGGTGTAAAGTCATATATAAATACCATACATATTTATTTTCAAAACTCACCTCTTTCATACAATTTACAAATCTCATTCTCACAATATTTTCAAACAAAGTGTTCATCATTCATAAACTTTCATTGAGAAAAATTTTCTGCATTGCTACATATCATTTCAGAAAAAATATTCTCATACAGTCATATACATTGAGCACTAATATATCTTTGTGAATTGTTTTACTTGAAAGGGAAGATCAATCAAGTGATTGATTCATTGTATCAAAACTTCTACTCAAATTATACTTAGAAATTATATCTTATTTTTCAGGATTGTTGAAAATAAGATTGTATTGACTTGCTATCCAGGATTGTTGGGTGCAAGGGTTGTTTGTGTTTTGGAGAGGATTGTTCTTCATTCACACTAGTGTTGTTTGATCTTAAAGGTGTTAAGAACCTTTGATCACCCTATAGGTTAGATAGTAAAGCATAGGCTTGTACAATAATTCTAACTATAGTGAAATCTCTTTCGTGTTGGAAAGGGGACTGGAGTACTCTCGGATTGTGAGGGGAACCAGTATATATCCTTGCGTTCTTTACTTTTCCGCATTTTATCGCTTTTATCACCATTACCAAAGAAAAGAAAAGAACCATACAAAAACCTTCAAACACTTAACCAAATATTATTAGAAGTATTCTCATAAAACCGATTAAATTTTTGAAAACCTAATTCACCCCCCCCCCTCTTAGGCGCACTCTTAAACTTACACTCATGTCCCTATAACGGCCGTTAATGGTGTTGGATCGGAGAAACCTAAAGCATCATGGGATGATAATGATAGAAAAAGGGTTCTTGCTGACAAAAAGGCGGTCAATCTTCTTCAAGGTGCTCTTAGTATGGATGATTTTTCCGAGTATCGGCATGTACAACATTAAAGGAAATATGGGATACTCTTGTAGAAACTCATGAAGGTACCACTGAAGTTAAAATATCAAGATTGAATACTTTAAGCCAAGAGTACGAACTGTTTAGAATGAAGCCTGGAGAAACTATTCTCAATTTGCAAAAACGATTCGTACATTTGACAAATCACTTGAAGGCACTTGGTAAGACCTTTACTACCAAAGAACTTAATCTTAAAGTGCTCAGATCTTTGACAAGGGAGTGGCAACCAAAAGTGACGGCGATATCCGAAAAGAAAAATCTGTCAAAATTGACTTCCGCAACATAATTTGGAAAGCTTCAAGAATATGAAACGGAACTTGGAAGATTGGAAAAACATGAGAACTTAGAGAAGAAATCCAAAGGCATTGCACTAAAGGTAGATTCAAAAGAAAGCCAAATGAAAGATGCATCGGATGAAGATGAAAACTTTTTGCTTCTTGTAAAAAGGTTAGGCAAATTTTTTGGTAATAAAAATAATATTTATAATGCTAACTATGTCAAAAGGAAGAAATTCTCAAAGCATAAGGATAAAGAAGCATCCACTTCATCACAAGAAGTAACATGCTATGAATGTGGGAAACAAGGACACATAAAGCCGGAATGACCAAAACTTTCTAAGAAGAATGGAATCAAAGGCAAGAAGGAATTCAAAAAGAAAAAGGCCTACATAGCATGGGAAGATAATGAAGTAAGTTCTTCATCGGACTCCGATAGTGACGAAAGTGCAAACCTAGCACTAATGGCATCTCACCACTCAGACGATGAAGAAGGCGAGGTTAGTTATGATGATTCTCTTTTTGATAATGGTGCACAAGGTGCAATAGATGAATTATTAAAAGAATGCAAAATTCTCTATAAAACTATCTCATCTCAAAAGAAAATAATATCATCTTTAGAAGAGAAGGTTAAGATAATTGAAGAAGAACATAAAGATGACAAAGAAAAAATGATTAGTGTTCAAGAAGATAATGTTGCATGCAAGAATTGTGAATCACTTTCCTTCCAAATTGTCCAATTAAAACGTGTTTTAGAAAGATATGAAAAAGGGAAAATTGGATTGGAAAATGTTCTTAGCACACAAAGATACTCAAATGATAAAAGCGGACTTGGTTTTTCTAAATTTGATAAACCAAGTTCCAACAAGACTATCTTTGTCAAGGCTAGTAACCAACCAATTCAAGAGAAAGTGAAAAAGCCTAAAGTAATGCAACATTATCCTAAAAGGAAGAACTTTGTTAAGAAGAAATCTTATCCTCCTAGATATAGAAGTAACTTTGAACCTACTTGTTTTTATTGTGGTATTATTGGTCACACACCCAATGCTTGTTATGTAAGAAACTTTAGTGTACCTAGTGGACATTATGTATGGGAGAAGAAAGGAACTAACTATGATGGACCCAAAGCCACTTGGGTACCTAACAAAACTTAATTTGTTTTGTAGGCATGCTTGAAGACCATTTCAAACCTATGGTATCTAGATAGTGGTTGTTCAAAGCATATGACGGGAGACCTAAACCAATTTTCAGATCTAAGGTTAAAGGCCAAGGGTTTTGTCACTTATGGAGACAACAATAAGGGAAGAATTCTCGGTAAAGGCAAAGTTGGTGCACCACCTTTCACATCCATAGAAGATGTTCTTTATGTTGAAGGACTAAAGCATAATCTTCTAAGAATTAGCCAACTTTGTGACAAAAGCTTCAAGATCAAATTCACTAAGGAAGAATGCTTGATCATCGATGAAGTCACCAATGAGGTAAAACTCAAAGGTACAAGAATTAATAACATTTTTATGATTTCTTTAAATGATTTATCTTTGAAAGTAAAATGTCTTTTGGTAAACAATAATAATGATTCATGGTTATGGCATAAAAGAGCAGCCCATATTCATATGGATCATTTAAATAAGTTAACCAAACATGATCTTGTTATTGGCTTACCTAAGATAAAGTTTGTCAAAGATAAATTATGTGATGCTTGTAAAAAGGGAAAGCAAACCAAATCATCTTTCAAACCAAAGAATGTGGTGACTACAACAAAACCACTTCAATTGTTGCATATGGATCTATTTGGTCCATCAAGGACAAGAAGCTTCGGAGGTAATGTATACGCTTTAGTACTTTTGGGCGGATGCGGATAGTACAGCATGTTATGTTGGAAATCGAGTAATCATTAGACCTATCTTAAAGAAGACTCCATATGAACTCTTCAAGGGAAGAAAGCCAAATATTGCTCACTTTCACATTTTTGGATGCAAGTGCTTTGTTCTCAACAATGACAAAGACAATCTTGGTAAGTTTGATGAGAAATCCGACGAAGGTATATTTCTTGGCTATTCTCTTTCTAGTAAAGCATATAGAATTTATAATAAAAGAACTTTAACTATTGAAGAATCCATGCATGTATCTTTTGATGAGACTAACACCTCTAAGGAGGATATAGTTGTTTGTGATGATGATGATCCTTTAGATTTACCCCCGGAAGAACTTTCAAATGATACAATTGTGAAGGCACCGTAAGTTCAACAAGAAAGTGTACAACAAGAATCAAACACCAATGATCTACCAAAAGAATGGAGAACTCATAGAGATCATCCTATTGATAAAGTTATTGGTGATATTAGCCAAGGAGTTGCAACAAGATTAAATCTCAAAGATGCTTGCTTACACATGGCTTTTGTTTCTCAAATTGAACCGTCCAAAGTTGATGAAGCCTTAGGAGATGATCAATGAATAAATGCAATGCAAGAAGAATTAAATCAATTCGAGAGAAATCAAGTTTGGGAACTTGTTCCTAGACCAAGTAATAAACACACCATAGGTACCCGATGGGTGTTTAAGAACAAACTTGATGAGAATGGTATAATTGTTCGAAACAAAGCAAGATTGGTGGCCCAAGGTTACAATCAAGAAGAATGAATCGACTTTGAAGAAAAATTTGCTCCGGTTGCAAGGTTAGAAGTAATTCGTCTCTTACTTGCTTATGCATGTTCATTAAATTTTCAGCTTTATCAAATGGACGTCAAGAGCGCATTCTTGAATGGCTACATCAATGAAGAAGTCTATGTCAAACAACCCCTGGGATTTGAAGACTTCAAGAATCCTTCGCATGTCTTAAAGTTGAGAAAGGCTCTATATGGCTTAAAGCAAGCACCTAGAGCATGGTATGCTTAGCAATTTTTTGTGTGAAAAAGGTTTCGAAAAGGGTAAGGTTGATAAAACTTTGTTCATTAAGAAAATCAAAAGTAACACTTTATTGGTTCAAGTCTATGTTGATGATATCATTTTTGGATCGACTAACAAAGAAATGTGTGAGGAATTCTCATTGATGATGCAAGGAGAATTCGAGATGTCTATGATGGGAAAGATGAACTACTTTCTTGGACTACAAATTAAGCAACTCAAAGATGGAATCTTTATTAATCAATCCAAATATTGTAAAGAATTGTTGAAGAAGTTTAATATGGATAATTGTAAAGCAATGAATACTCCAATGGGCTCCGGTACATATGTTGATCAAGATGAATCCGGTACTCCAATTGATATTACTAAGTATCGAGGTATGATTGGTTCTTTATTGTATTTGACGGAAAGCCGTCCTGATATAATGTTCAGTGTTTGTCTTTGTGCTCGCTTTCAAGCAAATCCAAAGGAATCACATCTTATGGCGGTTAAAAGGATCATGAAGTATCTCAAAGGAACGACCAACGTTGGCCTATGGTATCCTAAAGGTAGTGTTTGCAATTTAATTGGTTATTCTGACGCGGATTATGCAGGTTATAAAACTGATCGTAAAAGCACAAGTGGTACTTGTCACATTCTTGGAAATGCATAAGTATCATGGGCTTGTAAAAAGAAAGCATGTGTTGCTCTTAGCACGGCCGAAGCGGAATACATAGCAGCGGGTAGTTGTTGTGCACAAATTCTTTGGCTTAAGCAACAACTTCGTGACTATGGACTTGATCTCTGATGCATTCCTCTTCGATGCGACAACACAAGTACAATTAATATTACAAAAAATTTGGTCATGCATTCTAGAACCAAACACATAGACATTCGACATCATTTTCTCAGAGACCATGTCCTTCAAGGAGATGTCGAAGTAACATTTGTGGATACTCATAACCAACTTGCGGATATCTTCACCAAGCCGCTTGCAAAAGAACCTTTTTACAACATTCGGCGAGAACTTGGAATTTTAGATGAAAAAGATATATGATTCGTCATTTGGTAAAATAAAGGTACACATATATCTCATACATTTCTAGAAATATATTTGCTATATTCATGTTTCTATGTGTTAAAAATGCTTGCATTTTATGTATTTTTCCATCTTTTTGGTTAAGGAACCCGGGTTCCCAAAAGGGGGAACCAGTTCATAGTCTAGTCTGCCAGGTTTTTACGCTTGTTTAAGGGCTGGAACCCGGGTTCCCAAAAGGGGGAACCGGTTCCTGCGTAACCTTTTTTTTATTTTTTATGTTACATTGTTCAAACATGTGATAACTTTCTCTCCTTTCTATATGACATATCTCTCTCCTCTTTTATGTTCCCTTCTCTTTTCTCTATGTGTCATAACTTGTCTTTTATTTGAATTTATTCACTCTATCTCATAACTTATTTTCATTCATTCCATTCAATCTCTCTCCAACAACTTTGACCTACTTTATTCACCTTCAAACTCATTCATCTCTCTCTTGACTACACTATTCATCCTTTTCAACCTTCCTCCACTACCATTAAAACTCCACTAAATCAAGCCTTTATTCCACCAAAATTAAAACCCACTCATCCAATCTCTTATATATACTCTCACACATCCAAAACTCATATCACCAAACTCTCCACAACAACAAATCTGAAAATCCCCTTCTCAAACCCTAACTTTCAAAAAGCTTCATCCATGGCTTCTTCATCAAGAGCATCAAAGGGAAAGAAAAAGGCTAGGAATGATTTTGATGAACAACCTCTTCCAAAGAATCCAAAGCTTAACATTCGGAATAGGCCTCTCTTGTCTTCAAAATATGGTAACCTTGAATCCTTTCCTTCTCATAGTTTTGTATTTCCGGAAAAATTAAGATATCAAGGGGTTTACGATTTTGCTAGTGATTATGGAAAAATATATCCTGATTTGGTTAAGGAGTTCTATGAAAATTTGACTATTGTGTTTGGTAATGATCTCTCTAACCTAGATGAAATTAAGCTCACCTCTTCGGTTCGTAATAAAACTATTAGGATGGATGTTGCTTCTTTTGGTAATTGTTTAGGACTCCCTACTACCGGCCAAATTTTGGTTGCCGGACATACACCCGAGTGGGAAGGCTTTAGCAAAACACAAAGTTTTCTAGATATGATCTGACCCTCTCAAACCGCTACCGTGACTCAACAAAACCCTCTCCTCACAAAGTTTAACATGTTTGGATCAAACTTTCCGGTTAATGAGAGAATGCTCCATTTCATCATTGCTTATGTTTTGCTACCAAAACATTCAAATCACTCCCGTGTCAATGAGTTGGAACTTCAAGTGCTCTACGGTGTCAAGAATAACATTCATATCAATTGGACTGTCACAATTTTGCTTCATATGCATAGGCTTCAACACTTGAATGGTGGTTTACCTTATAGTATACCTATTACACATATCATGAAAGCTGTCGGTGTGAACCTTAAGAATCAACCTTCTTTACCTATGTCTCCAAGGGAATGTGAAATCAACGACAAAACCGCTCTCAAAAATACCGGTATTGTCTTAGCTATGGACGGAACTTTTGTTTACAAGGATGATGATGTTCCACCACCCATTCTGGAAGGAGGTGTGACTATGGATATACTCTTCAACAAATTGTGCTCTATTGAAACCACCATTGCTAACCACTATCAAGAACAACAAGCGGAAAATGCCATCTTTCGCCAACAATTTGCACAAATCCTCAAATACCATAACCAACCCAATCAAGAGGATAATGGTGACCAAGGCCAAGATGATGAACTGATTGATGGCATGGATGATGAATGAGCATTATGTGTTTAATTTGTTTCCTTTCCATTTACATGTACTTTCCGTTTAATGTCCTTTCCGTTTATGCATCTATAGTTTGCACTATGTTTTATTTCCTATGTTATATTCCATTAAGTTTCAATTCCTATGTTGTAAGACTTATGTTATGTTATCTTTATCATTATTTCTATGTGTTAACTTTTGTTTATATTATTATACATGCTATCTTCTATATTTCATCTTCTTTCCCATTCCTTTTTGCTAATGACAAAGGGGGAGAAGAATTATATATATATATATATATATATATATATATATATATATATATATATATATATATATATATATATATATATATATATATATATATATATATATATATATATATATATATATATATATATATATATATATATATATATATATATATATATGCACATGTATGTTTGTATGCTTCTCTAACAATTTGTAGCAAGCAAATCTTCAATAAAAGAATCAACTCAAGCAAAGCATCAATTATCATATTAAGGGGGAGCTTTGTCTTAGGGGGAGATTCAAATTCTAAAGAAACATCACCACCCTACCAATCCTACCAATTTCAAGTAATTTGTCATCATCAAAAAGGGGGAGAATGTGAAGATAATCTTTCTACAACTTGGTTTTGATGAAGACAAGATTTCAATTGCAAAAGGAATGGATCAATTCATATGAAAGCATAAAGATTCAAGTATTTCAAAAAGAGCTTAAACTTCATTGATCAAAAATATTAAGGTATATGGTATACAACTCTCTTGATGCATAAACAAGTGTTCTCAAACATTCATACATGTTCCATAATCTTTGCAAAACATTAGAAAATCATTCAAACTTTTAAATATATGTTTTTAGTGTTTTTTGCATGTGGGAACCGAGTTCCAGTTTGGAGGAACCGGTTCCCAGTTCCCTCTGCCCAGCTATTTTTCGCCCATCATGTCCAGGAACCGAGTTCCACTTTCTGGGAACCGGTTCCCCAGTTCAATTTTTCAAATTTTGTTAACGTTACATATAGGGAACCCGGGTTCTGATTTAAGGGAACCGGTTCCCACGTGAATTTTTTCAAAAATTCAGAATTCCTTTCATTCTTCAAATGGTACCTCTTCACCTTTTATTCTTGCATCCTTCCATACATAATAACCATTTGTAAAGGTGTCTTAGAGGCTACATATTTCAGATTTTTCAGAATTTATTTTTTACCTCTTTCATTCAAATAATTCAAACAATTCAAGTGTCCATATCTTTCACAAAAATCACCAAGTGTCCATACTTCATTTTTATTGAAACTTTGTTCATATAACTTTCACTCAATTACCAAAGTTTCATATCATACATTCATTGAACACTTGTTTATCATTAAAAGGAATTGCATGCTTGAAAGGGGAGATCAATCCAAGATTGATATATTTTTCATCTTCATAAATTCTTGTATCATTCAAAAATTATTTCTCCTTACTATCCAGGATTGTTGGAAGTAAGTGTTGTGTTTGAAGAGGATTGTTCTTCGTTCACATTAGTGTTGTTTGATCTTAAAGGTGTTAAGAACCTTTGATCACCCTATAGGTTAGATAGTAAGCATAGGCTTGTACAATAATTCTAACTATAGTGAAATCTCTTTCGTGTTTGAAAGGGGACTGGAGTACTCTAAGATTGTGAGGGGAACCAGTATATATCGTTGTGTTCTTTATCTTTCCGCTTTTACCGCTTTCATCACCATTACCAAGAAAAAGATAAAAACCATCAAAAGCCTTCAAATACTTAACCAAAAAGTTAGTAAAGACATTCTCATAAAACCGATTAATTTTTGAAAACCTAATTCACCCCCCTCTTAGGCATATCTGCTACTTACAGATATATATTAATTAGTTAAAGAATAGTATATATTATATATATGCATGGTAGTGTTTAATTACATAAGTTAGTTCAATTAAATACAGAGGTTATGTGTAAACTTGACTATAGCAGGACTAATTTTAGTAGCAGGTTGTTAATCATGACAGAGATAATTTTTGTTAAGTTAAGACTTAGTAAAAATAAACCGTAGTAGTATATAATTACATCTGATAGAAATTCAGTGACATAGTTGGTGTTACAATAACAGGGGAGTTATATACATATATGGTGATAGTATAGAAAATTAAGTAACAGGAAGAGTTGTAGGATTATGGCCAATGTTGGTTTGTTGTTGTGTTGCTATGGAATTTTTGTTGTTGTTATTCTGACATTCATAATGTGCAGCATACATAGCATATCAAGTTGGGAGCTGATACTCGGTGAGTTGGCCTGTATTAATATTAAGTTGAAGGCTTATGCCTTGTTGACGCCTCTATTAATTGACAGATTCTGAGTTGAGAGTTTTGCTCCATTGGTACCACATGCATGTGCATTGTAATGAGTCACATCCGGTGTTGCAAGATTAGGTTGTTGTTGTTGTGTTGTTGAATTGTGATGATTTATGTTGTCTGAAAGTTGTGAAGTGGTATTTTTATATAATCTAATCTAATATATTGTTTATTATACACTCAATTATATGGTTCGATATCTCACTCCTTCTGTTTGAATGTTACCCCTATGTTGGTAACGTGCAGGTAATCCGAAAAGAAGACTCTCTACCTTCATTAGTTCGAGTCGGTGTCGTCGCTCTGATACGTAACATTCGGGGGAATGAATGCTTGTTGCTTTTTTATTGATTTTATTTCTGTTGCTGAATTTTAAGTTGAATTTTGTTGAATACTTTGTTGCTTTTAAAGTCATTTATGTTGGTGTTTACGGTGATTTCCGGTAAACAACCGCTAGTCCTCCCAATTATTAAATATATTTTGGTTACTCACAGGATCGACTAGATTGATCCTAGGACGTGTGTCGAAAAGTGTCTATTGTGATAATTGAAGTCATATTTCTGAGTTTTACTTCTACAAGAAATGCTTTAATCTAAGGCTTGATGTAAAAGATAATATAACAGACAGTGCAATGAAAGAAATTGCATAAAGTAATTCGAAGTAACTGGATTGTAAACGTAAAAGGAAGGATAAAGACAACTAAATGACTTGTGTTTATAAAAGGAAGGATAAATATTGAAAATGTAACGGTGTTACACGTACATTTCTCAGCGAAAACTCTTTCTCTTACGCTTGGTACTGGAGTTATTTGTGAGTAATTTGTACAAAATGAACACCCCTAGATCCTACCACTAAGACCCTTATTTATACTAATTCGTCCCTAACGGTACTACTCTAATGAGATGCCACGTTGCTCGTTTGCATGCGCATCGAATTCCTGGAGTTCCACGTGTCCTTCTTGATTCAAACGAAACACTTAAAAATTTAAATCCTCTCGCTCGAAACTCTTCGACGCGAAGCAACGTGTCTTTGCGAATAATAATAAAATATATCAGAATATCCTAAGTCTTTTCAGTCCTTAGGCTTCGACGGTAATTCTCTTATATTTTACTTCGATTAGGAAAAAATCCTAACACATAATAAAAAATAGCCATTACAAGCCATTCCTTCCTCGAGACATATGTCTTCGAAGAACACAGACATTATGTCGAAATTTCCAGCTAACAGTTGGAAAAAGATGTTATACTTTTGAGTTGAAGTTTATGAATCCGCTATGTGGTAATTTAAAAGTTGTTTTATTTTGAAGACTACAATTTTTCGTATTTATTCATCCAAGTTTTAATGTGTTATGTATTTGTATTACATGCAATTATATGTTGACGTTTTAAGTTGAAAAAAATGTGGCATCCTATTTGTATGGTGACTTTGATTTTAATATTATCTGCCGGGTAGAAATGAGGTGTTACATAAATAGTCAGGATAATTTAACAACAACATTCACAATCTCATCAAATAATTCATAACAATTAGATAATCATCAACGCAAATGTAATGCAAAGTATTTCTCCTATACTCCTCAATGCATGTGGTACCAAGGTTTGGATGTAAAAGTTGTGTTACTGAGTTATACATGTCTCTGATTCCCTTCTGAACCTGAAACCATTATTAGTTCCTCTCTGAACCATTACCTCATTGGACTAAAGTCCTACCTATCTCTGATATACATGAATGCATGAATGTCAATAACTAATATTCAAACACATACTCAACAATGGTTCCTCTCTAAACCCATAAATTTGCTAATGTAAAGCCAACACAATGGTTCTTCTCTAAACTACTCAACTCAAAATTTTATAACCAAAACTCAACTGAATATAATTATAGAAATATTCAAAATTACTCATCAATAGGGTAAAAACATTACTACACTGTCGTGGCCTGGCCGCCGAGTCGCGACCTCCTTTTCTCGTGTGCGATCGCGTTCAACACCAATGCGGCCTCGCGTGCCCTGATATCATTGCGGACTCGCCCTAAGCACGCCCTGGCGTCATGCGTTCCCTTTGCCGCTTCCGATTAGGCACGACATCACGCCTCCGCCGGACAGGCATATCTTGTGTAGCCTCAGATCAGGCGCACCTTTCCGCCTCCGTAGATCCGCCCCTGCGACATCGCCCACTAACTCGATTCATTTTAGTATTTTTGATTTTTTTTCCTATTATTTATATTTTTTGACTTTTTATGATTTCGCTTGAAAACACATAAAAACAGCCACAGACAAACCATATATAATTCTCAAAATTTTATAATTTCGCTTTATGTCGACATCGCAGCTCATCAGTCAATACCAAGGTATGAACAGGGAAAATCGATTTACAAATTATATAATTTCATATCACATCATAATTCAATACCAACAGATCAATTTAGAAGCCGTATCATATACATTAGAATAAAGGGAAATCTTATCAATCGATTTCCTCAAAGGGTTTTGCCCAATCCTTTTTTGCCCACAAACATCAATCACGAGCAATAGAAAAGAGAGAAGACACGAGGGTAAGGATTCTTCTCTATCCATCTCTTTAGCCATCCATATACGAATAATTCTCCCTTACCTCGAAATTACATATCTAAGTAGCTTTTGGCCTTTGGAATATTCTTTATCCACCAAGGCTAGGGCTTTAGGCCTCAAAAGTTTGGGTTTAAAAAAGACCTCAAATTTTTTTATTTAGTTATAAAAATATATAATGACACATTAGTCATATATATAGTTGTAGTTGAGTTGGTAAAATTTAGGTCTCATTTTAAAATTTGCTTTAGGCTTCTCAACGGGTAGGGTCGGCTGTAATATGGTGGGAGAACTGACTTTTTAAAATGTACAGATAGCTAGAGTCGCTACCGACTTTTATTTTATCCAAATTAGGAAAGGAAAAAATAACATAAAAGACCTTTTTGAAAGAGATTGAGTTCGGGGGGTAGGTTATACAAAGGGAAGGTGTAAGCACCCTTTGTATCCATGGTTATCCATGGACTCTTAATTGTTTAGCTCACTTGTTTTTGTTTGAATTGTTTGAAAGAGTGTAGTGTGTGTTTAGAAAAAAAATTTGAAAAAGGACTTTAACTTTGTAAATAAAGTTTAGCCTTTGAAATTGTTTTCAAAAAGGGTGTATGAAGTAATTTGAAATTTTTTGAATTGAGAAAGCAATTGAGAACTACCTACCCTAAGTTTAAAGTCTTTCTTGTTCTTAAAGTCTTTCGTTCAAGGGAAAGAGACTATCCACACCATTAGTTAGTAGGAAGTCCTTTCATTAGATGTATTTGGGACATCGAAGAGTCATTAAATAGTCATAGGGGCTATCCATACCATAAAGAGGGTAGGAAGTCCTATGCATTGGATGTGAATATTCATAAAGGCAACAAGTAAGGATACCTTAGAAATCGAAAGGGACTATCATTATTTAATCGAGGGACAAGATCATGTTAATCGTAGGCAACTCGAAGGGACTATGATCTTTGTATGATGATTTTTTATTCGTAGGCAGCATATGCTAAGGTATCCCTACATCTGAGGGACTTGAGTGTTTAATCAAAAGGCAACGAAGAGGAGTTACCCTAAGAGTGGGTGTGTGCAACAATCACGTGTGTTAGATTCGAGTATATTATCTTTGAATTATTAGAAATCTAACAGTTGATTTTATCTTTCCATACAATCCTAAGGCATACATCTAAATAGTTATCAGCAGTTTATAGTATGCGGAAAGTAAATGCAGAAAGTAAATCCTACGCTATTACAGGGCTTCGGGATTAGGGGGGTACATAACCTAAAATCGGGGGAGGTGCAGAAAAGTAAAGGCAGAAAATAAAATCCTAATTACTATTACAAAAAAAACCTTTTGCGACCTATACATAATTTCTAGAATATAAATAACAGAAAATAAATAAACAAGTTTTACCCCAAAGGTCAGGAATCGAAACAAGCACGCGACAATCATAGAATATGAGATGAGAAGAGAAATCGGGAGAAAATTACAGTTAGGAAAAAAATCAAGGTTAAAGGCAGAAACTTAACTATATTTAAAAACATAAAAGGCTAAAAACCTTAACCTAATGGGTTAAAACCTAATGGTTAAAAACCTTATGGCTAAAAAACCTAGTTAATGGGCAACACCTACCTAATGTGTATTTTTTAGGGTTTTTTATAGGGGGACTAATTACTAAGCCTAATTGCACAAAATGAGTTAAACTAAATTAAAATTACGAAAAAAAAATTGATTAAACAAAACCTTAAATTATTATTATTTAATTAATGGGAATTAATATTAAAATTAACCTAAATTATTTAACCTAAATTAACTAATTAAATTAATTATGAAATTAATCCCCTAAAAACCTAATCTTAATTTTAATCCTAATTGTTAACTTTAATTGCTTATTTAAATTAGTGGTTAATGTTAATTAACAATGATGATAAAAGAAAAAGAAATTAAAAAAAAAAAGAGAAAAACAACACCACCAAAGTAGCTGGGATCTGGTATGACTGCCTCCTGAGTGGTATGACTGCCTCCTGAGTGTCCATCATGGGGATCCTCCTTTGAGTCTTCAAATCTGGACTAAGGGAGATCCAATGGGTTATATTGGAGGACTCACCAAGGCGCATGAAAGTTGAGTGCACCGTATTAGCCTATAGAGTTGTGCAAAGGAAATATTTCCAAAATAATGTAAGAGGTAGGGATCGAACCCCTGCCCTTGCATACGAAAGAGTTATGACGCGCACTTTGCCACAAAGCCATGAGCCGTTCGCTGTCAGGGAAATACAAAAAGCGTTATATAAACAAAATCACGAAAAATAAAAAAATTCAAACGCGAACTCGCGCCATTCACTGTTCGTTTTCTCCGCTTGGGCCTGAGTTTTTGCTACGATTTAAATGTCTTTTAGCTACGAATCTGCTATGACATCGTTCCTAGCTAGATCCTCCGACAATCACACTCATAAAATACGAGGAATAAATGACACATAAACACATGGTTCAAACCGAAATCATCTTTTGGACGCAATTCTGCCATTAATTTTGTCCAATTATGGCTATTCCAGAAAGCCCTAATTCAAAGTTGATGAACCCTAATCATGGCGAATCCGTTAAACTGCAACAAAAGTCAAATTAAACCATCCAGACAGATTGAAAACATCATTTTAAACACAAATATATAACCAAAACATGTTTATGATGCGTATATGTTCGTAATCAGAATCAAAAAAAGAATGAGAACCGTCATACTTGGTTGGACTGATTCAGGGGGTTTTGGACGATGGTGATGATCTGGTTAGCTTCAGAATGCGTCGAGGAATCTTGTTTGATGCTTGGAATGACTTGGATCAGCCTAGGACTTCGTTTGCTATGCAGGTTTGTTTCACGGTTTTGAAGCTTGGAGTAGGACTCCTTTTTGGAGCAATTTTCTCCCCTTTTGGTCTGAATGGCTTGCATATATATGTGAGATGGATTAGGTTAACAAATTGAATCAAATCTTAGTGAATTAAGGAGATTGGAATTTGATTGAAAATCAACATCCAAGCTTTCCAATTTTGGTTCAATTTCATTCTTCTCTTTCCAATCTCTCTTAATCACATAATTTGATTTAATTATATTGATATAGTCTTGATATTTTGATCACATAATAGACCTAAAACCAAATATTTGATTTTCCATTATTTATTTTAATTAAATTGAATTTAAAATGAATTAAAATCAAGATAGATAAAATAAATAATAAAATGGCATGGGATGGGCCACTAGACTTCCAGCAAGATTAGATTCATGTTTGGATCAAAGAAATATGGGCCCATTTGGAAAATTTTCAATTTTAGTCAACATCCTCTTCATGCATTTCTTCAAATATTTTCCAACTTTAACAAGGTATAACTCCTTCAATATTTATCATATGAAGGTGTTCTAGGACTTTTTGGAAATCCCAAAATGTCCCCTATAAGCCACTTAGGAACCTTTTTTGCATTTTGAGATTTTATCTTGATGATATTGGTTTTGACAAAAGACAGCTCTTGGTTGACTTTCAAAAGGACCTGTAATGTTTTGGCTCATATCTCTCAAATGAAGCATTTTTGGCCTTTGCTTTAAAGAGACAAAGTTGTAAAGAATTAAATTTCATTCAAAATGAGCTTTGGTTGGGAAATTTCTGATGAACCATGTGAAAGTTATGGCTGGTCAAAGTTTAGTTGACTTTTAGTTCAAAAACCCTAATTTAGAAACTTTGAGTTTTATTGATTTATGAAATTTCCTTGATGAATCATGATAAACCCTTGATCAAATGATGAATGTTACTTCAAAATGTTGATGTTGACCAAAAATCAGGAGTTTTGACTGTATGTTGACCGCAGTTGACTTTTAGGTCAAACTAGTCGACTGTTGACCTTTTGAGCAGTTGACTGAGCAATCTTGTGAATCAGGGCTTGAAACTTGGTGTGAGGATACTATGAGGTATATGAGATGCTATGAAGTCCACTTGGAGCCTTAGAACCTGATTTTACTTTGAGAGGAGCAAAACCCTAATTGTGGGTCGATTGCTTAGGAGAGGGTTTGTCTGCTCAACTCTTGAGGATTTTCTTGAAATATAGTGGGCAAATTTTGGGGTATGACAGCTGCCCTATTCCTTCTCACGATCACTCTAAGTCTTTTGCCTCTTTTTCCAAAATTTAATGATCAACCTCTTCTTAAGCTCTTGAAAACTCTCTTCACATTTCACATCCACATATACGCTTGAGCTTTCCTAATTAGTTGAGTTAACGACATTGCCAATAAACTATAGTGAAAGGAATTATGTGGTATCTAAAATGATCTCTTCACCATGACCCTCTTCTTCAACCTGCATTCACTCACTTCCCTCTTAACATTAAAACCTTTTTCTAATGTTGATTAAAATCTCAAAATTTAAATAAATATTCATATAAAATTATTAAGATATGTCAAACTAACAATAATAATTAATAATAATGTCTTTGATAAATCGATACAGTCTAGTTTGTAATAGTTTCTTTTCATCAATGGTGACTAAATCCAACCATAACCATTATCTCACACACATTCCTTTCTTCCCCTAAATTTCCATACAAAGGAATACATTACGTTTTTCTTTGCGAATTTGGAAGGGAGAGAAGAGGAGGGAAAGACTTTCGAAAACAAAATTTTAAAAAATTATAGGAAAATATTTAACATTTTTTGAAAAAATAAGTTTGCTTAGAAAGATAAAAGAGTCATTATAATTACTATATTTTTAATTTTCATAATATTATATCAACCTAAAAGATATTCGAAAGTTTATGTAAACCGTCAAAAATCATCCTTCAATACAATTTTTGAGTTATCTATTTTATGAGATTTTTGTTGTTATGAATAAAATCAATCTCTCTAAAATCCTCATACTCAAAATCTTTTTATTCTTTTAATCCAATTCTTTTTTATTTTCTAAAACCCTCGTTTCCCTTCAAACTCACAAACAGAGCTTACAAAAACAACATCTACCAAATAATAATAATCACAGTTGGAGAAAAAAGACAGCTACCAAAATCTTAGCTAGCTTTAGTTGTCTATAATAAATAAAGCCAAGCTAGAGCAAAAATGAAATTCACCCACACACGGCCCCCCCAAAATATTAGCTAGCTTTAGTTGTCTATAATAAATAAAGCCAAGCTAGAGCAAAAATGAAATTCACTCACACACACAGGGCCCCCAAAATCTTAGCTAGCTTTAGTTGTCTATATGATAAGTATAATAAATAAGGCAAAACTATAGCTTGTTTAAGAGGAAAAATGTAATTCACTCGCGCACACACACCCTTGTTTCAAATATTTTATTAAAGAGAGGCGCTGCCGTGCCGGTTTGATGGCGTCCAGAAGCGCACCGCCGTGTGGTTTGAGGATGTTGAAACTATTTCTACAACAGAAAAAAAGAATGGTTTTAGTTCTATTTGATTTGGTTCCATCATGATTTTTTTTCTCTGGTTCTTAGGAGAATATGCCCTACTAATATTGTTCATAGGAGAAATTGAACTCGGTATTCCCCAAACCTTCATTTTTAGGAGGAGTTCATTTACCCGACCAATTACTTGGTTTAAAAGCTTCTATAATTAAATTTTGTTTAGAGTTAGGGTTGAGACATTGAAGGAAACACTTGTTATTTAGAATTTTTGTCTCAAGAAATTTGGATGGTAAAGAAATAAGAAAGAAAGGTGTCACCATGTTTGTGTTAGAGGCAGAAAATGGTTGAGAGCAAAAGATGATATAGGCGTAATTCAATCTGAATCTGATAGTGCTAATTAAAATCGTATATTTTTTTATAATCTAATGTTTTTAATTGATGTTTATAATGGTCTACTGGAGTGGGATTTACTTACACCCTCGTAAATATTCATTATTAAAAATTAAAATATAATTGAAATTGCAATTCTTTTCAAAGTGATATTTTAAAATTGATTTTTATGAAAAATTGTTTAAAAAAAGTGATATTTTGAAATTTTAATATTTAAATTTTTTTTTAATAAAATAATAAAATATCTAATATAACATTTTAAAAATAATTATTTAAAATAAATTTTCATCTAAAAATTTTATAAATTTTTTTCACAGCAAATTATGTTAGAGTGTAAAAATCATTTTAAAGAAATGCCTATATTTTAGTTTTAAAAAATTTATAAAAATATCTTTTATAAAAGTTTTAATTGAAATTTTGATTTAAATAATTATTTTTAAAATGTTATTTTAAATATTTTAACATTTTATTGAAACTTTTTGAATATTAAAATTTCAAAAAACACGTCATTTCAAATAACTTTTTATAAAATTTTTTTGGAAAGATAATTTTTAAAAAGAATTATGATTTCGACTATGTTTTGATCTAATGTATATTTATTTTGTAGAATGTCAAAATTAGTCTTTCGATTTCGAAAAAACAAATTAATTTTTTTTTTAATATTTGTAATAAACATTTTCTTAAAGTCATTTTTTAAAAAAAAAAATCTTTTTTTTTTTAATTAAAACAAACAGACCCAAAAGTTTCTAACACTCATCTCATTCATATTTAAATCCACCTAACATTTCTTTTTTTTTCTCATTCATACATATTCTCTTTGTACCAAACAACACTTATTGATTAATTTCTTAAAAAAAAAAATTTGAACTGGCTCTAAGTCATGGGAATCTTGTCCATAAGTCATTCCTCAAGTTTTCTCCCTAAACTCATTAAAATGCCTGCAAACAATGATTGGAGAAAAACAACAACAACAACAACAAATGTTGTTGTTTTCTGTCACCAAGGTGGTGGAAATGTGATCAAATCTTCTAATTTGTCTTCTGTTAAAACATTAATCGATGCTGGAAGTTTGGCTTTGTCACAAAATGCAGATATTGTGGCTAAGGATATGGTTCCTTATGGTGGTGGACCAACTTCAACTCCTTTAATTGGACTTGATGAAGGAATTGGCATTGTTAAGTTTCTTAGAGGGAAGAAGTTTTTTGTTACTGGTGCAACTGGTTTTCTAGCAAAGGGTAATTTACCTCAACACTGTATCAAAATTTTGTAAAAATTGTGTTTGCTTCATAGCCCTAAACACTATAACATAATGTGGTTTATAATGACATTTGCTTATTGTTAATTTTCAGTTCTTATTGAGAAGATTCTAAGGACAGAACCTGATGTGGGAAAAATGTATCTCTTGATCAAGGCAAAGAATAAGGAAGCTGCAATGGAGAGATTACAGAAAGAAGTATTTTGTACTTTTCATGTTATATTTTGTCAAAGTTCATGACTTAACTTTCTTATTATCTCTCACTAAAATTTCATTTGTGTGTTTTATAGATCATAGACACAGAACTTTTCAGATGCCTTAAACAAATCCATGGAAAATCATACCAATCCTTTATGTTGAGCAAGCTGGTTCCTGTTGTAGGAGATATTTGTGAAACTAATCTTGGACTTGATGATGATTTATCTCATGTTATTGCTGATGAAGTTGATGTTATTGTCAATTCTGCAGCTAATACTACTTTTGATGAAAGGTAAAAGCTTATGAGAGAATAAGCTTCTTTTTGAGTTATATAGTTCAATCACTTGACTAGTTTTTTTTCTTATTAGATATGATACTGCTATCAACATAAACACTCGAGGGCCGTGTCGCCTTATGGCGATCGCGAAAAAATGCAAGAAGCTTAAGCTCTTTCTTCATGTTTCAACAGGTAAGAAAAGTACTAATAAAATGGATTATCTATCTACTAAAATGACAAAATCATTGGTTGAAATGTGTAGCTTATGTGAATGGACTAAGGCAAGGTAGAATAATGGAAAGACCATTTAGCATTGGTGATTGCATTGCAAGAGAGAAACATATATCTGGTGTTCCACCAAATTACCTTCCTACATTGGACATTGAAAATGAAATAAATCTTGTTTTAAAGAACAAAGGTAACATTGAAGACAATGAACTAGCTCAAAAGATGAGGGAGATGGGTCTAGAGAGGTAATCTTAGTGTCCTTATGTTCTATCTTGACTAGAATAATCATTGGTCAGACTTTACTTATCTTCTGGTGAACTCCATATTACTATTTTTCCCGAGAATCAAAGAGTTATAAACTTATAAGTGAATATTCTTGAAATTCGAGAGCTTATTTTAGTTTGATTTTTCTATATAGAGCTAGAAGGTTTGGATGGCAAGATACTTATGTGTTTACAAAGGCGATGGGAGAAATGATGATCGACAAACTGAGGGATGATATTCCGGTCGTTGTAATTAGACCAAGTGTTATTGAGAGCACTTTGAGTGAACCATTTCCTGGGTGGATGGAAGGAAATAGGTAAGTCACAGTCTCTTTTTTATAATGATATAAAAACCAAATTTGTGTGATAGAACTAACAAATTTTCTTCTTCTTGTATTACTACTAGGATGATGGATCCAATAGTTCTTTGCTATGGTAAAGGACAGTTAACAGGTTTCTTGGTTGATCCTAATGGAGTCCTTGATATGGTAAGTAACACTAAATTAGTTTGTTAATTCACTAATATGTTTTGCACTAATATGACTTTACTTGCCCTTACATATAGGTTCCAGCTGACATGGTTGTTAATTCAACCTTAGCAGCAATGGCAAAACATGGAACGACACGAAAAAGAGATATCAATGTGTACCAAATTGCTTCATCTGTGGTTAACCCTTTTGTCTTTCAAGACCTTACAAGGTTTCTCTATGAGTATTACACCACATCACCATGCATTGACTCAAAGGGTAACTCAATTCAAGTTACACCTATGAAGTGTTTTAGCTCCTCAGAAGAATTCTCTGGTCATTTAAGTGGTTACCTAAGTGGCCTTACAGCTATGGCTTCCTCCAAGGGAAAGATGTCTCAAAAACTTGAAAACATTTATAGAAAATCAGTTGAGCAAATAAAGCACTTGGCTAAAATTTATGAACCATATGCATTTTATGGTGGAAGGTTAGTTACACTCTTAACTTCATACTCTTAAATTCACACTCACAAAACTACTGAATTTAAAAATAACTGGTGATGCAGGTTTGACAATAGTAATACACAAAGATTGATGGAAATCATGTCTGAAGAAGAAAAGAGAGAGTTTGGCTTTAATATAAAGGGCATAGATTGGAAAGATTATATCACAAATATTCATGTACCAGGTTTAAGGAGATATGTCTTGAAGGGGAGAGGAATGAGAAATCAGTGACTCATATCTTGTGTGACATGCATGTAATCATTAGTTAGTAGTCTTGTGCTTCAAGAAAATGTAATGGATTATATATACTTGTTTATTTCCTTGAACCCTTTAGAGTGTGGTAACAACTACTACTATAGTGTATCCTTTATTATCCATATTGTAATTTCATAATGATGATAATAATGATAATCAAATTTCTGTAGTATATTACTCCAATGTTTTACTTATATGCATGTTCTTTGGTTGGAAAAATGGAGTTGGCTTTGTCAAACACAACTTAACCTAGACATTTTCCTCATCTCATTATTTGAGGTTATCATTGGCTCACTGAACCTGCAAATGTTTCTTCAACCTTACTATGAAGAATAAATGTGGAAAGAAATACAATATTCCATTAATCATGAAATATATACTAGTTTATTGTGTGAGAGAGTACACGGTAGTAAAGCTATTGTAAAACAAGAGTTTAGATGTATTGAAAGTTGTAATTACAATGTTAAAAATAAATAGATAGTGTTTCGAAATAGAAAGGAAAAGTAAATATAATATACATGATGAGTCTTAGACTATTATTACAAATTGTTATTCAAAGTCAAATATTTAAAACATTCCCGGAATGATATCAATCCTATCAAGTTTATAAATAAGTTGGTTGAATCGTTTTTTAGTGAGCTCTTCATTAACACATCTGTTAATTGATGACACACAAATATATCGTTTATTCATCTTGATTAATGCATGTTTTCTAGTTGTTTTGATTTGCATTTGCATTATTATGTTGGTATTTAGTTTGTTTTCAGGTACTTAGTCATTTTAGAGGCGTGTGCGAAAAAACGAAGCAAAACAGGCAAAAAAACGGAAGAAATGGAGCAATTTACACCCGAGACGTTGTCCGAGTGTTTTGGCCATAACTCCTGAACCGTAAATCAGAATGACGCCCCGTTCGAAGCGTTGGAAAGCTAACGCATAGATCTACAATCATGGAAAATATGAAGTCCTCGGGCGCCGATAAAGGGGCCGCAGGCGCCGACCTCAACCGACACTCAAACTTCCGTGATCCCACGATCTTCTCAATTTTCAAAGGCCGCGGGCACGATCCTGGCCTTGGCGGGAGCCGTCTTCGCATTTTGTTTCCTGCTAAAAATAAGTTGGAGGACACTCCTGTAAAAGCACGCTTCTCAACTCCTTTATAAATAGGAGTTTTCGTTTCATTTGGCAATTATCCAAGCTTAGTACAATTTAAGCCATATACTTCACCATTCGAAAGTTGTAATCCTTCACATTTGGGGGTTATGGAAATTGATCTTGTCTCGAGTTTGGATCATTTACTTTGAAGTTATTCCGCCATTTACATTCCGTCGAAGTTTATTTCCGTTGTACCCGATTAAAGTCTCTGATTTGGAACAAGTTTCTTATTTCAAGTATTTGCATTTACTTATTATTTATCTTGCAGTTGCTTTACTTTATTTATTCCCTTGCTTTGTCTTTAATTCTTGCCTTTACTTTCTGTCTTATTTACCGCACTTATTTCTCTTCGTCTTATGTTTACTTTCACACTTAAAACCATTTACATTTTATTAAACATGTCCGACTAATTTACTAGTGCTGGGATGTGAAGATCGTCAACAAATGACGCTCTACATGTTGCCTCTTTAGGATTGCTTTATGGGCTGTTTTTAATTTAAATACAATCTTTCTGCACTTATTTTAATCTGCTTACACGAAAGTGAAACAGTGAAACATTGGGTAAGATCGAAAGTCGTCTGACACAAAAGATTAAGATTGATTTGTTTTTGGTTAACAAATACTGCGAAAGTACTTTGTTAACTAGTTAGGGAGTCTAATATTACTAGAAAGTGATTTTAAAACTATTTACGAAAGCGCGCCGTTTATAGGTTCGGTTATTTAGGTGAAAGCCTTTAACCATTTTAAGTTAAACTTTCTAGTTAAAAACACTTTTTAACTAGGTTAAGAGTTTGATTTCTTAAAAATAGGTTTGCTACTTTAACGCTTGAAGCGCCTTTTATAAGTGACAATAAAAGGATTTGATTAGGGAGTAAACTCGGTTCTGAATCGCGAAAGCGACAGTTCCTGTTAAATCAATTCTTTTCAAAGATGAAAACATTGCCCTGTAGGAAATCTTAATAGAGACAGTTAGAGTATTGTTTGTTGATGTGAATGAAGGTGGAGAAAAACACAAGAAATGGGGGGATTGAGTTGTGTTCTTTACAGAATAAAATTTCCCTTTCTATAAATTTCTTTTTCTTCTTTTATATCTCATTCCGTTGGATATGCTTTAGGCAATATAACGGAAGCTTTGTGATGCATAACCAAAGAGATACATATTCATTTTTCCTTCTTTATATCATCAGAACTTCTGACTTTGCTTAGCACAGTTCTGAAGATATTCTGCGTGAATGTTCTGAAGATAAAAGACACGTTCATTTTTATCCTGGTTCAACTTCTCAATAAGGCTACCTCCAGTCCACCCTCCTCAGGTGATTTGCCTCTCTCAACGGAGGACTTAATCCGCTATAATCAAACTGATTACAACTGCACGGTCAACCATCGTGACTAACTTCCTGCACAACCAACTGCTGCGACTAACCCTGCACAAGCTACCCGCGAGTGACTAACCCCTAGATGATGAACCGTTCAGTGATCTCAGCGAGATATAACGTTCATCAACCTAGTAACCCCGCACAAGCCAACTGCTTGTGACTAACCCTGCACAACCAAATTGTTGTGACTAACTTCCTGCACAACCAACTGCTGTGACTAACTACAATATACTGTTCAGTGATCTGATCCACAGATATAACATTCATTGACATCTTTGGACTTTTGACCTTCACTTGATCTCCAAGAGGATTTCCACAATGACCACCATCACTGTCTTCTCAAGCTTCTAACCTTTATTTGGTTGCTCAAGGAATCATCACCAATTGAATAGGTTTGAATACAATGCTTCTTAATAAGCAGATCTTCTAAGTATAATCTATTTTGATACATTGACAAGTAATCACTTTAAGTGAATAAATTTATCTTTGAAGCATTCTTGTCTGCATCTTCAATGAAATCATTAGTAGTAAAATTGTTACTAACAAAATATATGCTTGTTATCATCAAAACCAGATTCTGAACATAGATTCTCAATCTTGTTCTAACAATCTCCCCCTTTTTGATGATGACAAAAAAGATGTATTTTGATGGAACAATTTTATGAGGTGATAATAATTAAGCAAGTATATCTCATCCCCTTTTATATGTTCAATCAAGCAACTTATTTTTCAACAACTTATTCATCAAAATCTACTTTTTCTCCCTCTTTTTGTCATAATAAAAAAGCTTTAAGAGGGTCAGATAAGATAATTTTCTCCTCCTGAGATGTGTAATCTCCCCCTGAGTTAGATAATCATATAAAGTTATTTCTGTCTCATAGCTCCCCCTGAAATGGGTAGTCTTCAGTTGTTATATATATGAATATCAATGTATCTTTTCTAATTCAAAATTAAGAGAATTCAAACAGTTTAAGTATATATATCAGATAGCATAAACAGTAATTAAACAGACTAGAACATTTCATTATATTTCAAGAGAATTACAACTGATAAAAAAAAAATTCTTCACATCTATAGCTAGACATGATGTTGCTCCTAGCAAGCGCAGTTTGTCTAAGGTTAGTTAGAATTCCAACTTTCTCAATTTATTTAGAGATGACTCGCCCATAGGGTATATAGCAAGTCTCCTGAGAAGTTCTGGAAGACAAAACAACTTCCTTCAGATGAGTAAAGATGATAGCTGGTAGATTTAATTTATGACCTAGATAGAGACATCGAGCAAGGTGTTTATCTCGGGAGGATAAGACATTCTTGCAGGTTCCTCGAGGCATAATATTTGTCATGACGAACTCAGCCCAGGCTCTACTTATGGGTTTTAGATTTTTTGGATAATTGTAGAATCGTTTGAGAACGATTGGAAGCTTGAAGAGTTTAAAGAACTGTTTTCTAGTAAGGAGATTTAAGAACTCTGTAACACCCCATATTTTCCGTTTATTAATTTAATTTGGATTTAAATTAATTATTTGGAATTTTGGTATTTTAATTTGGATTTAACTGGAAAATTATGGAATAAGAGCTATTGGGCTTAAGCTGTGATGTTAGTAAAAGAGGGGTGCTATTTGGTTCGGCCTTTTACTAAGTTGTGTTTATTTTATTTTATTTTTTATAAAATAAGAAAAGAGCCAATTGGGAGAAAAAGAAGAACACGTGAAAGAGCAGAGAAGAGAAGAAGAAGAGGAAGAAGAGAACCTTCAAGAACTCCGATCAAAGGTAAGGGGGGACTCTTCCTTTTAGTATCTATTATGTGATTATAGGTAATAGGACTGATTAGGATATTATTTGATTCAATTGGTTGTATTGGGATTGAGATTGTTAGGTTTGGGAATGAAATAGTTTGGGGGAATTGATGATATTACATGAAATTATGAATGGAAAAATGTGTTTTCATGGTGTTTGATGATGTGTGATAATGTCTGCGATGTTTTTATACCTTTATGTGATGGTTTGAATGCATTTTGGGTGGAGAATGGGTGAGATCGCAGGTCTGTTGCAGAGATGAAAATTCTGCATAATCGCACGTCCGCTAAACGGAGCTAGTCCGCTAAGCGGATGCTATTTGTTTTCCAGAAATTGTTAAAGCCCGCTAAGCGGACCTGGCCCACTAAGCGGAGGTCCCAACGTAGTTCACTTTTGTCACGATTCGCTGGTGGGCCGCTGAGCGGACCCTGCTGTGCATAAATTTCCCAAACTTCGAAATTGCGTATCTTGTAATCAGTGTACTCTCTTTATGTACCGTTTTGGGCATTGCAAAGCTAATTAAATGTTTTATAATATAAAATGGAAGTATGGGTAGTGGCCGACTTTATTTCTAAAACTCGATTTAATTGCTTTGGTGGAATGAAAAATTGTGCAAATATGAGATTTGCGGATAAGACAATGTAATGTTGTGGTAATGAATGAATTGTGATTTGCTATGTTTAATTAATGAATGAGTGATATAACCTTAGCTACTAAAACTTGTGGATGATCTTTTACCAAACCAAACCCAAAGTAACTCTAACTCAAGACAATATAAACCGTAGAACGGCGGTAATATCACACCAATCCCTGTGGAAACGATAAACTAAAAGTACTCCAATATACTTTCAACAAAATGGCGCCGTTACCGGAGATTGTTGTTAAGATATTGCAAGCATTGCAATAGTTTGTTTGGTTTTGAGATTTATAATTAAGCTCTTATATCTCAAGTCTTATTTTCTTGTGTTATTTAATTTGTTTGGTTAGCTTTTCAGAAAATAGTTTATACGAGGAAGTGTACCTGCAGATAAGTCTCCAAGGGAAACACTTCCACATCTTTGTCATCGTGAATTTAGATGAGCATTGAAATCAATCAAATTTATGCCTATGACTTCACTAAGTGTTTTTTTAATTATTTGTATTTATCTAATAATACGTGGAAACAGGGGTGGAAAGCCTCCAGGTTATCTATGAAAACCATTACTCCATCGTTGTCGGCATGGTATTTCAATTTTAAAGGATTTGCAAATGACACCATGCCTAAATATACCAATGTAGGTCACTCAATTATGAAATTGAACATATATATGCAATCGATTACCAAAAATTAAGCTTTAGATGTCTTTCGTGTTCCACGTTTTACAAAAGTGAGCAACAATTTCCCATAAATCCAATGCTTATTAGTAGAATCACCAAACCCCTGAAGGTCTCTTATGTGGTAGGGTTACTGATGGTGAGCGATATGCATGGAAATGAAAAACTAGGCATACATGATATCGCAGGCACACTCCTGACCCACCAATATAGAGCGAACATTGAAATGAGACAAAACAACCTTCACTTATAGTAGGATGTGACGGTTTGTTATTTAATAGACTAAGTCATTGTCGTGGAAGGATAATGGATGTGTCATGCTATTAGCAAACTTTCATTCTTGTTTTCAAGTTGGCACAATGATTTCTTCCATTTTTCTTTAAGGAGTTACATGTTGTTTGTTTAGAGTTCAGAGCCTTCTAGTGATAACGTGGGTGTCGCATAGGGGTGGGAATAGGCCAGGCCGGCCTACAGGGGCCTACGACCCAGCCTACATAGGCCTAGGCCAGGCCAGGCCTATTTAATAAAGAGGTCAGGCTTAGGCTTTTTTAAAAGCCTATTTTATTAAATAGTCCAGGCTTAGGCTATTAAAAAAGCCTATGAAGTCTTATAGGCCGGCCTATATTTTCATATATAATAGAGATATGTTAAATAAGTTGGTTCATGTATGCATATATATTAAAAAAAAGCTAAATAGGCTACCATATATATATATATATATATATATATATATATATATATATATATATATATATATATATATATATATATATATATATATATATATATATATATATATATATATATATATAAAACAAATGCTAAATAGGTTCACTTATATATGTATATATAGGCCGACATACAAGACTTCATAAGTTATATAGATTAATTGAAAACTTTAATGAAATACAGGCTTTTTAAATAGGCTTTCAGGCCAGGCCAGGCTTTTAAAAAGGCCAGGCCAGGCCAAAAAAATGAGCCTATGATAGGCCTTAGGCCAGGCTTAGGCCTTTAAAGTTTATCATAGGCCAGGCTCAGGCCTTCTAAAGCCTAGCCTAGCCTAGCCTATTTCCACCCCTAGTGTCGCACAAGTGGTTGTGTTCAGCTGCTTCATTTTCTTTGGGGGTGTTGACATGCATGTTCTCCCAAGATGTGTAGACCTAAAGCTCCTCCAAACATGATGAGTCTGCTCGATTTTCCCCTAGTGCCTCTTCCTTCACAATAATGAATGTATTCCTGGATCCTTTTTTACGTTAGAGAGATCTAAAAATGGGGATCAAAACGAGTGCTTTTTAAAACTGTAGATAGTGACAATGACTCAAGTCGTATCGCAAGGATTCTTGTATTATATTAACTAAAACGATTAATGGGGGTTTGGGTTAAGGTTAAATTTAACAAACATATTAAATTAAGTGATTATTAAAATAAGCTAAAAAGTCAATTTGTTGATTCGATTTCTATTTATCATCGAGTATCGTGATTCCAATCTCCTAAGCGGATTATCTATTCCTATTCTAATAATAACTCAATGACAATCGCGAAGAGTATTGTATGATGTATGATCCTATTATTCGAATTAAGCAAACGTGATTAAGTTTCATGAATTAAGCAAACATGATTTGATCAGAAACAATAACAAACTAAGAGAACGCCAACATAACTATGGTTAGGATAATGCAATCAATTGAATCAAATCAATATAATCTATGAAATTTGAATCAAGCATGCAAGAACATAGATTGATATTGAAAGGAATAAAATTTGAATTAAAATTATAACAACCTCAAGGTCGGAACCTGAATACAGCAAATTGTCAAGATCGATTAGTTCTCTATGGGATTTGTACAAGCTTGCAAAATAATTTTGTGAATGGTAGGTACATGAACAGTACCGCGGCTGCCTAGGTATAGGGGAAAAACAACGAATTTGGGTCATAACCCAACTGGGTCAAAAACATGAAAACTCGGCCCAAAATCGGTCTAAAACTAATTATTTCTTATGACTGAAACTTCAACGAATTTTCCGAGGCATCTACAATTCTAATTTTAATTTGACTCCAACTTGAAAGGTGTAGCTTTGTCTCTTAGCTTTCCGACGAATACTAGAACGCGTCGATCCGATTCCCGTAGCTCTAGTTATGAATTTTTTATTAAAAGCTGTCAATGTTGAAAAATAACATACGAAAATCAATTAAAGGAAAAAATAAACTAAAATATGAAAACACATTAAAATGGAAAAACTAAAGAAATAAACTTAGGAAATTCCAAAGTATAATAGTAGAAGAATGTGCATGAAGATGCACTGATCAAATTCCCCACACTTAAACTTTTGCACTCTGAGAAAAATTAAAAATTCAAAACAGAAAACTTCAAAACAAAAACCAAATAGAGCATGCAAACTCAAAGGTTATCAGGATACAAGGTGAAAACAAACTTCTAATTCTAATCTTCAAGAATATGACATTAGTGAGTAACTCTTTTGTGACATTCAAAGTAAGTATGAAAAACAGATTACCAAAAAAAAGTACATCAAAAGCATCAAGATACTCACAAGATAAATTATTTCCACTCAAATCTCAATTGTTTATGTTATTTTACACTCAAAGCACAACATGAAATTTTGTACTACCATAAGCTTGAAAAGACTTTAAAATCCACCATTGAAATACATTGCACACAAAGATCAAAGACAAAAGTGGAGCTGAAAACATAGTGACTGATCACTTGAGCAGGATAGAGAGGGATGAAGATCCTTTTCCCATTCAAGATGACTTTCCTGACGAGCAACTTTTACTTTTGCATGGGATTACTCCCTGGGTTACTGATATTGTTAATTATCTTGTTGCTAATATTTTTCCTACAAGTGAATCTAGGTCACAAATTCACAAACTCAAGAGTGATGCTAAATATTATGTTTGGGATGATCCATATCTTTGAAAGTTTGGTAGTGATCAGGTAATTATGAGATGTGTCCCCGACTATGAGATTTAATCTATTTTGAATTTTTCTCATGCATCTCAAGTAGGGGGCACTTTGATCCTCAAAGGACTTACAGAAAAGTCCTAGACTCAGATTTCTATTGGCCCACTATTTTCAAAGATGCTTATGAGACTTACCGCACTTGTAAAGAGTGCCAGATATCAGGTACATCCATCACTCATAAGAGTGAAATGCCTTAGCAACCTATGCTTTTCTATGAGGTATTTGATGTATGGGGAATCGACTTCATGGCTCTTTTTCCTGTATCATTTGGTTTTCTCTATATTTTGCTTGCTGTTGATTATGTTTCAAAGTGGGTGGAAGCTATCCCCACTAAGACTAATGATTCTAGAGTTGTTGCACATTTTGTCAAGTCAAATATCTTTTGCAGGTTTGGAATTCCCTGAGCTATCATAAATGACCAAGGAAATCATTTTTGTAACCGCACCATGGAAGCTTTGCTCCCGAAGTAAGGTGTTGTGCACATAGTCTCTATTGCATACCACCCACAAACTAATGGGAAACCTGAGATCTCAAACAGGGAGATCAAACACGTTCTAGAGAAAATGGTGCAACCAAACAGAAAATACTAGAGCCTCCATCTAGAAGACGCACTTTGGGCTCAAAGAACAGCTTTCAAGACACCCATAGGGATTTCTCCTTATCGACTTGTCATTTTCCTGTAGAGATAGAACACCGTGCTTATTGGGAGGTGAAAAGTTGTAATTTGGACATGCAATAAGCAGGTATTGAAAGAAAACTCCAATTACAATAGCTTGAAGAGCTTAGGCTAGAGGCTTATGAAAGCTCTAGGATTTATAGAGAGAAAACCAAGCACTTCCATGATAAAATGATTTCAAGGAAGGAATTCTCCGTGGGCCAACAAGTTTTACTATTTAACTCCCACCTTAAGTTTATGGTCGTGAAACTTCGATCCAAATGGATTGGCCCTTTTGTTGTTACTAATGTTTTCCCTCATGGTGCAGTAGAAATTAAAAGTGCATGTACTGACAAAGTTTTCAAGGTAAATGGGAAGCGCCTAAAGCTATTCCATGAAAGTTCAATTCTTGAAGATGCAACCAGAGAAGAGCTTTCTTTGGAAGCGTCCAACTACACTGCAACTTAATCAAGGAGCACCTTTTCCTTTCTCTCACTCTTAATTTATTATTGAGTTCTTTTCATTGAGGATAATGTATGTCTTAAGTGTGGGGAGGGAACCTTTTGTTTTTTTTTGTTTGTGTGTTTGTTTTCTTGAATAAAAAAATATGGAATTTGCATGCTATTTTGTTGGTTATTTTGCTACAAATGTGATTATTCTCTTTGTTCTTTGTCGAAAGACTTGTGGTGTGATGTGATTGATTCTTTTTGTGCATTCTGGTATGTATGTTTGACTAAACTCTAAATTGTACATCACCAGTAGTGGATCACTAACCCTTGTGAAATTTTGAGCCTTATAATGGATAACACATAAAAAAAGCCATCTTTTTTCTTTCTTGTTTGATTTCACTCATGTTTGTTAGTCTCTAGAACTTGAATTGACTCTTGTTGAAATTGTTTACATGTGCACACTGAAATGATAAAGACATGTTATTTTGTTTTATTTTTTACCCAGTTAGCCAAAAAGCCAACCTTGATAATATCACCCCTTGTTTTGAAACCCCTTTGAGCCTATTATCCATTTTTTGTGTTTAAAACTCAATAGAAGTCGAAAAGTGAAAAAAATGTTAATACCCTATTCAATGGTTGAAATATGCTTGTATGGAGTTGTGTGGGGTTGAACATTGTTGTTATGATGTTGTTTTGATCTTGGCACACAAAAAAATAGAAAGTAAAAGAAAAAAGAAAAAAAATTGAAAAATGAAAAAAATTGAGAAGGATGTCAATATTAGCCCTTCTGGGAAAAAATAAAGAGAAGAATAAAGAGAAAAGGAAAAGAGAAATAAGTTGTGAGGTTGTTGTTCAAAAGAAATTGAGATGTTATGTAGTTCAGCTCCCGCAGTTCTTTCAATTTTCTTTTAACTCTTTGAATTTTAGCCTAGTACCCCTTAGGATGTATCTCACCCTGAACTTGGCCAAGTTACAACCATGATAAAAGTCATTTGATCTTTGTGTGCAATGTATTTCAATGGTGAACGTTAGAGTCTTTTCAAGCATATGGTAGTACTAACTTTCATGTTGTGCTTTGAGTGTAAACAATAACCTAAACACTTGAGAGTTGAGTGGAAACAGTTTTTCGATAATATTTTTTTCATACTTACTTTGAATGTCACAAAAGAGTTACTCACTAATGTCATATTCTTGAAGCTTAAATTTAGAAGTTTGTTTGCACCTTGTATCCTGATAACCTTTGAGTTTGCATGCTCTGTTTTGTTTTTGTTTAGAAGTTTTCTACTTTTAATTTTTAATTTTGCTCGGAGTACAGAAGTTTAAGTGTGGGGGAATTTGATCAGTGTATCTTCATGCACATTCTTCTACTGTTATACTTAGGCATTTCCTTAGTTTATTTCTTTAGTTTTTCCTAATGCGTTTTCATATTTTAGTTTATTTTTTCCTTTAATTAATTTTCGTTTGTTATTTTTCAGCATTGACAGTTTTTAATAAAAATTCTTAACTGGAGCTACGAGAATCGGCTCGACACATTCTAGTATTCAACGGAAAGCTAAGAGATAGAGCTACGACTTTCATGTTGGAGTCAAAAGCAAATTCGAATTATAGATGCCTTGGAAAATTCATTGAAGTTTCAGTCACAAGAAACAATTAGTTTTAGACCGATTTTGGGTCGGGTTTTCATGTTTTGACCTAGTTGGGTTATGACCCGAATTCGTTGTTTTCCCCTATATCTAGGCAGCTGCGGTAGTGCTCTCGTACCTACTATTCACAAAATTATTTGCAAGCTTGTACGAATTCCATGGAGAACTAATCGATCTTGACAATCTGCTATATTCAGGTTTCGATCTTGAAGGTTATTATAATTTTAATTCAGTTTTTATTCCTTTCAATATCATTCTATGCTCTTGCATGCTTAATTCAAATTGTATAGATTATATTGATTTGATTCGATTCGATTCGATTGATTAGATGATCCTAACTAGGGGTGGCAAATAGGCATGCCCACCCCGTTTAGGCCCGCCCCGCAAAAGACCGTGAAAAAACGGGGCGGGACGGGGCGGGCATATTTGAGAGTGCGGGCCTAAAACCTTGCGCCGCCCCGCAAAAAAGTGAGGCGGGCATATCGTTTCCGATCAAATCATGTTTTCTTAATTCATGAAACTTAATCCCGTTTGCTTAATTCGGATAATAGGATCATACATCATACAATACTCTTCGCACTTGTCATTGAGTTTGTACTAGAATAGGAATAGATAATCCTCTTAGGAGACTGGAATTACGATAATCGATGATAGATAGGAACCGATTCAGCAAATTGACTTTTTAGCTTATTTTAATAATCATTTAATTTGACCTGTTTGTTAAATCGAACCTTAAACCAGACCCCCATTAATCATTTTAGTTAATATAATACAAGAATCCTTGCGATACGACTCGAGCCATTGTCGCTATCTACAGTTTTAAAAAGCACTCGTTTTGATCCGCGTGGGATAGCAGATCACTAGGGTTTTCATGCCTTGATGATGTGAAACGCTCTGGATATGGTCATTTGTGAACTTGAGTACTGGAACGCCACCGAGTCGATCCTCTCCATCGTGTCATATCCCTTACATTCAAATAGTTTGCCTCATGCAATTGTTTTGCTTCTATATTTTTTATCGTCTTCAAACGGTCACCATGAGTTCTTTTATAAGACCATTGACTCCATGGTTTGGGAATTTCTTGTTTGTGTATATTGAGGGCTTGTCATAAAATCAGAGGTAAATTGGAAACATTTGAGGATATTTTCCCTCAGGCAGTGCCAAATGATTCGTATCAATCTTTATCTTTAAGTACTAATGATAATGGGGATGACGAACTCCGATACAAACGTACAACGATCCTTTGTATATTTGTGTCTGACGATAAGGTGTACTTGTAAACACTCTAACAATCAAACCAGTGATTGTTAGACGCTGGCCTTAGGATCTAGAGGGGGGGTGAATAGATCTTACACAGTTTTGCGGAATTAATTGAACTTTAAGCGGAAGTGATTCTGAATCGACTCGCGTCTATTCCGAACCACTATTGAAACGATTGTATATGTGTTAAAACCACTAACCAGCTTGAGATAAACGATAAGAGAATACACTATAGAATCAATACGTCGCTCTATTGAAAATCAATTAACTTCTTATATGATGAACGACGTTTGCAATGCAGTAATAGTGAAAGAAGCAAAAACACAAACACTTGGTGATAATGATCAAATTGATGGTGATTCAATGTGTGATGGATTGTGATGTTTATATAAGTTCTTAATTCACAATCTTAACACTCGAATCGTTGATCAATTTGCTATTATAACCAAATATGAACAGAACGTAAATGAAAAGGTAAAAGCTACAAGAACACGATATTTGTTTAGGCAGTTCGTCGATCGTCCTCGTTACGACTACGTCTGCCCCCAATTCCAAACTGAAATTAGGAAATCTTTCATTAATGTTGAAAGCAGTTTTTACAAAGAAGATAACAAAGCGATAAACCATAAATCAATTATGTCAATCCTTTGAATCTTCTTCCCCCTTAATCTTGAGTCAGATCAAGGTGATCCAAGAGCTTCACTTGATCCCTTTTCTGCAGTGTCTTGAATTGCCTTGAACCCTTGTTCTTCAATCTTCACACTCAGATGGATCCTCGATGAAACCTCTTGATAAAAACCCCCAAGAAACACCTATCTTGGAGGACAAAACCCTCGGATTTTATTCACCAAAAACCCCACAAATCTTCACCCACTAGGAATCTTCAATTCCGTTCCATGGACGTTATCGAACTCGATCACTAACCCTCAACGCAAGAATGATTATGTGTAATTGTGTTGGAGATGACGAAGAACGAAGATGAGAAGCCTTTGTGTATCTTTCAGTCGTTGGTGTTGTTTGCAATAATTGAACCTTGGATAATATATATGAGAGCTTTACAGTTGATGCAGAGAAAACCAGAGATTTTGACAGTTTTGATCAGATAGGTCGACCTAATTTAGGGCTGGGTCGACCTAACAGAGCTGCATATCCTTTGGATGTCAGTTTTGATCAGATAGGTCGACCTAATTTAGGGCTGGGTCGACCTAACAGAGCTGCATATTCTTTGGATGTCATTTGTTCCCAGTTAGGTCGACCTGTCAAAGAAGTAGGTCAACCAGAATCCACTTCAGATGCGTTTTGGGGATATTTTCTCAGATTAGGTCGACCTAGTTGTTGTGTAGGTCGACCTAGCAGAATGATATGTAAATTTCTTCATTTTAGGTCGACTTGTGTTGGGAGTAGGTCGACCTAACTGCTGATTTTCTGAGTTCCTCTTATTTTGCTTGTGTTGAGTCGACCTGTACGCATAGTAGGTCGACCTGCTCTGTTATGAGTGACCAAAGCTTGCTTTTCTTTGAGTTCTTCTGCTTGTACCTTGTTGCTTGTATGCTTGTTGAGTTTGCCATGAATCAAAAACATCTTTGTGAGTGTGATCTTGTATTCACATACTCCCCCTTTTTGATGATGGCAAACCGGTAGTAGAAGCTTTGGCAATAAGTGGTAAAAGCTCCCCCGTACACTCAGCATCTATTTACTCGGCTGAGCTCCCCCGTACACTCAGCATCTATCTCCCCCTTTGACAACATCAAAAGAGATACAAGAAAAACAGAAGAGGAGAGTAACGAGAGAAACATAGATAAAACGCTAGCATTCATAGTATAGTAGATAAAAGGTAGATAGTGATAGCATGAGAGCCAAATATGTTTAAAGGTGTATTAAAGATGAGACACATATATGAGCAAGAGAGATATATGTATGAAGTCACTATAAGCATGTTAATTGATAGCATATTATAGTATCAATAATATTTTTGGAAGTGAACAACAATTACATTACCGCTTTCTCAATATGTATGTGGAATGACGCCTGGCTTGATGATGAACTACCTTTACGCTAAGAGAAATGTTAGCAGAAAAATATATATATAAAGTAAAGGAATAATATTAAGAGAGAACAAACGTAATTAGCCCAAATTAGAGATATCGAGTATCCCTAATTCCCTACGAATGTTGAAGTATTGCTCCGTTGCTAGAGGTTTGGTGAAGATGTCGGCTAGTTGCTTCTTGCTTTCTACATGTTCAAATGTAACGTCTCCTTTCTCTACATGAACTCGTAGGAAGTGGTGTCTTATTTCAATATGCTTGGTACGTGAGTGTAAGACAGGATTTTTACTCAAGTTTATGGCACTTGTGTTGTCGCACATGATAGGTATGCGATCAAGCTTAATACCAAAGTCAAGAAGTTGTTGCTTGAGCCATAATATTTGTGCACAGCAGCTTCCAGCAGCTACATATTCTGCCTCAGCAGTAGATAATGCAACCGATACTTGTTTCTTGCTATGCCAACTTATCAATGAATTTGAGAATAGATGACATGTTCCACTGGTGCTTTTTCTATCGGATTTGCAGCCAGCAAAATCTGAATCGGAGAATCCTACCAAATGGCACTCATTTCCCTTTGGATACCATAGGCCATATGTAGTAGTTCCATGTAAGTATCGCAGAATTCTTTTGACAGCTTTTAAGTGAGATTCTTTTGGACAAGATTGATATCTTGCACACATACACACACTAAACATAATGTCTGGTCTTGAGGCAGTAAGATACAATAGTGAACCTATCATACCTCGGTACAATTTCACGTCAACCTCTTTACCTTTCTCATCTTTGTCTAGATTAGTATTTGTTGCCATAGGTGTGTCAATTTCCTTCGCTTCACTCATTCCAAATCTTTTGAGCAACTCCGTACAGTATTTAGTTTGATTCACAAACGTTCCATGACTGAGTTGCTTGATTTGTAGGCCAAGGAAGAAATTTAGCTCACCCATGAGACTCATCTGAAATTCACTCTGCATAAGCTTAGAAAAATCTTTGACAAGTTTTGCATTAGTCGACCCAAATATAATATCATCTACATAAACTTGGACTAAGAGAACATCTTTATCTTTTCTTTTAATAAAGAGAGTAGTGTCAACTTTACCCCTAGAGTACCCTTGACTAAGAAGAAATTTGCTCAAACGTTCGTACCAAGCCCGAGGGGCTTGTTTAAGACCGTATAGAGCACGTTTCAGCTTATAAACATGAGTCGGGTACATGTAATTTTCAAAGTCGGGTGGCTGAGCAACATAGACTTCTTCATTTATATAGCCATTTAGAAAAGCACTTTTAACATCCATTTGGAATAGTTTGAAGTCTTTAGAACACGCATAATGTGGTGGTCGTTTTCTTTACCTCCCTGTTTCACTTGGGAGGACGGCACGCTAAACCCTTCACGCGAAATTTGGAAGGAGAATGCGCCCGTGGTGGGATGAATTTTATTTCAGTTCTTCCTACTATATCACACGAACTTTCTTATTTGTCCTACGAGTAGGAAAGGGAAAAAAAGATCTCAACTAAACCCTAGGAGTTTGCTAAGTGTGGGGATTTCACCTAGACTAGAAATTCTGGAGTCCGGGGGGTCGGTTATACATAGGGAAGTGTTTAAACACCCTACATATATGTAGTACTCTACAGGAACCTTCTCTGTGTCATTGTGATTGTGTTTGCTGCTAATGATTAGGAAAGTTTATCCTTTGTGTTAGGAGAAGGAATTGATTTGATTTGAAAAGACAGACAGACAAACTGACTGACTATTTTTGGTATTTTATTAGCTCGCTGAGATTCCTTGTGAACCTCATGCCTACATATCCCTAGTGGAAGTCAGAGCTTAATGTAGTTCGGGGAACTAACTAGGGAAATTAATTGTTTTTGGTGCCTTGCTTGAAGCTCAAGGTTGAAGCTTGAATTAAATCTCTGTTTACAGTAAAGAGACATGAAGTCATCTTTACAGAGAGGTATTTGTACTATTCTACCACAAACATTTAAAAGTGACAGAAAAGCTAAAAAAAATGATGTTTCATTAAGAGGGGAGTCTACTTGGTTGATCAAGTATGACAGCCATCGTGCCTCTAAAATGAAAGAAAGATGCTCATCCAAATTAGGGAAAGTGTACAAGTCTGGGGATGTGCCAGAGCATGTCTTTCAGAGTCCTAAATGGGAGACTTTGATTGAAATTGAAATTGAAATGTTTGTTTGTTTGAATATGGTAGAGTAGTAAAGACATCTCTCTATAGAGATAAGCTATGTCTATCTACTGTATAAAAGATTTGAATTTAGCTGGCTTGTATGAGGCCCAAGCTTGAGGCTTTTGATTGATTAATTAATTATTATTGACTCTGGGAGATGACTCCACTGGGGATTAATTACAGGGTATTTTTGTGTTCTGTACGAAGCCCAGAATTGAGGCTGACTCTGTTTATTTGATGGATTTTTATTTGGTGTTCTGTACAAAGCCCAGAATTGAGGCTGACTCTGCTTAGGGAGACTATATTTGTGTGCCTTGTACAAAGCCCAAGGTTGTGGCTGACTGCTGAGGATAATTGAATTTTTGAGACTATGAATGACTCTATTTTGTGTGCCTTGTATAAAGCCCAAGGTTGTGGCTAACTCTAACTAGGGAAAACATTATTTTCTGCCTTGTACAAAGCCCAAGGTTGTGGCGGACTCTTAAATAAACTGAGTATGGATGACTTTATGGGAAAAGATCCTAGGTGTTAGGAATCTTTGACACATGAAAGTATGGTTTAAACTGCCTTGTACAAAGCCCAAGGTTGTGGCTACTGAAAGATGAAGAACTCACTGGGGAGACTCTATTATCTGCCTTGTACAATGCCCAAGGTTGAGGCTGACTGTTGACAGGGGAGTTTTATTGTTTGGTGCCTTGTATGAAGCCCAAGGTTGAGGCTAACTGCTTTTGTTGGTTTTGACTCTACTGGAGATTAAAAAGACAGTTTTTCTTTGGAAGCTAACCCTTTCCAGGGATTTTTGACTCAGCTGGAGAAATTATTTGGTAAAAGACTGACTTTATCATGTTTTTGGAGGCTGACCCTTTCCAGGGGTTTTGACTCTTTTGGGGAAATTATCTCCTAAGAGAAATGAATCTTTAGTTTTTGACATTTTTATTAATTGACTTTGGAGGCTAACCCTTTCCAGGGGATTTTATTGAAATGATGGATTGATTTGGAGGCTAACCCTTTCCAGGGGTTTTTATTAACATGAAGGAATGTGTGGAAGCTAACCCTTTCCAGGGATTTTATTGAAATGATTGGCAGAAAGATTATCTAGTGGAGACTTCTTGTTTAAAGCCCAAGATGAAGGCTGACACATGCTGAGGAGAAAATAAACATAGATTCTAGACTCTGCTAAGGAAGATTGATGAAGATAAGGGTGACAGAGACTGTCCATGTCTCTCATTCCAAAAGGTGTAATCAATGCAAAATTGAGACAAACTTGGCTTGTTAAAAGTCTGGTTTAAATTGGAAGAAAACTCACCAAGGTAGGCTAAAAGGTGACTAAAGACCTGTTCCTATGTTTATAAGAAACCTGATGGGTCCTTGTATACAAGCTCAAGAGGAAGCTGGAAATGCTTTTAAGAAGCCTGTGGGTCCTTGTACAAAGCCCAAGAGGAGGCTAATCGAGGGTCCTTGTTATAGCACAAGAGAAAGCTATGTAGTTTTGAACTTATTTTGGCTCTAAGCAAATGGGTAAGAGGTTTCACCGGGAATAATTATTCTTTGGGTGGATGTGTCCTATATTTTTGGATTCTAAGGTTTTTGCCAAGATGTTTCACCGGGAATAATTCATCTTGGGGGTTTGAACTACAGATCTCTAATTAGGAAAGAGCCTTCACCGGGAAGACATTCTCAATCCTAGGTCATATTCCTATAATATATATATAGTTTAACTGTCCTAGGGTTTATACTCAAACGTAGTTCTAAACTAATATATATGCACAGTTTATATTTGACAGTAATTTAAATAAAGACTGTAAATTGAAAGCTTGTAAAGCCTAACCTGGATGGAGTGGAGGCCTTTGAAGAAGTATGTACAGAGCCTCAACAGTAATTTTTGTTGTTTTGTTGATAACAGTTGAATATTTATTATAAACAGTTAATGGTTTTTGAAAACAGAAGAAGTGAAGATGGACAAAGGTCACATAGGTATCTGAAGAGTTTCACCGGGAATAATGCCCTTCAAATACCAGAAGAATGTTTTGAAAACAGAAAGAAGATTTTGAAAATACAGTTTTGAAAACAAGCTAAGAAGAGAAGGTGTTTGGGACTTACACTCTATTAGAGGCCCAGTACTTTACAGTACTGGTGTAAAAGCAATTTGAAAAAAATGATTTGGAATGATACAAGGTTTTGTTGTTTGAAAACCTTAATCATTTGATTTATTCGGAGATTGAAAACAGTTTTGAAATTTGACAAAAAGTCAACTTAATTAAGGTAAAGATGAAGATCTATGCCTAATTAAGACCTAAACAATTAGGGTTTTATCATAAACTTTATTTACAAAATGATTAGGTTAAAACAAAGTGAATGTATATATTTAAAGTTTTTAATAAAGCACTTAAAACATACTATTTTAAACCTAATAAAAATATATGAAATAAATAATATTTTTATGATTTTTTTTTATTATTCACAAAATAGATGTATTAAATGACAAGTGTGTGAAAAATGAAGTGAAAATAAATTAGTTTGATAGGTTAATTAATTATGTGAAGTTGTGAGAAAATTGAAGGAAATAAGTGATAAAAAAGTAATGTTTTGTCACCTAGAGGGATTGAACTCACGCCCTCCAAGTCACTAACCCAAAATAACACCACTGGGCCAACGCGCGCTTGGTGTTATTGTCACACATCCAGTTCATTATATTTTCAAACAAGTGGTTAATCATGGAAAAATAAAAGAAACAAAAAGTCTGGGGCGAGGGGGATTCGAACCCCAGACTTGAGGCATGAGGAGACTAAGAGCGCATGTGTGGCCACTGGGGCAAGTTATTCAGTCGTTTATAAAACACCTATCATTAAATATAAAATAAACTCTACCCTGAGGTTTGAAATTTGCGCGCCACCACCATTGTCATCTTCTTCCTCAAGCTCCAACAATTTGAATTTCTGAACTCTCTCAATTCTCAACCATTTGCAACGATATAAAGACCAAACTTGCTCTAAATTCACTCACGATTCTAGATATGTAACTATTATGAATTTCTATTAACTATATCTACTGAATTATCTAAAATACGTGAAGAACCCTAAAATTTGGAATTCAAATTAAATGACTATACTGAAGCATAAATGACTGATGATAGAGGGTTTTTAATCCTCTTATGATGCTGAATAGAATGGTGTTGAGTTTTAGCCAGAAAGATACACGAATTAGAGGGATGGAGTTGAGAAACTTACCTCTGAAAATGAAGGTCGTGAGGATGTTAGAGAGCACCTGGGCTTGAATGAATGATCTCAATAGCTTCCTTGAGACTCAATGATGCTAACTGGATGCTTATTGGAGCTTGAATCCTCCTGAATTGCTCTATGGACCTCCCTCGATTTCAGCTTCAAGTGAACATGGAGGGTGATGATTCTCGAGTTACAGATGAGCTGCAGCCACCTGGTTAGCTTCACTATGACCTGAGGAGTGTGTCTGGATGATTGGCTTGGCTTGAAAACTCCTGAATTACTCCATGGTCCTCCAACTGCAAGTGCTCCAAATGAGAGGTGAAGGTGATGATTCTCCACGCCCAGAAGTGTTCCAGAGGTTTGGATCACTCCCAAATGCCTCCCTCAATGTGTTTGAATACTTATTTTCAAAGAGAGAGCTTTGGTTTGAAGAATCCGAGTCTTCTTGCCAAAGGACCTTTGAAAAAACTAAGTATGAAGAAAGAAAAGAGAAAGCAAGAATTCTGTTGCTTTGGTGTGTTTTTTGAATGAGAATGAGGCCTCTATTTATAGGCAATTGGTTCAGTACTGATTGAGAGAGTGAGCTTGCTTAGTGGGAGAGTTTTGGTTTCTTAGCCATGAAGAAATTCAAAGAATATCCCAAGTGCAATGATGAGAATTTTGATTCCATTTGATCAATCCCCTAGCCCTCAATTTTGCTTGAACTAAGGGGACAATTCTGAGCCAGAAATAAGCTCTAATTGGTTGGTGAGAAGATTCCTTGGGTGATTCATCAATTTGCCATAAATTCAAAAATGTAATCATTACATAATCACATGTTCTTGTTTTTAGAATCTTCTTCAATTCTTATGGCATGGTGAAAATGAATGCATGGCATTGTTTCAGATATGTTATGGGTCGTGTAGCATCCATAATTGAGGTCATGTGCACAAAATTTCAAAGTTCAAAAATGATGCATGACCTATAATTTTACTTCATGAGGCCAACTTTGAACAAGCATAACTCTTAGCTCAAATTGAATTTGGAGAAGGTTGAACACAATTTGGAAAGCCCTAAACATCTACTTCAAATCATTAGTTTATGTCTTCTTCAGAATCACTTGGGAAATTTGTGAAAAATGAGCCCAAAGTTGGATGAAAACTAGGTTAAAAACACTTAGAAAATTTCTAAGTGTTTATGACCTAAAACTTCAAAATTTTCAAAACCCTTAAATGGTTGATCTTTTGAAAAAAGTTGTATTGTAAGATGTTGTTTTATTTTGCAAGATCTACAACTTTCATGTTGGAAGTTTTTTGAGTTGTGTAGGTGAAATTTTGAGTTCTCACCATGCCCTCAAAAACCCTAATTCCCGACTTTTTGCTCCTTGATGAATTTCTTTGAATTTCTTTGGTCAAATGACTTTGACATCCATATATTGATGATATTGATCTTTGAAAGTCATTTTTTGACCAAAAACTTTAAAAGTCAATGATGATCCCACACAGTTGACTTTTCCTGACAAAGTGAATTTTTGGGCTTTTGTGTAGAAACAAGATCTTTTCCTCAAATGAATGATGTAAATGGATTATATTGAGGTAGAAGAGACTCTTGAATTATGTCTTGAGTTTTGGATCCATGCCCTGATTAAAAGTCAACTATCTTGGTGAATTAGGTCAAAAAACCCTAATTGTCGACCAGAGGACAATGATGACTGTAGACTTTGAACTGAGGTGTAATGTCCAGTGGATCTTATCATATGAGTTATTTGAAGATGATTGATGTCTTTGAATGATCCCCTGGGGCTTTTTATGGTTTCCCAAAGGTGATCCCTGATTTTAGTCCTTGATAAGGCTCAAAACCCTAGTCTGTGGATCTGAGTAATTCTGTGTTTAGATGACTGGGTGTCTTAATCAATCATAGGTGAAATAATGAAGCTCTTGAGTCTCATGATTGTGTTAGAGACTAATCCTCCTATTGATTGATCCTTTGCCTGAGTTCTCTTGTCTTTGAACACCCTCGATTGAATGTCAGGCTGCTCTGGGTACTTGCTTTGACTTGATGAAAATCCTGAAGATATGTCATCTCAGGGGGGTCAAAAATTAGGGTATGACACATAAGCAAGTAAGAGACGAATAGCTTCGAGACGTGCTACAGGAGCGTATGTCTCTTCATAATCAATACCTTCCTCTTGATTATAACCTTGGGCAACTAATCTAGCTTTGTTTCTAGTAATAACGCCGTTTTCATCAAGTTTGTTACAAAAAACCCATCTAGTGCCTATTACTTGATGATCTCCCAGATGAGGGACTAAGTCCCAAACATCATTCCGTTTAAATTGGTTTAATTCTTCTTGCATGGCCATTAGCCAATGCTCATCAAGTAATGCATCCTTAGTGTTTTTCGGCTCAACTTGTGAAACAAAAGCAAAATGATGACAGAAGTTACTTATCTTTGAGCGTGTTGTAACGCCCCTTGAGATGTCTCCTATTATATTGTCAATTGGATGGTCTTTCACATTTGTCCAGGCCTTAGGAAGTTCTTCATTGTTTGAGATGCTTTCTTTTTCATTTTCATCATGAGACTCATCTTTCTCTCTCTCAGCATCTTTCTTTACAATACTTTCATTCTCGTCTTCCTTATCCTTGACAATGTCTTCAGTGGATGGACCTGCACCATTAAACGAAAGACCTTTCTCGACATATTTTGTATAAGATTCATCAAAAGACACGTGTACTGACTCTTCTACTATAAGTAATCTCTTATTATATACCCGATATGCTTTGCTAGATTGTGAGTAACCAAGGAATATGCCCTCATCAGCGTTAGCATCGAATTTACCAAGATTATCCTTACCATTGTTCAAGACAAAACACTTGCAACCGAATACATGGAGATGGGATACATTTGGTTTTCTACCTTTTAGTAATTCATAGGGAGTTTTGTTCAGTATAGGACGTATTATTATCCTATTCAAAACATAACATGCGGTACTAATCGCGTCAGCCCAGAAATACTTGGGTAGATTACCCTCATTCAGCATTGTTCTTGCCAGCTCTTCTAGAACCCGATTTTTACGTTCAACTACTCCGTTTTGTTGAGGTGTTCTAGGAGCTGAAAAGTTATGCTCAATTCCATGTTTATCACAGTATTTTTCAAAAAGATTGTTTTCAAACTCTCCACCGTGATCACTTCGAATTGCAACTATTTTGTTGTTCATTTTGTTTTGACATAATCTTGTAAATTGTGTGAAAGCTGGAAAAGTTTGATCCTTACTAGGTAGAAAGATTGTCCAACAAAATCTAGAGTAATCATCGACAATGACAAAACCATAGGTGTTTCCACCTATGCTTTTAGTCCTTGAAGGGCCAAAGAGATCCATGTGAAGTAGTTCAAGAGGGCGTGATGTTGAAACCACGTTCTTTGATTTAAAAGAGATTTTTGTTTGCTTTCCCTTTTGACAAGCATCACATAGATGATCTTTTGAAAACTTCATTTTAGGTAAGCCGATTACTAAATCTTTTGTGACAACTTTATTAAGTAAGTCAAAATTTATGTGGGCGGGACGTCTATGCCAAAGCCATGAGTCTTCGCCTAGAGCAATTAGACACTTGGTACTAGACTTAGATACCTCATCCAACTTTAGCATGTAGATGTTGTTTACTCTTAAGCCCTTAAACATAATGTCTCTTTTCTTAGTATGTTCTATTGTGCAGCCAGAATTTGTAAACATTACTTTAAAATCTTTGTCACACAATTGACTTATACTTAAAAGATTATGTTTAAGGCCTTCTACTAGCAGCACATCAGTTATAGTAGTGGTAGAAGGGTTACCTACACTTCCTTTACCAAGTATGGCTCCCCGATTGTTATCTCCATAGGTGACATACCCCTTTTTCTTTGCTTGAAACTCAACGAAAAGAGATAGGTCTCCCGTCATGTGTCTTGAACATCCGCTATCAAGGAACCACAACCTTTCGGCAATGTCAAGACACTTTTCAGCTTTCTTTTTCTTGTGTTGATGAGCCATAAGGCATAAGTTTGTTGATTCTTCTTCATCGCTTGATGAGCTTTCACTAGATGAATCACTTTCCCATGCTATGTAGGCTCTCTTAGATTTGTTATGACCTTTGCTTTGGTTCTTCTCTTTTTCTTTCTTAAGGTATGGACAATCCGGTTTATAGTGACCGGCTTTCCCACAATTAAAGCAAGGGCCTTTGATTTTTCCTTTGTTGTCGTCATCTTGTTTGAACTTGTTTGATTGCTTTCTATAGTTGATCAAGCCTTTGTCAGAATGTTTTGCTCCATTTTTCTTTAGATATTTGTTGTATCTTCGCACAAACAGTCCCATTTCCTCATCATCGGAGTCTTCGTCATCACTTGTATCACTATCCTCTAGCTCTTGTCTTGAGGTCTTGGAGCTTGAAGCTTTTAGAGCTATTGACTTCTTCTCTACCTCTTTCTCCATGTTCTTTTCTTTCTTTGCCCTTTTCTCATGCATGTCAAGGCATTTAAGGTGTTGTTCATGTTCCTCTAGTTTACCAAAGAGAGTGGTAATGTCTAAGGTGTTTAGATCATTTGCTTCCTTTATTGCAGTAACCTTGGGTTGCCATTCCCTGTTCAAGCATCTTAAGATTTTGTTAGTAGCAACTGCATTGGAAACAGGTCTATCAAGAGAATTTAACCGATTTTTCAGGTGAACGAATCTCTTCTGCATGTTTTCGATGGATTCACCATCTTCCATGTGGAAGAGTTCGAACTCTTGAGTTAACGTATTGATCCTAGCTAGTTTGACATCATCCGTTCCCTCGTGGGCAACTTGCAATGTGTCCCACATAGCTTTAGCGGATCTACAATGGGAAACGCGATAGTATTCATCAACTCCTAGAGCTGAGATTAGAATGTTTCTCGCTTTCCAATCGTATGCATATCTCTTTTCATCTTCAGCATCCCAAGTATTTTCTGGTTTTGGAACAACTGCACCAGCTGCATTTGTCATGGTGATCTGAAAAGGACCATTGACAATAGCTGTCCAGATGTTCCTATCAATTGCATTGATGTGGACACACATACAATCCTTCCAATAGCCATAGTTTTCACCGTTGAAAACTGGAGCTCTATTGTGAGCCCCTTTAGGTCCGGAAGCCATCTTTCCAATAAGTGTTTCACGTAGCACGGAATAAACCAGAGCTCTTGATGCCACTTGTTAGACGCTGGCCTTAGGATCTAGAGGGGGGGTGAATAGATCTTACACAGTTTTGCGGAATTAATTGAACTTTAAGCGGAAGTGATTCTGAATCGGCTCGCGTCTATTCCGAACCACTATTGAAACGATTGTATATGTGTTAAAACCACTAACCAGCTTGAGATAAACGATAAGAGAATACACTATAGAATCAATACGTCGCTCTATTGAAAATCAATTAACTTCTTATATGATGAACGACGTTTGCAATGCAGTAATAGTGAAAGAAGCAAAAACACAAACACTTGGTGATAATGATCAAATTGATGGTGATTCAATGTGTGATGGATTGTGATGTTTATATAAGTTCTTAATTCACAATCTTAACACTCGAATCGTTGATCAATTTGCTATTATAACCAAATATGAACAGAACGTAAATGAAAAGGTAAAAGCTACAAGAACACGATATTTGTTTAGGCAGTTCGTCGATCGTCCTCGCTACGACTACGTCTGGCCCCAATTCCAAACTGAAATTGGGAAATCTTTCATTAATGTTGAAAGCAGTTTTTACAAAGAAGATAACAAAGCGATAAACCATAAACCAATTATGTCGATCCTTTGAATCTTCTTCCCCCTTAATCTTGAGTCAGATCAAGGTGATCCAAGAGCTTCACTTGATCCCTTTTCTGCAGTGTCTTGAATTGCCTTGAACCCTTGTTCTTCAATCTTCACACTCAGATGGATCCTCGATGAAACCTCTTGATAAAAACCCCCAAGAAACACCTATCTTGGAGGACAAAACCCTCGGATTTTATTCACCAAAAACCCCACAAATCTTCACCCACTAGGAATCTTCAATTCCGTTCCATGGACGTTATCGAACTCGATCACTAACCCTCAACGCAAGAATGATTATGTGTAATTGTGTTGGAGATGACGAAGAACGAAGATGAGAAGCCTTTGTGTATCTTTCAGTCGTTGGTGTTGTTTGCAATAATTGAACCTTGGATAATATATATGAGAGCTTTACAGTTGATGCAGAGAAAACCAGAGATTTTGACAGTTTTGATCAGATAGGTCGACCTAATTTAGGGTTGGGTCGACCTAACAGAGCTGCATATCCTTTGGATGTCAGTTTTGATCAGATAGGTCGACCTAATTTAGGGCTGGGTCGACCTAACAGAGCTGCATATTCTTTGGATGTCATTTGTTCCCAGTTAGGTCGACCTGTCAAAGAAGTAGGTCGACCAGAATCCACTTCAGATGCGTTTTGGGGATATTTTCTCAGATTAGGTCGACCTAGTTGTTGTGTAGGTCGACCTAGCAGAATGATATGTAAATTTCTTCATTTTAGGTCGACCTGTGTTGGGAGTAGGTCGACCTAACTGCTGATTTTCTGAGTTCCTCTTATTTTGCTTGTGTTGAGTCGACCTGTATGCATAGTAGGTCGACCTGCTCTGTTATGAGTGACCAAAGCTTGCTTTTCTTTGAGTTCTTATGCTTGTACCTTGTTGCTTGTATGCTTGTTGAGTTTGCCATGAATCAAAAACATCTTTGTGAGTGTGATCTTGTATTCACAGTGATTACATAAATGTGAGACTTATGGTATAAAATATGTGTACACGAATTTGATCAATTTGTTAAACTTTATATTTAAGGTTCAGAGTTTACGATCCTTATAACCTTATATGGAACAACAATCATGAAAATGTATTATGAAAAACTCGCTTATTCTAGTGATCCATTTTCTTTTATTTTTTAAATTTAAATTCCCAAGGATTTAAACGATTAAATATCAGTTAAGTCTAAAACACGATTTGCTAAAAAACGAGGTACAGGACAAGACAACTTTTTTTGTACTCTGTTTGATGCAGAAATTAATCATGGTACTGGACAAAAAATATGGCAAGGTACTGGACAAAATCATAATTTCTTGCCCCCCACTAAACCATGGGACAACTTTTTGTCCCAAGCACTAATTATCAACAAAATATCAAAAAATTAATTTTTACTCTCTTTCTTATTATTTTATATTTTAATTCATAACTATAATATTAATATGTTATATATCAAAAAAATGTTATAATAAAAATTATACTATTTTTATTCGATTCATTGACATATCAAATAAAGTAGAGAAAGAAAATCTCAATTTATTATTTTTCTTCTCTTCTCATTATTTAATATTTTGATTCAAAATTATTAATAAAAAATATTATATAAGAGATTATATTATTTTGTCTGCTGCATAAACATATTAAACAAAGTAGAGTAAAACAATTATTTCTTCATCTTTTTTCCTCCTTATTATTTAATATTTTGATTCATAAATATTATATTTTATATATCAATAAATAATATTATATTAAAAATTGTATTATTTTGTCTGGTGCATGGACATATCAAGCAAAATCCAGAAAATAGTTGTCCAATCCAGTAACCATCAAACACAGTACAATACAAAAAGTTGTCTTGTACTGTTCTGTACTGTCTAGTACTGTTCTGTCCAGTACTTCATAATTTACGAATCAAACGCACCTGTTGCACCCCAAAATTTGCCCATATATTTATTCCTAACTAGCCCTCACATAACATTCATGGGCATATTCCATTTAGGTCATAATCCCATACATACATTCATTTCATGATCACTGTTCAGAATTGGCAAGAAAAGGGCTCTACTGAAGGATATTCTTGACTAAAGAAGTGGATCTGAGGCCTGATTGTGTGGTATCATCCCCATTGAAATTCTCTTGGAATTAAGGTTTTACAATCTTCAACTCAAGGCATTGGCCGAGAAATGTAGGCTTGAAGTTCATCCAGTCTCCCAAATCAGGGTCTCTGACCAAAGTCAACGCAGTTGACTTTTTGGTCAACATTTAATCAGGAGGTGATTTTATAGTGTGAGGTGGAATAAGGCTCATGTGAGGGTGCGCAATTGATTTTCTTTGGTTGATGGTTGATCGGAAGTGGAATCGTGGATCGAATCAGAAAATTCGTCTAAAGTTGAAAAAGTCAAACAGTCGACTTTTTGGTCAAAATCAGGGTCGATCCCATGATGGTTACTTTTGGTGGATATTAGTCAAAGAAAAGTCAATGAAATAAAACAAGAATCAAGTTTTAACTAAAAGTTACCTTTTTTGGAAAAAATAGTTAAAATATAATGCTGCCAAAAGAGGAAAGTTTTAACTTAGATTATTTTTAGAACTTTTGAGAAATGACTGGGCAGTCAACTTCAAGCTCATTTATCACATGGATTCAGGTCTCATTTCAAAACAAGCTCAAGATAAAGATTGTTCCATTCATGGCATACTACAATTTTGTAGTTGAAAACTTTTCGATTCGAGGTCTAGATTGAGAGATAGGAAGTCATGAATTTGGAAAAATAACACTGAATGCAAGACAAGCTGCTGGGCAAATTCCTGGTCACGGGCAAGCATTTAATCGAACATGTGGCGTGCAAACCTTAAAGCTGATTATGGAGAGGCACAAAGACCCATAAAGTGTGAACTTGGTATTAATAGCTTCTTCTCCATGCCCTTTACACAATGAACAAAAGATCATGGGAATTGGATGCATATTGAACGAGTTACAAAGATTCAAAGTGGTGACCATGCAAGAGTATTCCATGGCAAAAGGCTAGGCAGGGTTCCAGGTCGCGCGCGTAGCATTTGGTCGAGCATGTGGTGGGCCATTTCCAAGTCCATTTCTAAGTAATTATAAGATCCTCCAAGGCCTATATTTGATATCAATCCATTCAGGGCCATGTTCTCTTTCCATTGATGCTTTTATCACGATATTTGGACTAGGGAATAATCATTTGCAATGTCTCAAAGTCATGCTCTGACCCAAAGTTTGATTGGTCAAAATTCTAAGTCAAGCAAGGCATGCACGCATACGGTCCTAGCACCAGGGTAATATCTCATGTTCATGATCATTATTCTCATCCTTCCAGGCATTATTATAAGAACTTTCAAACACCAAAATTGGTCTATTCCGCCTCCTCTTCGAATTGACACCAAGTTGGCAGTGTTTGAAGACCTATAGTGGAAGTTATTAACATATAAAGTGGGTGCCATGGACATTGTGTGAAGGAGTAGGCTATAAAGCTATTGCATCAGACCATTCCCTTTATAACCATGCAATGCTCTTGAATCTAAAAGGATATAAAAAGTTTACTCAAATTACCACACTTGCTCCCTAAGTCTTGAAGAGAAATGCTAAGCTGCAAACAACCCCACCATAGAACACAAGGAACACACATATATAAGCACTTGACTCATTCTCAAGAGGGGGATTTTCATTTTTTCGTTTTTCTCACAAAAAGCTCTCATTTTTCTCTCATCACTCTCTTTCTCTCTCTACAAAGTTTGTTACGATTTTGCAACAAACTCATCTACCTTCATCTTCATTCTCACACCATCATCATCTTCATCACCTTCCAACCACCATTATGGCTTCAATTGAAACCTGATACAAGCTTCAAAGCATCACCATCATCTTCATCAATCACCTCCATAATCATTTTGTGGTCATCACTTTCAAGATAAGCAAGTATCCTCATTGTTCAATCTGCAAGTATTAAGTTCACTTCTCAAGTGTGCATTCATTCTCCACTGCAAGTCATCATCATCATTTTCAAGAAGCAAGGATTGGAACACCGCTGTGGAATTCTTCTTCAAATCTTGATCAAGATTCGCAACAAGTAAGCTCTATTCCTTTGCATTTAGAAGCATATAGGCCTGGAACCCGTCATCAGGGATTGGGTTAGGATTTAGACCACCATGTTTGCATTGAAGGTGTTGCATATCGTGTATGGATTTGTTTTGAACATGAATTCGGTTTGCGTAGTATAGCTCTCATATGAATGTATGGATCACGTATTTGGATGCCTTGCGTCGTGAGGATTGCTTTGGTACTCGTTTTGTGTGATTTAGGGAGAGTCTTGAATGTTAGGGTTTTAGAAATGTGATTCGGATTGTGCATTAGAAGGAGAATCAAAGAAAACAGATGCGAGATTCGTGATCTACGCGAAATTTTGAGTGGAAAGGCATGTCCTTTTAGCGTTTCTGAGAATGAAAACGCAGCGCCGCCGTCGCTTCCGAGCGGCTCGCCGGAGAAGAAAGGGAACAGTGTTCCCGTGTGTTTTTTGTGTATGCATGAAGGAGGGTTACGTGGCACTCTGCCATTCGTTCTCCGCCCCTTTCTTTTCTTACCTTGGATTTTATCAAATGATTAGTGAATGATGTGCCTATTTCTAATTGGTCCACCCGTTATTTCTTTGTCTTTTATGACTTAAAATAAGTTTGTCCAATTGATACCAAGTGTGTGTCACGTTTCTTCAGTAAAAATCATGGCATAGTGAATAATAGCATGCTGATGTGAAACAAAGCAAAATAAATAAAATAGGTGATGAAACTGGACCATTGCGTTTGGGCTCTGGGCTTAGGCTACTTCATTTTCGCACCTCCCTGAGAGTCAGGCCCAAACACGCTAACAAATAGTTTTAGTTCAATCAACAGTTCCTTTTACACCCCCTATTTCTAGGCAGATTTCCTTTATTTCAATTTTGTTTTTCTTCTAGTTTTTGATTCATGAACCTGTTTTGATTCAAATAAAAAATCAATAAAAATATGTTTTAAATAGAATAATGTGTGTAGAAATTTTTGATATTTTTGTTAGATTTTTAGAACTTAGTTTGTTGTTTTAATAAATCATTTTCTTTCAACATGTTCATTGTGTCTTCAAGTTTGATCGGTTTTGCAAATTAATTTTGTTTAATACCTTAGGAGTAGAACTTAATTGCCATTTTTTGTGTGATATCAGTAGACTCATATACCATATTGTGTGAAAAAAAAAAAGTTTAATTCTATGTTTTGGTTAGGTTTTCATTAGATTTTCTATACCCGATTTGTGTGCGTTCCTAAACGGATAACCATGTGAATTTGACCTATAATTTGCTTTGCCTTTATACAATTGACTTAGTTTCTTTTTGTACATATAAGTAGGGATGTTTAGAGGTCCTAAGACCTGGGGTTGAATTTTTCAAGTCATGTTTTCTTATTTTACTTGATTTTTCTTTTTTACTTGTAAATAACTCACCTTTGGTTAACGATCGCACCATAATTTGTCCGAATGACCTATAATTTTGGATGAAACTTCTTGACTTGTTTTGTGATTGCTTAGACACCTTTTAGAGGTCATTAGCTACTGACTTCCATCATTTGATTGCATTCTTTTAACTTCATTCACCATTTGAACTTACTAACTAGTTTTGACCTAGTTTTGTCTAGTTTTTGTTAGAACTTTGTGTTGCTTCAAGCTAGTTGACTAACATAGATTGGTATGAGGTATTAGACCTATAAATGAACTAATTGCTACTGACTTTAAGCTTTGTTCATGTTTTTCATTTGCTTTTTGTTTCGATTAATGGATGTTTGTTCGATGTTTGTTCGTTAATCGTTAAGTAACGATTTATGCGATACTTTGGTAACTCTTTGTGAATATTTTCGTGTAGTGCCATATGGCTTTTGTGTTTGATTTAGGACACTTATTTCCTTAGTTTGCTACTGCCCTAGGGCTTTCTTCCCTCTTTCTTATGCTTTGCCTCTTCTTTCACACTTTGATTGTTGTTAGTTTAAGAGGCGACGATTGTTTGTTCTTCCTCCACCTTTTGTGGATTGTTTTCTCTTGGGATTCATTGTGTGTAGTCTCTCTTAGGAGTAGACTTGGTTAGGGACTTCATTAAGTCACCTACCTTGCTTGTTGCTTTTTCTTATCTCTTGCTATATGCTTACCATGTTCCCTTAGGGTGGTGACTTCAATCTTCATTAAGATTAGTCACATAGAACAACTTAGGTTGTAGTCTATGCATGATAACATAGGTAGAGATCCCTTATCCTTGACCTTAGGGCCATTAGACTTAGATTAGAATAAATTAGATTAGAGAATAGGTTAGTTCCCTTTTGTTCATTCTTTTTCCTTTTTCAACATTAAAACACTAATAAATAAAGAGGCGAATCACATTAACAAAGTGATAGAGAAATGAGTGGGATTCATTCCCTAATCTGTTTCTCAATCACTTAGTGACATAGAAATGAGTGGGATTCATTCCCTAATCTGTTTCTCGGTCACTACTTAATGGGAGAGAAATGAGTGGGATTCATTCCCTAATCTGTTTCTCGAACATTAGTTAATGGGATAGAAATGAGTGGGATTCATTCCCTAATCTGTTTCTCGAACATTATATAATGGGATAGAAGTGAGTGGGATTCATTCCCTAATCTGCTTCTCGATCATTATACATTTTATGTGATTCTAATCGCAAAGTAAATTCCCCTTAAAAAATACTCAACCAAAAACACTTAAAACATTTAATAAAGGCTCGAATTAAAACAAAGTGACGAAGTGGTGCGAAACCTTGTATTGGGTTTTGTTCATCATGTAGTTACATAAAAAACACAAACCCAAGTTCATTCTTTTGCCTTGTTAGGCGCTTAAGAGCATGTTGAGTCCATTCCAAACTAGGCGTATAAGTCTCCAAAGGTCGAGCATCGTGGATTGTGACCTTAACCTCTGTTCAACTAAAAAACACAAAACAAATGGAAACTATGGAGCCGAACTACGGTCGTTCTGATTCCTGAAAAGGATACGTAGGCATTGGGTCGCGGGGCCTAAGCGAACACACTTGTAAATAATTCCTTCTTTTCCCCGTGTTTCTTTTTCATTCATTTGCATTTAGGTTTAGACATAGATACACCCTTTAGATAGAAACAAACATAGGTGGATACCATCGAGTACGATGGACGTGAGGGGTGCTAGCACCTTCCCCTTGCGTAACCGACTCCCGTGCCCTGTTCTCTGGTCGAAAGACCTTTGTTCTTGTTTTGAGTTAGGTTTCTGATATTCCTTTCCCGCGATGGGATGAATATATTAGTGGCGACTCTGATTCCATTTTTTCGCGGTAGCGACAGCACCCTTATGATAATTCGTCAAAAAAATCCCAATAATAATATAAAATCGTTAATTTATTTAAGTAATTGGTATTCTATCTAAAGTTGATATATCTTTTCTATTGATCACAACACAAGATGTATTTCTTAAAACTTAAAATAAGTCTTTCTTCCATTTTAAAGAGAGAAAAAACAATTTTCAATATATCAAGTTATCAAAAGATAAAAGATAACCGGATAACCCATTCTCTAAGACTTAGTTTTTAAGCTTAAGTAGTTTTTTAGTTCTTGTAAGTTGACGTGTTTTTTATTTTCGTCTCTGTATCTTATTTTTCTTGAAAATGATCCCGGAATATTAAACTCCTTTTAGTTTTTGTCCTTAAAATTGAAATCCGCAGGAAATCTACAGATTTTCCTGCGAATTTTCACTTTAGGACAAAAATCAAATGAAATTTAACATTTGAGGACTTTATCCCCAAAAATAAAAATACAGGGACTAAAAACAAAAACACGTCAACTTACAGGAACCAAAAGACTATTTAAGTATTTTTTTCAATATTATTTTATATTATATTAAGTTACGTAAATTTCATATAAATTTACTTGAACTTTTATGAATTTTAATTATTAAAAAATTGTTTTTCATATATATTTTTTTTCATTTACAAATAGGAAGAAAAAATTGTTTTTCATATGATTCTAAATTTAACAACTTACGGTATTTTCAAATTTATATTTTTTTAAAAAGTTTGTTATAACCACACAAAACATATACTTGATATTATAAATCATAAAAAAAAAACATGATAAAAAGTGTAACAAAGTTTTTTGTCTAAAAGAAAAGCGTGAGACTTTTTCTTAACAGAAAGAAAATAATTACTCATTCCGAAACAATGTTTGATAGTGTACCTTTTAAATTTATAAACTCATGTCTTAAAATAAACTTTATATTTTATTTATGTTACTTTCATTAAATAATATTAATTAAACAATTTCTTTTGCTTCATATTTGTAAATTAGTAAGTTAAAGCTGAATTTGATAGGAAAGATTACTGTTAGATCTCTGCGATTGAAGAGGAGCATTTGGATACTCCGTTGAGTAAGGGTTCAGCCAATCTGGGACGGTCACGTCAAGATTTCACTTCAAAGTTCAATAAATTTGGGGCAATCACGTCGAGATTCGAGAAATCTCTCCATGAATTCGTTAATCAGATGAGCTATTCTAAAAGCTCAAAGACACTGGGAAAAAATATCTCAAGTCACTATGGTACAAGTGTTCCTGAGTTCGTCTCGAGTTGTGCTTCTTCAAACCGAGGCAAGGTATACTATACAGGGGAAACTCCCTCTTCAAAGTCACTCAAGCTAGATCCATCATTCATAAACAACACTGAGTTTATAGCGAGCGTCGGGAAGTCAAGCCAAGCACATCCCACAACCTTTCAACAAAAAGCCTTGTAAAGAAGCAAAAACACATTTCCCAGTGTTAACCGTACACAACCCACCTCAGGGGCATTCGTCAAATGCTTAAAACCATTGCATAAGTCATCATAATTCATTCATAATGTCGCTTCACTCATGCATACCATCGCTCCCTCCTAGCATAGCGTGAAACCTTGAAAACGAACATAAAAACCAAAAGCCCAAACCTTCATTGGCGCACTCTAAAAAAAACACTAGACCAATTCTCCTTGGCATCCTCAACAAGTCCAAAAGCCCAAACCTCCACTAGCACCCTTAGCGAAACAAAATCCTAACCCTCTGTGGTATCCTAAAAAATATCAAAGCCTGAGTTTCACTAGCATCCTGCAAACCCATTCATCATTGATATCCCCTTCGTACCCGATAAAAAGCCCTACTTTACTTTGATCCCCATAGACAAAAGAACATTAGGCTTTACAGCGTTTTCATGTCACAAAATTTTGAAAGCCAGATAGTATAGACATCCTCAGTGATACCAACTAATGCAGGGGCTTAACCTTACTTCGATCATTCTGACAGAGGGAACTTTAGGCCCCATAGCCTATCCATGCCACAAAGCCTCGACCTTTTTGCATACACCTTGCATATAGTACTCATTACAAACACTGCATCATTAAAACGCGTAGCATTTCCATAAAAATAGAGCATTACTCCACACAAAAAAAATCAAACATGCATACGGATCATAAGCTAGATAATATGAATCGATACTCAATCAAGGCAATAATACAGCCCGGGGGAATGTTATCCTTACAAACATAACTAATATCTGCTACTACATTACAAATATTCTCAAGCCACAGTGCCAATACCTAGTATTCCCAATCCCCAGTAATTCCGTCTATCAAGTATCTCACTGTCTGCATATTCTCTTGTGGGTCGTAGATTGTCTATAGATCTTAACCTTGTCGTTTATTTATTTCTTTTGGGTCATAGATCATACGTCGATCTTACCCTTGTTCCTTTCAATTCTTGTGGGTCGTAGATCGTCCGTAGATCTTACCCCATCTTTTTTTTTCAAACTTTGGGTCGTAGATCTTACCCCTGTCTCTTTCTTTCAAACTTTGGATTGTAGATCGTTCGTAGATCTTACCCTCCTTTCTTTCAAACCTTGGATCGTAGATCGTCCATAGATTTTATCCTTGTTTCATCCTTTTGGGATCGTAGAACGCCTGTAGATCTTATCCTCGGATCATCCTTTTGGGATCGTAGATCGTCCGTAGATCTTTTCCTCGTTTCTTTCAACCTTGGGTTATAGGTTCGTAGATCTTACCCTCTTTTATTTCAATCTTGGGTCGTAGGTCCGTTGACGTTACCTTTGTTTCTTTCAATCTTGGGTTGTAGGTCCATTGATCTTACCCTCGTTTCTTTCATTCTTGGGTCGTAGGTCCGTTGATCTTACCCTCGTTTCTTTCATTCTTGTGTCGTAGGTCTGTTGATCTTACCCTCGTTTATTTCAATCTTGGATCGTAGATACGTTGATCTTACCCTTGTTTCCTTCAATCTCAGGGATCGTAGATCGTCCGTAGATTATATTCCTCGACTCTTTCAGTATAGGGAATCGTTGATCTCCCGTAGATCGTATTCCTCGTCTATTTCAATCTTGGGGATCGTAGAGCGTATTCCCCGACTCTTTCAGTTTGGAGAATCGTAGATTGCCTGTAGATCATATTCGTTGTCTCTTTCAACCTTGGGGATCGCAGATCGTCTGTATATTGTATTCCTCGTTTATGTCAATCTCATAGAACATATATTGTACATTGATCGTATTCCTCGTTTCTTTAAGTTTTATGGATCATAGATCGCTCGTAGATCTTATCATTGCTTCTTTCAGTTTTGGGGTTCCTCTCCTTGTTTCTTTCAATTTTGGGTCGTAATTCCTACATGATAGATTACCCCGATTTCATCGATCTTATCCTCTTTAGAATCTGGTGTGTAGTAGCATCACGCAGATTCCATATTGTTGTTGTTGGTGGCCTGGATTGGCAAGTGTTGAAGGATTATGCCTTGTGGTTGCATTATTATGTTGTTGCATGTAGATGTCGCATACATTGAATTTTTACGATGGCCTAGATTAGCAAACACGTTGGCCTGGATTGTCAAAATTACGAAGAAGGCTTATGCCTTGTTGATGCCTCTATTAATTGGCAATAATAATTTGGGGGCTTATGCTATGTTGGTACCAGTGCATCTTAGGCGAAGTCAGTCCCATTGCATTATTATTATTAACTTGATGCCTTATTGAATGTCGAAGAAGATATTTATGTTCTATCATGATGATTGTTTTATGTTGTAGTATTCTTTGATTATGAGTTGTTGCATCTTATGGGGACTAAAAAAAAGGTAAAGGTGTGAGGTAAAGAAGTATGATTATGTGAACTTAAATTTCTATCTGCTCATTATTATGCTTTCTTTTTATATTGTTATGATATATCACCCCTTCTGTTTGAATGTTACCTCTACGTGGATAACGCGCAGGTGACAAAGATTAGAGTTACTTGAGGTACGGAGCGGCGCCTAGTATTGTGTAGATTGAGTCGGGTCTTGCCCTGATACATAACACCAGGGATGAACATTTGTCTGCTTTATTATGTTGACCTTTTAATTTGTTGATTTTTTAGAGTAATGAGAACTCCTTTGTGATTGAATAAATGTTGCTATTACTTTGTTGAGAATTTTTGAAGAGAGTAATATGTTTATTTCGCTGCGTTAATTTTTGAACAGGTTTTTGTAGTTGCGAAGTGTGACATCCTAATTGTTGAATTTTATTATGAAAATAATTTACTATGATTTTATTAAATCACCGTCGGGGAATTAGTATGTTACATTAGTGGTATCAGAGCAGGTCGATCCGTCCGGCCAAGTTATTGAGTCAGTGTAGTGTGACAGTTGAATACTGTCGACGTGTTGTTCCTTAGTATGCGACATGTGTGTGGAACACTGTCGGTGCTTTCTTTCTATTCTAATTAGTTGTTTGTAGGAGTGGGATTAAAGCAAGTGAGGGGAGAAATTTGTGCTCCTCCAAGATGGTTCAGGTGGGAATAGTTGGTTCAGTGTGTCGTGATTTGATTAAGTGCAAATTTTAGTAATAGTTGCTTTTCGATCTCGAAGGAAGTATGAATTCGGGATTTATATCTGGCGATCAGGTCGGAGTGTTCTTGAGACGAAATGATCATATACTTATGTTGTTCGCGTCTCTAGGAGTGGAGGGCGACGTAACGGCTAATGGTGTTCTTGTGATTTGAACACACGTTTTAATCTGAAAGAATGGGAATTTTGGGTGAATGGGGGTTGTTTCCATAATTGAAGATTATGTAGAAAATTACCCCTAATGCAGGTGTAATCGATTACCGCTTTTGGAGTAACCGGTTACTTGGGAGAAGAATGGAGTATTTGTCTGATTAACATGAATGTAATTGATTACCGATTTTGATGTAATCGGTTACCATTGATTCTTTTTGTATCATTTGGTCACTGGAATCGCATGTAATCAGTTATTGGTTTCGATATAACCGGTTACCATTGAGTTGGACCGAATATTTTTAACTTGAAAGATTTATAACTGGAGTTCAAGACGTGCGATTCGAATTCCGTTCGAAGCGCTTGAAATCTAACATAATGAACTTTGTTGTAAAAATGGTTCTGGTACCTGGGATTGATTTAATTGGTACTTGGTGACGTTTGTTGAGAGATTTAGATTATGGAATTGCTTGGGATGAGATCAAGTGAGATATGTTGTTGATGAATGTATTGAAGAAAGGAAATGTTTGGTATTAGGGAGGATGTTAAAGTATTGGAGAGGCGCATGGGATTGCGGCTTATGTCAATTAAGAACGATAAGAATGAAGATATATTTTGAGAGGAAAAGAAATGAAAGTAAAGGAAGAATTTGGATAGTTTCTGTCACCAACTAGATATGGGGATAGTATTATTGAGATAATGAAAGAATGTGATTCAAAATTGAAAGTATATGGATTCTTGATGTGATGAGATTTAACGGAAAACTATGGGTGTATGGATGTTGTTAAAGTTCTCTACATGGATAGGAACTTCAATGGGAACAAACTGAATTGTAATGTAATGGGTATACTAACATTTATTGAGTTGAAAGATACTTAACATTTGCATGATGCTAAGTGGGCGTGAAATATAGGACTTTGTAATGTGTTTTGTAACACCCGAAAAAAAATTATTTGCTTAATTTAGTCATTTGTGATGTTTATTGAAATTTTCACATTTTGGGACGATTTAGTCGGTATTATTTTGGGATATCGGATCGATGTTTAATCGAAAATTTTAATATTTTTAGTATTAGAAATATTAATGAGTTAATATTTAGCGTTTTGGGAATTTTCCGAATAATTAAGATTAGACCGGAAATATGAGACATTGAGTAATAAGGGGTATATTTTATTAGGCTCATTTGTGTGTTAATTATTTATTTAATTGTTATGTGATATAATAATTAATTTAATTAATTAATTTTGTGTATAATTGTGTTTATTTGGTTTAATGGGTTAATTGAGTTATTAGAGATTATATCTAATTGGGCCTATTTATTAGAAATAGAAGTAATTAGGTGTTATTTCCTTAGGCCCATTAAGACATAATATAGTAAGGGTTTAGAGAGGGTTAGAGACACCATAACATTTGTTCATTTCAAGAGAAGAGAAGAGAGGAAAGGAGGAGAAGAGGAGCAAAAGAGGAATAAAGAGAAAAGATAGGTTTGAAGAAATTGAAGAGATAAGGGGGGAGAATCCCTATTATTATGGGTCAGTATGATTGAGTCAATGGGTAGATTAACATGATTAGGTTTGTTGTTGGTTGAAATCTATGAAAATGTTATTTGAATTGTTTTGTTGTTAATGGAAATCGGAAATTAATTTAGTAATAGGAACTAATTAGAAATAATGAAATTCTGTGTGTATAGAAATGAGGAAAAGGAAACGAATGTCATGGTGGGTAAGTGAATTTGTCGTTCGGCAAGGATGCTGCGACGACTGGCAGTACCCACTTAGGCCATATCAAATATGTTTTATGCTTTCTACTGTTTGTTTTCTTTTCTATTTTCTATGCGTGTAGGTTTGTTCCACACTACATATTGACATTTAAACTATGACATTTTGTTTTTATATGCTTTCAGTATATAGTGTTATTCGTGTTGCTTACTGTTCATACATGTGCTGGTCTTGTTTTTTTTTTATTGTTTCTATATTACTACTACCTAAGACATATATAAGGTAGAATAGCATAATGGAATGACACACCCCGCTTAGACCATAGTATTTCATTTTCTACGCTATTGTGTTGTGACCTTATTTGTTTTGCTGTTCCATTAATGGTGTCCTGTTTCATCACATGTTTTAATATGCTATTATTTAAAAATATATATATAATGGTAGGATACTAATAGAAATGATGAAACATAAATATGATATGGTGTATAATGGTATAGGTAATAGAAATAGTATGGAAACAAATTGTGAACAGTAGTAATTATAGAACAAAATGTAATGCAAAACAGTTCCGTTTGATCGAAATAGCCAAATTAAGCGGTATAATTAGTTGTCCGGAATATGATGAAAATTTACGTGGTAGCTAAGTTTAATTAGTAGATTAACGTGGTGGTGTTATTTTGTTGAAATTGTGATATTTTACGAATCAATCGAAATTGTGTTTGATTTAAATATTCTTTATAAATAAATGTTGGTTTTGTGATGGAAATGATAAATTGTGAATTATTTTTCTGTGGGTAGCCATTTGGCATGAACCCTAGTGATTAATTGATTAGTTGTGAAAGTGTGTATTCATATATAATTGGCGAATATGAATTAACATGAGATAGTATGATTTACTAGTGTTAATTGTATGTTGTGAATCATAATTGAATATTGTTTCTATTATGTGGATTGATATCAATGTGTTGCGAATATTGTGTACAATTTGATATATAATTCATAGAGTTGAATTATTGTTGGTATGCGGTAAGTTAAGATTAATGAGATAATCTTAATTGCATAGTTGGTTGGTAATTGTACATTCATTCATGGCATAGTCGGCTTTATTGTGGAAGCAGTTAAACTGTGGGTTCACATGGTAATTGACGGTGATCCTTGAATGGAAATAGACGTAGAATACGTTGATCCGTAATTGGAAACATGTGTGGTGGCTTTGATCTTGTCTGGATCGGAAGCGTGACTTGGATTCTAGATATTGAATCGGAAAGCGGTGAAACATTGGGTTCACATTGCGGTACCACATACATAGAGTCACATTTGGTGTTATGTGATGTATGAATACATGCATTTATGTGATTGTTATGTGTGTATGAGATGTGATAATTGAGTTTGGTGATGTTTGGATACATAGTTTGGTGATAAATGTGAATATGTGAAAATGATGTTTTGTGTACATATTTGGAATAATAGTATTGGATCCTTTTGACTATTATACTATTGAACTTTGTTGCATACTTGAACATGTGAAATATATTGGATAATGCTAGTTACATGATTATGCAAAGTGTGTTGAATTCCTATGATTGTTAATTAAATCATTGTACTTTATTATACTTACTTCATAATGATTTGAATTCTCACCCTTCTATTTTAATGTTGCCCTCGTTGACGACATGCAGGTTCTGATGATTAGTAGCTCGTGCGAGATTTAATCGGAGAACTTCCAAGCTTGCTTGATGATTAGGTAGTGAGTCAATGCTCTGGTCATATAACACTGGGTAGATTAGTAGTATTGAACTCATGTTTTTGTTTTGGATAAGTGTTATGATATTATCTTATGAATATGTATGTTTTATTATTGTTGTTGAGAGGCCATAGTGCCAAATATTCTGGATATGGTTTTATGTTATCTTGAGAAGATTATTGAGATATGATCATGGTATGGGACATGAATCATTTTATGAAATACATGAGTTCTCATTATTTTCCGCTGTGAATGCATATTCTTGATGAATTATGAATTATGAAAAGTGAAAGGTGTTATCTTGATGACCAGGTGTATTTGTATATTGATGATGAATGATGTGGTTTTTGAAAGCTTTTAGTTTTTTTAAAACGTCGATGTGATGCCCTTTGTTTATATGCATGCTTATTTACTCTGATTATATGTTTAAATATTTGGTGGAACACCCGAGGCCGAAGAAGGCGAGGGGTGGTTGCACCGCATGTAACACTCAAGGCCGATTATGGCAAGGAGGGGTTGCCACATCAGAATGAGAGGGATCCTAAGACCGTGCAGGTATGGGACTGCATGGTTAAAGGAAAGCTTATAAGGATTGATGGGTACTACCTATAACAACAAGATGCATCTTCTTTTCGGTAGCCCGTTTCATAAGAACTCCACAGTTAAGCGTGCTTGACTTGGAGCAATTCTGGGATGGGTGACCTTCTGGGAAGTTTCCCGGAAAGCGTGCGAGTGAGGTCAAAGCATGCTGAAAAGACCCGTGTTGGTTTGTGGGGTCAGTCGATCATCCCAAAAGCAGTCTGGGGCGTTACATTTGGGGTATTAGAAAGGGGTGTTACATGTTTGGGTGATGGTGTCTCATCGACAAAATCGAATGAGAAAGATATTGTGGAAGTATTTGTAAAATTTCAATAGATATTATTGGACTACGGTGCTTTAGGTGACTTGAGTACAAGTTCTGAAGGGACGCAATTATATCTTAGTGATAACGATTTTATGCGCCATCATGATTGTCGGCTACCTATTGACAAATTGAGGAACTGATCACCCTTAATGTCTTGCTAATAGTAGACGGGATCGTGTTGGATGGGATAGACTTGTCTTGCCAGCTTGATGGTGTGTAAGTTTTTGACGTTCTATCGAGAGGATAGTTGTTCAACCATTTTGTGTGAATCTAAAGAAAAATGGGTATGGAAGAATAGGGACTTATTGAGCAGTTCAGAGACTTAAGGTTGTATGAAAGCTAACTCCACAGAGTGGAAGATTGAGGAAATCAAATATGCACAGTGATTTTCTAGCGGATAGTAAAGAGAGCCAGAAGCTAGATGTGAAACTTGTAGATTTAGTAGTTGACAAAAATCAGATGAGGACATTGACTTGGGGTAGATGCTCAAAGTGGCGCAGCTGAAGCGTGATGTGGCATAGTTCGTTATGAGGCGTGACTTATGGAAGTCGAGGATTAAACCTTAGAAGCTGCAAGGATAATGCAAACCATTGGACATTCTAGGATGGAAGTGATAAGTGAAAGTTTTATATATTATTCTTGTTGCTACCATGTCATTGTCAATAGATGCATTGATTTGCATGTTCGATTGGTAGACTGTTAATTGAAGGATAGAAAAACACTTAGAAAGGGGGGGGGGGGGGGGGGGGTTTGAATAAGTGTAGCTTTAAAACTCTTAAGATAAAAACAATTTGCACAATGATTTTTATCCTAGTTCGTTGTTAACTAAACTACTCCAGTCCACCCCCTTGGAGTGATTTACCTCACCTGAGGATTTAATCCACTAATCACACAAGATTACAAAGGTTTTCCACTTAGATAACCTCTAAGTCTTCTAGAGTATTCTGATCACAACCTGATCACTCTAGGAACACAATGCTTAGATACCCTCTAAGACTTTCTAGAGAATCCGATCACAACTTGATCTCCTCTAGTTCTTTACAAATGAATGTAAACAAATTCTTACAAGAGTATTACAATGCTTCTTAAAAGCTATAATCACAACTGTGATATTTCTCTTAAAGTTTAAGCTTAATCTCACTAAGATATTACAACAGTAATGAAGTGAGGTTGAAGATGAAGTTTGAGATCTTTTTGAATTTGACAGCATTTCTGTATGTTTGCGCAAAGTGTTGTGTTCAGCTTCTCATCAGAACTTCTATATATAGGCGTTTGAGAAAAAGACCGTTGGGAGCATTTAATGCGTTGTGTGATCCGTACAGCATTGCATTTAATGTTTCACTCTTTTGTCAACTACCTCGAGCCTTGCTTTTCTTGCTTTAACTGACGTTGCCTTTAATAGCTTCTAACGTTCCTTTTGTCAGTCAGCGTAGCCTTCCATCTTGTACTTGCTTCTGATCTGATGTTTGTATAAACAACGTTTGAATATAATTAGAGTCAAACAGCTTGGTGAAGAGCATCTTCTTGTCTTCTGACCTTGAAGTGCTTCTAGCGTGATACCATGAGAACTTCAGTGCTTCTGCTTCTGATCTCAAGTTCTTCTGATGCTTTAATAGACCATGTTCTGATTCTGCTTGACCATCTTCTGATGTCTTGCGAGAGCATGTTCTGATGTTGCATACTTGAACCTTCTGAGTCAGTGCTTCTTGCGCTGATTTTGTGCATACTCTTTATATATTTCCTGAAATGGAAATTGCATAGGATTAGAGTACCACATTATCTCAAGCAAAATTCATATACATTGTTATCATCAAAACTAAGAATATTGATCAGAACAAATCTTGTTCTAACATTAATATCATGATGTTATATTATTATAAGGTCATGTGACGTGATATCTAATTCTAAATGCATTCGTTGTGAATGATGTGGTTGTTGCTACTTTGAAATGTGTTAAGTGGTTACTATGTTTGTTAAACCATTATGTCGGGATGAGGAGTAATCAAAGTGATGCCGAACATGACGTGGGAGTTGGATAGAAGGAGGTGAGATTCGTATTCGGAGTTATAAGTATCAAGTGAATTTTCGAGGACAAAAATATTCTATGTGGGGGAGAGTTGTAACACCCCATTTTTAATTTAAATTATTTATAATTTAAATAAGTATGCGATGTGGTATTTTTGGTGTATTTCGTGAACGTAGGAATATGTTGTCGTGCTTTAATGAGAGGTTAGTATCTTAGATATGGTATAAGTTGAGGTATTGGGGGTATATGACCGAAAACGTAGTGGCATAGAGGTGTGGTGAGAAAATGGTATTTATTTTGTTACTATTAGAATAATAGAATAGTTATTATATTTTGTTCGCGTCGGGAAGAACAGATGGCCAGCAACGGTAGGCTTGATCTTCGGTGATGGTTGAGAAAAAAAGGGTTGTACCTGCAAGGTACTCCGATGCCAAAGTAAGTAAGAGAACAACAAGATATAACAAAAAGTATGAGATTGTGGGAAAATTTTGGATTACCTTGCCCTCTAGAGGTAGAAGGCTATTTGTAATGTGCTCCTTGACGAAGATTGGGTCAAGTTATATTCGTGGGCCTAGGCGTGATTTCTAGCCTAGAATATAGAAAACCGTTGACTAGGTCTTGACTAGCCGAATGCGCAGAACTAGTCGTTGCCGAGGATGGAGTCTCGGCGTGTTCGGCTAATCCTTAATCGCGCTCGGTCAAAGGGGGAGATGTCTTTCCTATTGGCTCTGTGGGTGGGTCCAATTCTTATTGGGCTGGTTTGTGCCAAAGAGTGGAATGGGCCAATTAGAACAATTGGGCTAGTCCAGAACAAGATCCCCCCAAGTCGTTGTTTCTGGTCGTGGAAGTGATGACTTAAGGTCACTAGGAACGGGCATAGGAGAACATCCGAGGAGAGGTGTTGCTATCTGCCAGACTGGGTAGCGGCGCTCGAGTGGATTAGGCGTCAAACGGGGAGATGAACAGTTCGTTTGGAGGTGGAGAGGTAGCGTGTACGTGTCTACCTCGAGCTTTGTGCTGCATTTAATGTGTCATGATGACTGCTGGCCTAATGACTAAGGTTTAGGGGTTAATGATGGCCTTTTCTCTTCCCAAGCCCAGGTGTGCGCGTCACGTGAGGGTCTTAAGTTTTTATAAATACTTTGCATTCCCCTTCATTTGAATTTTTATGCTCTCTCTGCATTCTCATGTCCTTCAACCGTCTGTTGCTTCCTCCGCTGTTACCTCCGCCGCAAGAGCTTCTTCCTCTCACGCTTCAGGCTCTTCCTCCAACCTTTCCAAGTAAGTTTGATCCTTCGTTCTTCACATGGCATACAATTGAGGGCCTCGCATCTTACCATATTTTTGGTAGTTTGAATCATTTTCCATTTGAGCTTTTGAATCAAAATTGAGTGAAAAGAAAAATCATGAGCCAATGATGGAAGTTTCTCATTGTCTAGTGAAACATTTAAGGAGGTTTAATTCTTAATAAGGGCAAGACTTGGAAGGAAAAGTTCAGGATGATCCGAGCCTCAATATCATAATTCACCAACATATAGCTCACTATATGCTGCTAGTTCTTCCTATTGGTCAAAAGAGATAGCTATTAAAATAAAGGCATGTCTAGATAATAGTTGTTAGAAGTGGGTCATTTGGAATGGTATAAATGGCACGGCTATCATGTAGGTTGCCTCATTCATCTAACCAATACCTGTCACCATGCATATGCATACAAAAAGGTTATTACAAAAGCCATGAAAAAAGAAAAGGAATCAAAGGAGGGATATAGACTCCTCTCTGTGTGCGTATGAGAGGCAATAACTCCATATTTTTCTTCTTCTCAAGACCTCATTCTCTCAACACAATAACAACACTTTTGTTTTACACCCAGTGACCACACCATGACTTCATACACTCTTTATATAAACGCATCACTCTCCATCTTTTCAGTTTCACACTCCTCACTTTCTCCTCTCAATCCTTTCTTCTCTCTCTCATATGCATTATCACCATGCCACTATACACTTATTTCCTTTTTCATGCTATAAATGATTCCTTTCTCTCTCCACGGGTACAAGAAAAATAACTCCATACACTTCACTTTGGCTCATTTTTCATTAATCTCCCACTCTCTTGAAAAGCAACACAACACAAAGCTTTGGCTCTTTGGTAGAGGCGGACCCCACACGCTGCATGAAGAAAAAGAGAAAAGAAGTTACTTCAAATAACCATCTCAAGAATTGTTCATGAAGGGATAGGAAAAGAAAACGGACTGCACATAGGTTAACTCCAATTACCAAAACAGTTTTCTGTACATGCGAAATGAGAAAAAGAACCCACTACAAATGCATTAAGCTTGTGTATTAAGTTGTGGGGAGAGATACACTATAAGCCACACACCATAGCCAACCATGTGAACTCACCCTATATAACTCCAAAATCCCTTCACAATCCACGGAAACTCTCATTCTTCTTCTCCTCTTCCTCTCTCCAATCGCTCTTCTCTCTTCAACTTTCCCTTTCCACATAGTTTGTTACACATTGTAAAAAACTTTGAAACCAACCTTCATTCACCACCATAACCCCCATAACCCAAAGCTTCAAGCCTCTCTTCCATCAATAACCAACTTCATCCATCACCACCACGAACATCCATAACCATCAACATCATCAACACTTCTCAATCTTCATCTTCTTTGGGATCAACCACTGAACATCACAAGCTTGCTTCAACCACTAGTTCACGAGCCTCGGACTGCAATTATCGCCTTCACTGCATCTTCATCCGTTATTTACGAGTGTAACATCATCATCATCTTGTGGCCGAATTCAGAGGATCGGAGAAGTGTAGTCTAGTGGAGTTCTCTCTTCTTGAATCAAGACTTGAACAGTAAGTGTCTCTGCGAACTTCCCAGCATGTTAGAATCATATGATAGATCACGTGTGTGCTGCATTGTATACTTTTTTTCCAAAATTCTTGAAGCTTGTTCGTTTTCCATGAGATAATGCTTGTTTGATTGACTTAATGGTATGATTGAAGTCTTTGTGACGTAAGGATCACTTTGCCATAGTTAGCTTACGTTTTCATGAAAATTTTAGAGGTTAGGGTTTTGAGATCGCTTCCGGTTAAGGACTTATAGGTATCTAATGAAGAAACTAGACTCGGATTCATGTTCTACATGCAAAATCGAGTCAGGCAGTACCATTCTTGTGGTTTTCTGGGCATTTTTGCATGACTCTGGCAAGGAGGCCAACGGAGAAGACGACCGAAGCCCTGCTCCGGCGTCTGTAATGTCTGCATGTATTTCCCTCTGCATGGCCCACGTGGCGCGTCTTCATTTGCTGACTTTCCAAGATTTTGGTTATTTTTGTCCTATTCTCAATCATTAGGAGATGACGTGGGTGGCTGTGATTGGCTATGGCATGTTCTTTGTCTTTTTATACTTAAAATAAAATGGACCAGTTGATATATGTTGCTAGGATACGTGTATATGTTGCTAGGATACGTGCATCTTCCTTCAGTATGTGTACCATGTGACATTAATACATGCTGATAATAAAAAGAAGGGTTAATAGTAATTCACCCCCTGTAATGTTAGCGAATTTTGCTTTTCCCCCTCCCTACCTTTTGGCAACGGTTTTTTCAAAAAAAAACGTTGCCAAAGGCAGGTTTTGGCAACAGTGGGGAGTAAACCGAAACACGCTCATATTACAGGGGGGTAAATTACTATTAACCCTAAAAAGAAATAGCATTGGAATTTGTAGTGTAATAAGCCTAGGCTCGTTTCGGTGTTGGGCCTTAGGGCGCTTTTCTTTTCACACCCCTGATTTCAAGCCCATTACGCCACATAACATAAATCCAGTTCATATTTTGTTTGCTAATCCACCCCCCCTCCATTGACAGATTTTTGTAAATAATAAAATAGTTTATTTTATATTCTTTTGATTGTTAATTGATTTTTGCCTAAATAAAAATGATGGAAAAATATTTTTCTTACCAATTAGAATTTTTAGGAATATTTATTTTCATTAGAATTTTAATTGTTGAATTTCTTTGAATTTTGATTGGTTCTCACATAAAAAATAAATAGTTTTTAGTTTTAATTTTTGAAAATAGTTCTAAGCTTGATAAAAAAAATATCAATGTGCTTGTGAATATTTTCTTTAATAGTTTAGAATTTTATTTCTCTTATTTTGTGAATATTTTCAATATTTTGTGAAATGTCTAAAACGCCTCTAGTTGTTGAAGTTGACTTTAGTCAACTTAAACAACTTTCTCCTTTCCTTTTAATTAGCATTCCCTTTAGATCTTAGTTTAGTCTTGAACTATGAATTAGTCTTGTAAATGATAATTAGATTAGAGAATAGGTTAGTTCCCCTTGTTCATTCTTTTTTTCTTTTCAATCTTAAAAAACCTAATAAATACCAACGAGGATCATGCCGCTACTACTTTTTCATAGTAGGAAAGAAATGATTGGGGCGTAGGCTCCGGTGTATTTCTTTTCTACTTAGCGGAAGAGAAATGATTGAGGCGTAGGCCTCGGTGTATTTCTTAACCGCTATTTAGAGAAACGATTGGGGTGTAGGCCTCGATGTGTGTTCTCTAAATATTCAAAAAATATTTTGTATGATCTAAGTCACAAACAAATTTCCCTTAAAAAATACCCAACAAAAACATCCAAAATACTTAATAAATGTTTAGATTTAAAACAAATTAGAAGTGGTGCGAAGCCTTGTAGTGGGTTTTGTCATCATGGAATTACAATAAAACACACAAACCAAATCATTGCTTTTCTTTTGCCTTGTTTGGCACCTAAGAACAAGTTAAGTCCTTTCCAAATTAGGCGTGTAAGTCTCCAAAGGTCGAGCATCGTGGATTGCGACCTTAAACTCTGTTCAACTAAAAAACACAAAACAAATGGAAACTATTGAGCCAAACTACGGTAGCTCTGATTCCTTGTAAGGGATACGTAGGCATTGGGTCATGGGGCCTAAGCGAGCACACTTGTAAATAATTCCTTCGTTTCCATGTGTTTCTTTTGTATTCATTCGCATTTAGTTTTAGACATAGATTACACCCTTTAGATAGAAACAAACATAGGTGGATACCATCGAGTATGATGGGCGTGAGGGATGCTAGCACCTTCCCCTTGCGTAACCGACTCCCGTACCCTGTTCTCTGGTCGAAAGACCTTGTTCTTGTTCGAGTTAGGTTTTCTGGTATTCCTTTCCCTCGATGGGATAAATATATTAGTGGCGACTCTGATCCATTTTTCGCGGTAGCGACACCGCTGTTGGATGCTCGTGGTCGTCCGATCTTAAATGACATTGGTGACCCGCGAACACAGAGGAAATGGATGTTCCGGTTTCAATGGTCACCAGACCACTTTAACTACAACACTACCAAGTCATCACTAAACTTGGAGAACTGGATGAAGATGACCGGGAAACTTTTAAGAAACTGTCTGGCTTTATACAGGGCTTTTGCCTAGTCTCGAAGGTGGATCGAAGTGGGAGGCCGGTGTTGGATGCTGACGGGGAACCTGAACTGGAACCCCGTTATATTGGTGTGAAGGAGTTGGTCGAGTGTGAATTGGTCGAAGAGGCAATGACTCTCCTGGGTACCCATTTTATTTCTGCAACTCTTGCGTTAAGTGTTTGCCTGTTCGAGTTTTTACTAACTAATTTCTTGTTTGTCTATTTTGCAAGATCAATGGCGAGCAGGCAAGATCGAGTTTGATTGCATGCCCAAAACAAGGCCAAGGCGGCTAAGAAGGGTGCCAGCAGTCGTCTAGCCAACGTGTAGCCAGCTCCGAGCACTGGCTCAGGGGCCTCTTCGTCTTCTCCAGCCGGTGTTGGTCGCCTCTTATGGCCGTAGACCAGTAGCCTCCCATTGTGCCCGCTGTTGTTCATCCTTCTCCTCCTCGCCAGCACTCGGATTTAGATGCCTTGGTCCGGAAGAAGCGTGCTCGGGCTGAGGTGGTGGCCAGCGTGGATCTGACCCAGGATGATACCTCAGATCAGTATCGGTTGCCTTCCTCCTTTCTTCAGCATAACTTCTTCGAAGGTGGGCCCTCCTTACCATTCCCGGGGCTGAATCTCTTCATATTGAGGGGCTGGAACCAGCGGTCAAGCAAACGATTCTGGCCCAGGATGCTACTGCAGTGATGTGGGTCCTCGAGCTAGCGGTCATGTATTCCAAGGTTGCCCCTCATTCCGTGGAGATGCTGCAGAAGATTGCGGACGATTATAAGGGCAAGGTGGCCGCTTTGAGGAAAAGCCACAAAAAGGTGTTGTCCACCAGGGATGAAGAACTGGCTAAGGTAAAGGTTGAATTGGGGACCAATGCTCAGGCTCTGGACGAGAAGGAAGCTGCTCCGAGGGACTTAAGGTTGCAACATGCTCTGCTCATCCGGACTCTATATAGTGTGATGCAGTCCTCAACGGTCAAAGAAGCTGCTTTCTGGCGATCTCTCGCTCCTGCAAAGGATGATACTGACGAGGAGAAGGCTCTCCATACCCGAGTGGACTTGATCAACTACATCCGCGTCTTGGGGGATGATTATCTTGCCACTGGTCAGGACACATATGATTCCACCATAGCCCAACTGAAGCTCAAAAATTCGGGGTTGGAATCGGTGACCGAGGGTACTTGGCCTCTCCACAGGATCAAAGACGGTCGAATCGTGTCCCCGGGAGTTGGATACGGGAGCGAGGCGGAGGAGTCTATTGGCCAGGAGAACCCAGCCGTGCAAATGGATGAAACAACTTAATTGTGTCTTAGTTGATTTTGTTTAAGAGTTTGGCCTACGTGTCGTGTTACTTTGGATTTTTGCTTTTTGATGGGGGGTATGCCCCCCTTTTGATGATGTAAGTATTTCTCACCAGCCCGAGCGTAATGGCTTAGTGTCGAGCACATTTATGGGGTCTTCGCCCCTTCTATCCTAGGCAACAAGCCCAAAACTAGGGTTTTGCTTCTCTCAAAGTAAAATCAGGTTCTGAAACCTCAAGTGGACTTCATAGCCTCTAATATGATTCAAAGGATCCTCATACTAAGTTTCAAGCTCTGATTCACAAGATTGCTCAGTCAATGGCTCAAAAGGTCAACAGTCGACTATGCTAGGTTAAAAGTCAACTATTGTCAAACTACAATCAAAACTCCTGATTTTTTGTCAACATCAACATTTTGAAGATATATTCATCATTTTATCAAGGGTTTATCATGATTCATCAAGGAAAGCTCCAAAATCACCAAATGTCCAAATTTTTAAACTAGGGTTTCTAGGAGAAAGTCAACCCAACTTTGACTTGACATAAGTCTCCCATACTTCATCAGAAATTCCCCAACCAAAGCTTATTCTCAAGGAAATTCAATTATCTACAACTTTTATGTTGGGCCCAAGTCCAGGAAATGCATCATTTGAGAGATAGAAGCTAATACATTACAGGTCCTTCTAGAAGCTCGCAAAAAGCTGTTTTTTGTCAGGAGCCATATCTTCAAGATAAAATCTCCTAATGGAAAAAAAGTTCCAAAGTGGCTTGTAAAGGTCTTGGGCTATCCAAAAAGTCCTAGATCATCTCCATATGATAAATATTGAATGAGTTATGGCTTGCACAAGTTGGTCAATTCTCAAGAAAAGGGCAAAACCCTAATTGGCAAATTTTCAAATTTTTTAGTAATGGGCTTATGTTCCTTAGTTTCCCACGTGATACTAAGCCCAAAGGGAGTCCAATGATCAAATATTATTATTTTTATGATATTATTTTATTTATATTTGATTTTAAACATTTAATTTCAAATAAAAATCAAATAAAGTCCTAAAATAATTATATGATGATATTTCTTCTTTTATTAATTCAAATCAATTCAAATATCATCCAAGGGCCAAGAAAAAAGGAAAAAAAGTTGGGAAATAGACTTGAATCAAAATTAGAAAGTTTTAATACAAAATTTCAATCAAATTTGATTCCTTCCAATCACATGATTATATGCCATTCCTATAACCCTAACTCACTCTAATATATATAGGGATCATGCTCATAACAAAAGGGGACGGAAAAAATATAAGGAAAGACGAGGGTTTCCAGGTCACAAGGTTTCAAGAAACTAGGGCACAAGAGATTTCTCTTTACAGAAAGTTGCAGCCAATTTCCAACATGACATTGTCTTCCTGAAGGTGCAAGGAGAATTCCCTAATTGTTGTTGAAGCACCCCGCGAATCTGGGCCTGCACAGCCATCCCCACCGGTTTGTGTATTTTCTCAAAATTCAAAACCTTTGATTCACGTAATTTAAATAAGTTTCATGCATGCATACTGATTCATAATCATGTTTTTAGTTGTTTGGAACGTTCTTTTTTGAGTTTTGACGCAAGGATGAGCAGATGCCATTGTTAGGGCATGAAGCTCATAATGCTTCGTATTCATAGCTACAGAAATCTTCAGGGCAAATAAACCTTACCATTGGATTCGTAGGGGCACCTTTAGGTGATCTGGGTTGTTTTTGTTTGTTGTTTCGTTTGATTTCGCATGATGGAGGTCGAGGCCCACCGGAGAGGATGACCGGCGTGCACAGTTCCGGTGGTGCTGGTTTTTGGAACTTTTGACCAGATGGCGTGGCGTTTTCGTGCATCGCTATTGGCCAGTCCGTAGAATGAGTCTCTCTCTCCTCTTCTAATTCGTCAGTCAACCATATCTGGCCCCAGCTTGACTCGGTTTGAACAAAGCAATTATTTATTCATGTTTCATATATTTTTTTTGGGGTTATATTATTATCAGGTAACGTAAGCAGCGTAGGTGGTAGCGCGTGTGTTTGGTGACCAAAGGGTCCAGGGTTCGATCCCTGGCCTTTGCATATATTTTTCATGTATTTTCTAACTGCAGGATTCCATGCTTCTCAACCCACAAGCTTACCATACGCCCTAGGCCTCATTGTCATCAGATTATCAGCACTCAAGGTCCAACGTCCCAGAATTGGAGGCGCATACCATGGTCTCCAGGCTTACCACACTCAATCAAAATCCTGGTTTTTTCTATTTTATTTTATTTATTTAAATATTTGTTTTTATACTTTTTATTAAAACCCTAAAAACTTTTTTTATAACAATTTTTAATTTAGTTTTAAATTTAGATTAATTAACTTAATTTTAGGTTTAATCAACAATTTTTTAGACTTAGGCTAATTTAATCAAATTTAGATTTTAGGTTAATAATTTTAGTTTAGTTTTTTAAGTTTTAATTTAGATTAATTGATTTAGTTTTAGGTTTTTAGACTTAGGCTAATTTAATCAAATTAGGGTTTAAATTAATTAGGTTCCCAACCAATAATTAATTAAGGGCTTTGATCAAAATAAATTATAATACTAACCCTAGTCTAGGTTTTTTAAACCTGATTTTTTTTACTATGGTTAACTTTACCCTGTTTGGGGTTTTCCTTTTTGCCTTGCCTTGCTAATTTATTATTTTGGTTCTATTAACTGTGGTTAACTTTTCCCCACTCGGGGTTTGCCTTTGCCTTGTTGATTTCCTATCGTCTGCCTAAATTATTCATATGCTGCAAGGTTACAATTTTAATTTTTTATCTATTTTATTGTAACTGTCCCAAAGCCATGTAATAGTTTAGGGTTTTATTTTTCTGCCTTTAAATTCCTGCCCCCACCCGAAGCCTTATAATAGCGTAGGAACTTTTAATTCTTGCTTTCATTATACTGCGTGGTTAGTAACCCTAGGGAGTGATAAACCATAAATTGAATTTAGAATCACTATCCTTACAAGATAAATATAATTGAATTGAATCATCTGATTGTGACACACACACCTTTATGGTAACCTTTCTTATGTTGCCTTTCGATTTAAAAATAGTCAAGTCCCTCGAATACGAGGATGCATTAGCAAATGTTGCCCTCAGCTCATTATCATCATCAAAGATCTTGTCCCTCGAGGTTGCCTACGATAAGATGATGTTCGTCCCTTTCGAATTCTAAGGTATCCTCACTATTTGCCTAAAATGACTATTATATCCTTCCCTAAAGACTACCTGCCCTCTTTATGGTAGGGATAGTCTTATGGCGAACGATAATCCACGATGACCCTTTTCAAATCCAATGAAAGTGAAGGAGTGAAAAACACTTAGAAATGGGGGGATTGAATAAGTGTAACTTCTCAAAATGGTAGATAAAAATAAAGAACACAATTATTTTTGTCCTGGTTCGTTGTTAACTAAACTACTTCAGTCCACCCCTGACAAGGTGATTTACCTCAACTAAGGATTTAATCCACTAATCCAACTGATTACAATGGTTTTCCACTTAGATACCCTCTAAGTCGTCTAGAGTCTACAGATCATAACTTGATCACTCTAGGAAATCCTTTTACAATCAATGTAAAATAAATGTTTACAAGAGTATAACTTGCTTCTAATAAAGTTGTAATCACAAAGTGATATTTCTCTTAAGTTCTAGTTCTTAACACTCACTAAGATATTACAAAATTGTGAGGTTGAAGATGAAGTTCTTTTTGCTTTTCAGTTTGACAGCGTTTCTATATAATTTCGCAAGAGTGTTGTATGCTGCTTCTGAATGGAACTTTTATATATAGGCACTTGAGAGGAAATGATCATTGGGAGCATTTAATGCTTTGCGTGAATAGTACAACGCTGCATTTAATGTTTCACACTTTTGTCAACTACCTCGAGCCATGCTTTTGCTGCTTTTACTGACTTTGCCTTTTATAGCTTCTAACGTTCTTTTTGTCAGTCAGAGATTTGACGTTATAGCCTTTTCATCTTGTACTTTCCTCTGGACTCAAAATGTGTTGAATAGCCGTTTGAATTTCAGAGTCTCCAGCTTTGGTGCAGATGCAACTTCTGTCTTCAGACTTTGAAGTGCTTTGAGCGTGATACCATCAGAGCTTCAGAGCTTGTACTTCTGACTTCCATCTTCTGATGCTTTCCAGATCATGTTCTGATTCTGCAGGACCATCTTCTGATGTCTTGCCAGACCATGTTCTGATGAAGCCATCCAGAACTTCTAGGTCAGTGCTTCTGAACACTGATTTGTGCATACTCTTTTATACTTTTCCTGAAATGGAAAACGTAAAAGATTAGAGTACCTCATTGTCTTATACAAAATTCATACTTAATGTTATCATCAAAACTAAGAATATTGATCAGAACATTTCTTGTTCTAACAATCTCCCCCTTTTTGATGATTACAAAAACATACAGAATTGATATGAATTTGCATCCAGAATATCAGATGAACAAAGACAATACACAGATATAGCATTAAGCATATAATTCAGAGTGTGTGAATATGTCTCCCCCTGAGATTAACAATATCCCCCCTGAAATTAATACTAGAAGAATTTATAAATAAAAGACTTCCCTGAGTTTTTTTCCATTTCAGTTGAGACTTTCACGTTGAACTTTGAACTTCAGAATATTCAGAGCTTCACTTCAGAGCTTCCATTGGACAGCTTCAGAGCTTTGAATTTATCTTTGAGATCACTTGTATTAGAGCTCTATCTTCAGTCTTCTATTGGAGAATCAAGAAGGCTTGCTTGTTTCAGAGCTTTATGGCTTCTTGAATCAGAACATAGAAGAGCTTAAGATGTATCAAAACATTGAGCTTGATTGCTTTAACTATTTAAGAGATGCTTCAGCTTTGCTTCTCTTTATATACTTGCTTCTCCCCTTTTGCTTATCTCCATATTGAGCTTGTCCAGAATATCACATTCTTGCAAAACTATCAAAGACAGAAAACTTACAATATTTGTTAGGAATATTGAGACTTAAGCCCAGCAACTGATATTATAAATCAATTCAATTAGCACGCTTCTCCCCCTTTTTGTCATAACATCAAAAAGTATAAAAGATTCAAATGAAAGACACAATAAAAATGAAGAGATAAAAGGTAATATTCATTTATTCATCAGAAGAAGAGAGTACAAGCAGATGCAGACAAACCAGATGCAAAAAATAAAGAAAACCAACTAAGACAAAAGAACACAGACTACGACTGGCTAAACTTAGAAGCTAAGGCGGCCAGAAGGTTCTTAATCTCAGCAGTGTCTTCAGCTTGCTTCTTGGAAGTTTCTTCTTGTTTCTGCATCCAAGTTCTGATTTCCTCATTAGTGCCATCTTGCTTGTCCATACGACTAGCCAAGGTAGCCTGATTCTGTTGGAGTTCCTTCAGAGTGTTCATCAGAACAGAAGTAGAAGGACCAACAGAAGAAGCAACAAGGTTATCTTCTAGAACAGGATGAGCAGCATCAGCTTCAACCATTTGAGCATCTTCATGATTTTCCTCAGCAGGAATTTCTTCAGCAGATTACTCTTTAAAGACAGGAATCTCAACTTCTGGAGGATACTCAACATCTAGATACACCATGTCTGGATGAGCTTCCAGAGGATTCTCTCTGAACCAGTTGAATAGCAGCTGAAAATCTCCAGTCAGAACTTTGTATGGATGTGGCTTCCATACAACCAGAGCCAAGGAGTTATCTGCTTCCATCTCATCAACGAAAAGCTTCTCTTCCAGAGGTTTCCATTCAGTGATTGGATGGTAGTAGATTACAGGAATGTACTCCAAGAAGAGTCCAGCAGGACCAGGAGCATCAGCTAAGCAATCCTTCTGGAGATCGAGAAATTCAGCCTGCACTTCCTCAGTAAAAGCTGTCCACAACTTTCCAGCAGCTACATGATCCAGCTTGGAGTCATGAGCAGCCTTCAGAACTTCTAACCCTGTCCTGACCTTGTTATTTAATGAATCAAAACGTGCATCAACATAAGGTTTTGGAGGGTTTATTCTGGGAGGTGAGATTGAGGATTTTGGATTGAGAGAGGAGATAGGTTTATCTGGGTTGAAGAGGGCATAGGGTTGAGATTCTCTATCAAGAACAAACAATGTTTTTGAAGGGGTTGGTTGACGAGAGGATTCAACTTCATTGTCAGAGTCTAAGACTACGACAATGGGGTTAGAAGATGGATTGATTTGAGGTTTATAGGAGTTCATGAGGCGCTTGAAAGAATCAGAAAAAGAAGATTCTGATGAGGGGAGGTGAAAGAACACAACAGTGTCAACAGGTTCATAGTTAGAATGTGGAGGAGGTTGAGAAGTGGTGATTATGGCATGAGGAGGAATGACGGTGTTCAGAGGTGTTGGTTCAAGAATCGGTTCAGAAACAGGAGGTTCAGAAACAAGAATAGGCTTTTTGCCTTTAGACTTGGGTGAAGATGGAGGGTTAGAAATTTTGGTGGTTGGGGGAGGATTTTCTGGGGCTTTTTCTGGGGAATTTTCTGGTGGAGCTTCTGTTGATACAATTTTTGAAATTAAAACAGGAACAGAACCAGGTTCAGAAATAACAATACCTGAAGATCTTTTCTTCTTCTGAGGCTTGGCAGGACCTTCTCCAACAGTCTTCCTCTTCTTCTCCTTCTGCTTTTCTTCCTTCCCTGTTTCCTTCTGTTCTGCCTTCTTTTCCTTCTTCTCTAGTTTCTTTTCTTCTTTCTTCTCTTCTTTCTTCTCCTTCTTATCATTCCTTATTTCTGGATGGTCTAGCTTTCTTTTCGTCCTTCTTTCTTTCTCTTTCTCTTTCTCTAACTCTGGAACTTGATCAGCTGTAGTGACAAGTTTTTGTTTGCTTATCCATATAGGATCATAAGCAGAGCCTTCCTCCTTACAAATAGCTATGTAGCGGACAACAACATCTGGATGTTCATTTTTGAAGAACAATTCAAAGTCAGCTAGAGTAGGAGCTTTTCTGGTCAGAACTTCAGTGTCCACTTTAGGAGTAACACCAATGATCTCAATTAAGCCCATCTTCTTCAAAGTGTTAGCATTCATAGTGCTTCCATTCGTTGCATAGATATCCTTGATAATTCCAGCTTTCTCCAAATCCTTAACAATCTTAGTTTGAACCAGAAGATCTGTAATTATTCTTCCAAAAGGAATAATGTTTCTTTTGTAATTAGGATTCTTCAATCTGGCTTCTTCTCTAGATTCCTTCATATGATTCTACATGTGGTTGAAAATGATGAAAGGAAGATCCACCTTCTCTTATTTACCAATACAATACAGAATGTATTGTTGGTCCTTGTTGACATAGTTGGAAGAGACAGTTGCCTTTCTATGATAGATGCAACCCAGAAGAATCTTAGCCCATATTCTGTAAGGAGACTTCAGTTCCTTGATTTCTGTAGACTCTTTGCCAGACTTGAAGATTTCTGCATACACATCATTCCAATATGTTCTTCCTACAACTGCTCCAGAAACACCTTCAACAGTTTCCAACCCAAACAGTTTTCTTAACAGATTTTCAGTAATGGAGAACAATTCGCCATGAACGATATAAAGAATTGCTTTAGGCATGACTATTGCATGAACCCAAAATTCTTTGACCAAATCTGGATAAACTGTTTCACACAAACCGTAGAAGAATGCTTGCCATCCTTGAAAAATCATGTCATCCTTCAAATGAATATCACGTGCTTCCATATTATCAAAATCAACCATCATTTCACAGATAACTTCTAAATCATCCACAGGAATCAAACAAGTCTTCTGCAGAAGCCATCGAAGGACAACTGAGATTTCTGGGTTTCTTGACTTTAGGGTTTTTGAAAAGAGATAAAAAGAGGCAGAAGTGCATATAACAAGAGATGATGAAAGCGTGAAAGGAGAAGAAATGGATATGATATGGGTTTATATAGACACGGACGTGAAAACAAAATGCAATGAATTTCTGAATGTGAACAGTTACAGAATGCATAGAATCAATCACATTTAATGTTGAATGACGTTAGTGGAGAAAGCGTGAGATTTGAAAAAGATTTGCTCAGTTACCTAGAGCGGCGTCTCATCAATTGCACGCATGCTTGTCCCTTCAGAATGAACACGTGGTCATCATCTGGAATAGCTGGTGACAGCTGTTTTGATATAACAGAAGTTCTGAATCATACTTAGACATATGAAACGTTAGCAATAACAGAATCAGAGTATCTAAATGATCAAACATAACCAGAACATCTGATAAGAAATAAATAAGCATTTCAAATCTAATCCATATATCATATCTTCTCAACACCTTCATTCTGGGCATAAATCCATACTGATGTTCTTCAGAATGAACTTAAACCTATCTTCAACAAGGGGTTTTGTAAAGATATCAGCCCACCGATGTTCTGTATCCACAAAGTTTAAAGAAAGAACACCCTTCTGAACATAGTCCCTAATGAAGTGATGTTTAATCTCATTATGTTTAGCTTTAGAATGTAAAATAGGATTCTTAGATAAACAAATAGCAGAAGTATTATCACAGAATATAGGAATGTTACTCTCATATATCTGATAGTCTTCTAGCTGACTTTTCATCCAGAGCATCTGTGTACTACATCCAGCAGCAGCAATATATTCTGCTTCTGTAGTTGAGAGTGCAATGGTAGCTTGCTTCTTGCTGTACCAGGAGATCAGGTGACTACCCAGAAACTGACAGCTTCCAGAAGTACTTTTCCTTTCAACTCTATCTCCAGCGTAATCAGCATCACAGTATCCTACTAAGTTGTATTCTTCAGATCTTCTATAGACTAAACCAACATTAGTAGTACCTTTCAAGTACCTAAGAATTCTCTTAACAACAGTTAAGTGAGATTCTCTAGGATCTGATTGGAATCTGGCACACAAGCATACGATGAATAAAATATCAGGCCTAGAAGCAATAAGATATAGAAGAGATCCTATCATACCTCTGTAGATCTTCTGATCTACCTTCTTGCTTACCTCATCCTTACCTAATACACACGTTGGATGTATTGGAGTCTTTACTTCTTTGCTTTCAGACAGATTAAATTTCTTCACAAGCTCTTTGACATACTTAGTCTGATGAACATAAGTTCCTTCAGAAGTTTGATTGATCTGAATGCCTAAGAAGTACTTGAGTTCTCCCATCATGCTCATCTCAAATTCTGCCTGCATAGACTTAGCAAACTCCTTTCCAAGTGTAGCATTAGATGTTCCAAATATAATATCATCAACATAAATTTGGCAAATTAAAATATCCTTTTTAAAGGTTTTACAGAAAAGAGTTGTGTCTACTTTTCCTCTTGTGAAACCATTATCCAGAAGGAAAGAACTTAATCTTTCATACCAAGCTCTGGGAGCTTGCTTCAATCCGTATAATGATTTCTTTAACTTAAAAACATGTTTTGGAGACTTAGAGTCTTCAAAACCAGGAGGTTGGTGGACATAAACTTCTTCATCTATATAACCATTTAAAAAGGCACTCTTAACATCCATCTGATACAGAGTGATGTCATTCTGAGTGGCAAATGAAATTAATAAACGAATAGATTCTAACCTGGCCACTAGTGCAAAGGTTTCTGTATAGTCAATACCTTCTTGCTGACTATAGCCCTGAGCAACCAGTCTGGCTTTGTTTCTGATGACTTCACCTTTCTCACTCAGCTTGTTTCTGAAGACCCATTTTGTTCCAATGATATTAAATCCTTTTGGTCTTGGAACCAGATCCCAGACATCATTCCTTGTAAACTGATTTAACTCTTCTTTGAAGGATAGAAAAACACTTAGAAAGGGGGGGTTTGAATAAGTGTAGTTTAAAAAACTTGAAAGATAAAAACGATTTGCACAGTTATTTTTATCCTGGTTCGTTGTTAACTAAACTACTCCAGTCCACCCCCACTGAGTGATTTACCTCACCTGAGGATTTAATCCACTAATCGCAACAGATTACAATGGTTTTCCACTTAGCCCACGACTAAGTCTTCTAGAGTATCCTGATCACAACCTGATCACTCCAGGAACAAATGCTTAGACACAAGCTAAGACTTTCTTAGAGTATCCTGACCACCACGTGATCACTCTAAATACAACTGCTTAGACACAAGCTAAGACTTCCTAGAGTATCCTGATCAACACTTGATCACTCTAGTTACTTACAAATTAATGTAATCAATTCTAAGAGTATTACAAATGCTTCTGAAAAGCTATAATCACAACAGTGATATTTCTCTTAAAGTTTAAGCTTAATCTCACTAATATATTACAGCAGCAATGTAGTGAGCTTTGATGAAGATGAAGTTTCTGAGCTTTGAATTTGAACAGCGTTTCAGCAAGTCTTTCAGAATAATTTCGTTCAGAATTGGTTAACCTTGCTTCTCATCAGAACTTCATATATATAGGCGTTTGAGAAGATGACCGTTGGGAGCATTTAATGCTTTGCGTGTTCCGTACAACTTTGCATTTAATGTTTCACGCTTTTGTCAACTACCTCGAGCCTTGTTCACGTTGTGTCTACTGACGTTGCCTTTAATAGCTTCCAACGTTCCTTTTGTCAGTCAGCGTAGCCTGCCACCTGTACTTTCTTCTGATCTGATGTTTGTGAATAAAATATTTGAATATCATCAGAGTCAAACAGCTTGGTGCATAAGCATCTTCTTGTCTTCTGACCTTGAAGTGCTTCTGAGCGTGATACCATCAGAACTTCAGTGCTACTGCTTCTGATCTCAAGTTCTTCTGATGCTTCCATAGACCCATGTTCTGATTCTGCCTTGACCATCTTCTGATGTCTTGCCAGACCATGTTCTGATGTTGCATGCTGAACCTTCTGAGACAAAGCTTCTGAGCGCTGATTTGTGCATACTCTTTATATATTTCCTGAAAGGGAAATTGCAATGTATTAGAGTACCACATTATCTCACACAAAATTCATATCCTTGTTATCATCAAAACTAAGAATATTGATCAGAACAAATCTTGTTCTAACAATCTCCCCCTTTTTGATGATGACAAAAACATATATAAATGATATGAATTTACGATCAGAAAGAGCAGACGGCTAAAGACAAATTACACAGCTATAGCATAAGCATGTGAATATGTCTCCCCCTGAGATTAACAATCTCCCCCTCAGATGAATAATCTCCCCCTGAAATAAATACTTGAAGAACTTTAATAATAAAAGACTTCCTTGATTATTTCGGTAGAGACGATCACATAAGCTTCTGTCTTCTGATAATTCATAGCTTCTGACTTCTGCTTCCATTGGACAGCTTCAGAACTTGAATTTCTTTAGATCCCTAGAACACTCACAGCTTCTGATTCCTGCTTCCATTTAGGACAGCTTCAGAACTTGAATTTCTTTGATCTTCAGAACATTCACAGCTTCTGATTCCTGCTTCCATTTAGGACAGCTTCAGAACTTAAATTTCTTTGATCTTCAGAACATTCACAGCTTCTGATTCATGCTTCCATTTAGGACAGCTTCAGAACTTGAGTTTTCTGGATCTTTTAGAACATTCACAGCTTCTGATTTCTGCTTCCCTCGGATAGCTTCAGAGCTTTGAATTTCTTCTTACATCACTTCATGCTAGATTGTATCAGAACATTGTTGAATGTACCAGAGCATCATCAGAGCATCTCTACATCCTGAAATGTTACAGAACAAAACTAAACAACAAAAGTCAGCATGAATGAGTTAGAACATAAAATGTGTATCAGAACACAAAATATGTATCAGAGCCATATAAGCCATATAGAATATATCAGATCCAATAGACAATGTATCAGAGCAAATAGACAATGATTTGGATCATATTCTATTATCAGAATTTCTGATCATTCTTCCTTCTTGCTTCTGATTTTGAAGCTTCCTAGCACTCAGCTTGCTTCAAGAATCCAAGAGCTATTTCTGATCATTCTTCCTTCTTACTTCTGATTCTGAAGCTTCCTCGCACTCAGCTTGCTTCAAGAATCCAAGAGCTTGATTCATTTTGTTGCTTCTTATGTTGATCTTGAATCTTTGATTCCTGCAACAACACAACTTAAAAAACATAGAACTTTGCAAGTTCTGTTAGTAAATGTGGAGCCTTTTTACTCGGTAACTGATAATATTAATCAGATCATTTATCATATATTTTCTCCCCCTTTTTGTCATAACATCAAAAAAACATAAAAGATTCAGATGTAAAGCAAGAGACAAAAGGAAAGAAACATAAATAACTTTTCATTGATTTCAACAAGAAGGATTACAAAAGGTGTATGCAGAAAACAGATGCAACAAGGAAAGAAAACTACAAAGACTTAAAGCCTAAGACTCTATCCTACGCAAAGACTGCGCAAACAACTCAAGAACCCTCTGGTCTTCAGTTTGTTCAGCCATGAAAGCTTGAAAACTCTTCATGCCTGTCCAGACTAGAACCTCCACTGTAGGAGAGATCCAAGATACCAAAGAGGAAGTGAGGGACAGTTCATAGACAGGGAGCTAATGTTGCAAACGGGCTCCAGTGACTCAAGAAGGTCTTCTTCCTTTGGATAAATGTTGATAACAGCATTGAAGAAGAGATCTGTCTTGAAAGAGACTTGGAGAGCCATCCCAAGATATGCTTCACATCCTGTAACTGATTAACCCTTCCATCCGTTCTCATTGAGTTGAAAGGATTCATGATGAACGCTAGGTTGAAGATGAATGAACTAGGGTTTATGCCAAAGAAAAATTTTGTTGGACAAGAGAGAAAAAGAAAGAGAAAGAGAGCCAAGACTTATTAAAAAAAATGCAACGAAATGAAGGAATAAATAGAGGGAAAAAGAAGAGGGAAACGTTCGAGGAATATAAAAAAGAAAAGAAGAACAATAAAAGAAATGATGAATGGCATTTAATGTAACATGACATGAGGAGAGATAATAATGACAAAAGACGAGATTTGCACAGTTACCTAAGTAGACGTCCCCTCAACTGCACGCACGCTTGTCCAGAAATAGTGAACACGTGTTTACCATCTGGATAGCCATTTACAGCTGTTTTGCTTTTAAAGAGATTCTGAATCAACTTAGACAATGAAACGTTAGTAATAACTGAATCACAATTTCTAATTGATTTCAATCAGAACTTCTTATAAAAAAAATCCAATTTCATTTCAGAAGATACTCATACATAAGATCTTCTCATCTTCTCATTCTGGGCATAAATACATACTGATATTCTTCAGAATGAACTTAAACCTATCTTCAGCAAGGGGTTTTGTAAAGATATCAGCCCATTGATGGTCTGTATCCACAAAGTTTAAAGATATAACACCCTTCTGAACATAGTCCCTTATGAAATGATGTTTAATCTCAATATGTTTAGCTTTTGAATGTAAAATAGGATTCTTAGATAAACATATAGCAGAAGTATTATCACAGAAAATAGGAATGTTACTCTCATATATCTGATAATCTTCCAGCTGACTTCTCATCCAGAGCATTTGTGTGCTACAACCAGCAGCAGCAACATATTCTGCTTCTGTTGTTGAGAGGGCAATAGTAGCTTGCTTCTTGCTGTACCATGAGATCAGATGACTTCCAAGAAATTGACAACTTCCAGAAGTGCTCTTTCTTTCTATTCTATCTCCAGCATAGTCAGCATCACAGAATCCTACTAAGTTGTAATCTTTAGATCTTCTGTAAACTAAACCAACATTAGTAGTACCTTTCAGATACCTTAGAATTCTCTTAACCGCTGTTAAATGAGATTCTCTTGGATCTGATTGGAATCGAGCACACAAACAAACACTAAAGAGAATGTCAGGTCTAGAAGCAGTTAGATATAGAAGAGATCCAATCATACCTCTGTACAACTTCTGATCTACCTTCTTACTTACCTCATCCTTACCCAGTACACATGTTGGATGCATAGGAGTTTTGGCTTCTTTGCTTTCAGAAAGATTAAACTTCTTCAGAAGTTCTTTCACATACTTCGTTTGATGAATATAGGTTCCATTGGAAGTTTGGTTGATTTGAATCCCAAGGAAATACTTGAGTTCTCCCATCATGCTCATTTCAAATTCAGCCTGCATAGACTCAGCAAACTCCTTTCCAAGTGTAGCATTAGATGTTCCAAAGATAATATCATCAACATATATTTGACAAATTAAAATATCCTTTTTAAATGTTTTACAAAAGAGAGTAGTGTCCACTTTTCCTCTAGTGAAACCATTTTCCAGAAGGAAAGAACTCAAACGTTCATACCAAGCTCTAGGAGCTTGTTTCAATCCGTATAATGATTTCTTTAATTTAAAAACATGATTTGGAGACATGGAGTCTTCAAAACCAGGAGGTTGGTGAACATAAACTTCTTCATCTATATAACCATTTAAGAAGGCACTCTTGACATCCATCTGATAAAGAGTGATGTTGTGTTGAGTGGCAAAAGAAATTAATAGACGAATAAATTCTAACCTGGCCACTGGTGCAAAGGTTTCTGTATAATCAATCCCTTCTTGCTGACTATAACCCTGAGCAACCAGTCTGGCTTTGTTTCTTACCACTTCACCTTTCTCACTTAGCTTGTTTCTGAAAACCCACTTAGTACCGATGATGTTAAATCCTTTTGGTCTAGGAACCAAGTCCCATACATCATTCCTTGTAAACTGATTTAGTTCTTCTTGCATGGCAATTATCTAGTCTGGATCTTCTAGAGCTTGATCAACAGAAGTTGGCTCGATCAAAGAAACAAGACCTAATTGACATTCTGCATTGTTCTTAAGGAATGCCCTTGTTCTGATGGGATCATCTTTCTTTCCAAGGATCACATCTTCTGAATGAGCTGAGGCAAGTCTAGGTGATCTTCTGATAGTTGGTTCTTCAGAAATCCTAAGATTCTCTAAAGATGCAGCAACTTGATCTTCTGATCCATTTCTTCTGAGACTGCCAGCTTCTGCAGCTTTGCTTCTTGATTCTTCAACTTCTGATATATCAATATCAAAATCTGCAAAATTCTCAAACTGCTTTGGTTTTTCAAGACCAAGCTTATCATCAAACCTGATATTGATTGATTCTTCTACAATCAATGTTTCAGTATTGTATACTCTGTAGCCTTTAGAGCGTTCAGAATATCCAAGAAGGAAACATTTTTGTGCTTTGGAATCAAACTTACCAAGATGATCTTTAGTATTCAGAATAAAACATACACATCCAAAAGGATGGAAATAAGAAATGTTGGGCTTTCTGTTCTTCCACAATTCATAAGGAGTCTTATTTAGAATAGGTCTTATAGAGATTCTATTCTGAATATAACACGCAGTGTTTATTGCTTCTGCCCAGAAATGCTTAGCCATATTGGTTTCATTTATCATGGTTCTGGCCATTTCTTGTAGAGTCCTATTCTTTCGCTCTACAACTCCATTTTGCTGTGGAGTTCTAGGACAAGAGAAATCATGGGCAATACCATTTTCTTTGAAGAACTCCTCAAAGAATCTGTTCTCAAATTCGCCACCATGATCACTTCTGACCTTTATGATTTTACACTCTTTCTCAGATTGAATCTGAGTGCAGAATTCAAAGAACACTGAATGAGACTCATCCTTGTGTTTCAAGAACTTTACCCACGTCCAGCGGCTATAATCATCAACGATGACTAATCCATATTTCTTCCCTCTGACAGATGCTGTTTTGACTGGGCCAAACAGATCAATGTGCAAGAGTTCTAACGGCCTTGAGGTAGAAACAACATTCTTAGACTTGAATGCAGGTTTGGACAACTTGCCCTTCTGACATGCTTCACAAAGAGCATCTGATTTGTATTTCAGATTTGGGAGTCCTCTGACCAGATTTAGTTTGTTAATCTGAGAAATCTTTCTCAAACTAGCATGTCCTAATCTTCTGTGCCAGACCCATTGCTCCTCAGAAACAGACATAAGACAAGTTACCTTCTGCTTCTCAAGATCAGAAAGATCAATCTTATAAATGTTGTTCTTCCTCTTGCCTGTAAATAGGATTGAGCCATCCTTCTGACTTACAGCCTTGCAAGACTTTTGATTGAAGATTATATCATAACCATTGTCACTTAATTGACTTATGGACAATAAGTTATGCGTTAATCCTTCAACAAGAAGTACATTAGTTATGGAAGGAGAGTTACCAAGACTTATGGTTCCAGAGCCAATGATTTTGCCCTTCTGATCTCTTCCAAACTTGACTTCTCCACCTGGTTTAAGCACCAGGTCTTGGAATGTAGACCTTCTTCCCGTCATGTGTCGCGAGCACCCAGAGTCCAGGTACCATGACATTTTGCTTTCTGTCCTCTTTGCCGCCAAGGATATCTGCAGCAGAAATTATCTTCTCCTTAGGTACCCACAATTTCTTGGGTCCTTTCTTGTTAGTTCTCCTCAAGTTCTGATTGAACTTGGGTTTAGCAAAATATTTAACAGGAGGAACAACATGATATTCTTTAGGTTTGTCAGCATGATATTTCTTAGGATGTGTCACAGGCTTCTTGGTGTGAACAGTGTTAAACTTCTGTGCATGTGAAGTGAGCATAATATCATGTGCATGGCCATATTTGAACTGATCATACAATGGCTTGTATGTGATCTTCATATCATCAATAGGTTCAAATTTATGTGAGGTATCACCCTCATAGCCAAAACCAAACCTTTTGTTTCCAGAAACACCATATATCATAGAAGCAAGATGACTTCTGCCAATACTTCTAGATAAGAACTTTCTGAAGCTCGAGTCATATTCTTTCAGAATATGATTTATGCTAGGAATGGATTTTTCTGTTTCAGAAGGAGATCCACTATCTTTGGATAGATTTAAAACTTTTTCCTTCAGTTCAGAATTTTCCAGTTCCAGCTTCTTAGTTTCAAATTCAAACTGCTTTTTCAGCTTTTTGTATTTGATACTGAGATGAGCCTTGAGTTCCAGAAGTTCTGTTAAACTGGAAACTAACTCTTCTCTAGATAGTTCAGAAAATACCTCTTCAGAATCTGATTCTGATGTAGATTCTGATCCATCATCTTCTGTCGCCATCAGCGCAAAGTTTGCCTGCTCTCCTTCAGAGTCTGATCCTGATTCTGATTCAGAATCATCCCATATTGCCATAAGACCTTTCTTCTTATGAAACTTCTTCTTGGGATTCTCCTTCTGAAGTTTCGGACACTCATTCTTGTAATGTCCAGGCTCATTGCACTCATAGCAGACAGCCTTCTTCTTGTAAGATCTTCTGTCACCAGAAGATTCTCCTCGTTCAAATTTCTTTGAACTTCTGAAGCCTCTGAACTTCCTTTGCTTGCTCTTCCAGAGTTGGTTTACCCTTCTGGAGATCATGGACAGTTCATCTTCTTCTTCAGATTCTGATTCTTCAGGATCTTCTTCTCTAGCCTGAAAAGCGTTAGTGCATTTTTTAACATTAGATTTTAAAGCAATAGACTTACCTTTCTTCTGAGGTTCATTAGCGTCAAGTTCAGTCTCATGACTCCTCAGGGCACTGATCAGCTCTTCCAAAGAAACTTCATTCAGATTCTTCGCGATCTTGAATGCAGTCACCATTGGGCCCCATCTTCTGGGCAAACTTCTGATGATCTTCTTTACATGATCAGCCTTGGTGTAGCCTTTGTCGAGAACTCTCAATCCAGCAGTCAGAGTTTGAAATCTTGAAAACATCTTTTCAATGTCTTCATCATCCTCCATCTTGAAGGCTTCATACTTCTGGATTAGTGCAAGAGCTTTGGTCTCCTTGACTTGAGCATTTCCTTCATGAGTCATCTTCAAGGACTCATATATGTCATGGGCCGTTTCCCTGTTAGATATCTTCTCATACCCAGCATGAGAGATAGCATTCAGCAAAACAGTCCTGCATTTGTGATGATTCTTGAAATCTTTCTTTTGATCATCATTCATTTCGCTTCTCGTGAGCCTTACACCAATAGCTTTAACAGGATGTTTGTAACCATCCAACAGAAGATCCCATAGATCAGCATCCAGACCAAGAAAGTAACTTTCCAGTTTATCTTTCCAGTATTCAAAGTTTTCACCATCAAATACTGGTGGTCTAGTATAACCATTGTTACCGTTGTATTGCTCAGCAGAGCCAGATGTAGATGCAGTTGGATTTGTATGAACTTCACCAGCCATCTTTTACTGAAGCGTTTTTCTCTTCCTGAATCTTTTCTAAACACGGTTAAGTGCTTGCACCTTAGAACCGGCGCTCTGATGCCAATTGAAGGATAGAAAAACACTTAGAAAGGGGGGTTTGAATAAGTGTAGTTTAAAAAACTTGGAAGACAAAAACGATTTGCACAGTTATTTTTATCCTGGTTCGTTGTTAACTAAACTACTCCAGTCCACCCCCACTGAGTGATTTACCTCACCTGAGGATTTAATCCACTAATCGCAACAGATTACAATGGTTTTCCACTTAGCCCACGACTAAGTCTTCTAGAGTATCCTGATCACAACCTGATCACTCCAGGAACAAATGCTTAGACACAAGCTAAGACTTTCTTAGAGTATCCTGACCACCACGTGATCACTCTAAATACAACTGCTTAGACACAAGCTAAGACTTCCTAGAGTATCCTGATCAACACTTGATCACTCTAGTTACTTACAAATTAATGTAATCAATTCTAAGAGTATTACAAATGCTTCTGAAAAGCTATAATCACAACAGTGATATTTCTCTTAAAGTTTAAGCTTAATCTCACTAATATATTACAGCAGCAATGTAGTGAGCTTTGATGAAGATGAAGTTTCTGAGCTTTGAATTTGAACAGCGTTTCAGCAAGTCTTTCAGAATAATTTCGTTCAGAATTGGTTAACCTTGCTTCTCATCAGAATTTCATATATATAGGCGTTTGAGAAGATGACCGTTGGGAGCATTTAATGCTTTGCGTGTTCCGTACAGCTTTGCATTTAATGTTTCACGCTTTTGTCAACTACCTCGAGCCTTGTTCACGCTGTGTCTACTGACGTTGCCTTTAATAGCTTCCAACGTTCCTTTTGTCAGTCAGCGTAGCCTGCCACCTGTACTTTCTTCTGATCTGATGTTTGTGAATAAAATATTTGAATATCATCAGAGTCAAACAGCTTGGTGCATAAGCATCTTCTTGTCTTCTGACCTTGAAGTGCTTCTGAGCGTGATTCCATCAGAACTTCAGTGCTACTGCTTCTGATCTCAAGTTCTTCTGATGCTTCCATAGACCCATGTTCTAATTCTGCCTTGACCATCTTCTGATGTCTTGCCAGACCATGTTCTGATGTTGCATGCTGAACCTTCTGAGACAAAGCTTTTGAGCGCTGATTTGTGCATACTCTTTATATATTTCCTGAAAGGGAAATTGCAATGTATTAGAGTACCACATTATCTCACACAAAATTCATATCCTTGTTATCATCAAAACTAAGAATATTGATCAGAACAAATCTTGTTCTAACATTCTTGCATGGCAATTATCCAGTCAGCATCTTCCAGAGCTTGATCTACAGAAGTTGGCTCAATCAAAGACACTGGATCAAATTAACATTCTGCATTGTTCTTCAGGAATGCTCTTGTTCTGATGGGATCATCTTTCTTTCCAATTATCACATCTTCTGGATGAGTAGAGTTGAGTCTAGAAGATCTTCTGAGATTCTCTAAAGAAGCTGCAACTTGATCTTTTAAATCATCCTTTCTCATGGGTTCTTCATGATTTGAGTTAGAGATATCTATATCTGCAATATTCTCAAACTCCTTTGGCTTTTCAAGACCAAGCTTATCATCAAATCTAATATTGATTGATTCTTCAACTACCAAAGTTTCAGTATTGTATACTCTGTAGCCTTTTAAGCGTTCAGATTATCCAAGTAGAAAACACTTCTAAGCTTTAGAATCAAACTTATGCAGATGATCTTTAGTATTCAGAATATAGCATACATCCAAATGGATGGAAATATGAAATGTTGGGCTTTCTGTTCTTCCACAATTCATAAGGAGTCTTATTTAGAATAGGTCTTATAGAGATTCTATTCTGAATATAATATGCTGTGTTAATTGCTTCTGCCCAGAAATGCTTAGCCATATTAGTCTCATTGATCATGGTTCTGGTCATTTCTTGTAGAGTCCTATTCTTTCGTTCTACAACTCCATTTTGCTGTGGAGTTCTAGAACAAGAGAAATCATGGGCAATACCATTTTCTCTAAAATAAATTTCAAAGAATCTGTTCTCAAATTCACCACCATGATCACTTCTGACTTTTATGATTTTGCATTCCTTTTCAGATTGAATCTGAGTACAGAAGTCAAAGAACACAGAATGTGACTCATCCTTGTGTTTTAAGAACTTTTCCCATGTCCATCTGCTATAGTCGACTATGATGACTAATCCATATTTCTTCCCTTTGACTGATGCTGTTTTGACTGGGCCAAAAAGATCAATGTACAGAAGTTCTAGCGGCCTAGAGGAAGAGATAACATTTTTAGACTTGAATGCAGGTTTTGAAAACTTCCCTTTCTGACATGCTTCGCAAAGAGCGTCTGATTTATATTTCAGATTAGGGAGTCCTCTGACCAGATTGAGTTTGTTAATATGAGAGATCTTTCTCAAACTAGCATGACCCAATCTTCTGTGCCAGACCCACTGCTCTTCGCTAACAGACATAAGGCAAGTAACCTTTTGATTCTTAAGATGTGAAAGATCAATCTTATAAATGTTGTTCTTTCTCTTTTCTGTAAATAGGATTGAGCCATCCTTCTGACTAATAACTTTACAAGACTTTTGATTAAAGATTATGTCATAACCATTGTCACTTAATTAACTTATGGACAATAAGTTATGAGCTAATCCATCTACTAAAAGAACATTAGTTATAGAGGGAGAGTTACCAATACATATGGTTCCAGAGCCAATGATTTTGCCCTTCTGGTTCCCTCCAAACTTTACTTCTCTAGTAGATTTAAGTTCCAGATCTTGGAACATAGACCTTCTTCCCGTCATGTGTCGTGAGCACCCAGAGTCCAAGTACCATGACATGTTTGTCTTTTGAGCTTTGAAGGAGATCTGCAACAGGAATTATCTTATCCTTAGGTACCCACATTCTTTTGGGTCCTTTAGGGTTAGTCCTTCTCAAGTTCTGATAGAACTGAGATTTAGCATGAGATTTAACATAAGATTTTTTAGAGTGTGCAATAGCATATTTCTTTATGTGTGCTATGTGGAAACTCTGAGGGTGAGATGCGTGCTTAATATCATGAGAATGGCCATACTTGAACTGTTCATACAAAGGTTTGTATTTGATAATCATCTCATCAACAGGTTCAAGTTTATATGGGATTTCACCCTCAAAGCCTATGCCTATTCTCTTGTTTCCACTTACACCATATATCATAGAGGCTAGCTGACTTCTTCCTATACCTCTAGATAGAAACTTTCTGAAGCTCAAGTCATATTCTTTCAGAATATTGTTAGTGCTTGGAATAGAATTTTCTGAACTTGAAGATGATTCAACATCTTTAGTTAATTTTAAAACTTTTTCTTTCAGTTCAGAGTTTTCTATTTTAAGTCTCTTAGTTTCAGATTCAAAGAGCTTTTTTAGCTTTTTGTATTTAATACTAAGTTGACTCTTGACTTCTAGAAGTTTTGATAAGCTGGAAACTAGATCATCTCTAGTAAGTTCAGAAAATACCTCATCAGAGTCTGAATCAGAAGTAGACTCTTCACCAGCTTCAACTATTGCCATGAGTGCTATGTTTGCTCGCTCATCTTCAGAGTCTGACTCTTGATCAGAAGAATCTGAGTCATCCCAAGTAGCCATTAAACCTTTCTTCTTTTCAAATCTTTTCTTGGTTTTTTCCCTCTGAAGCTTTGGACATTCATTCTTGTAGTGTCCAGGTTCCTTGCATTCATAGCACGTCATTTTCTTCTTGCCAGATCTTCTGTCTTTAGAAGATTCTCCTTTTTCTGGCCTTTTTAAGTTCTTGAAGTTCTTGAACCTTCTCCGCTTGCTCTTCCAGAGTTGATTTACTCTTCTGGATAAGAGAGATAGTTCATCTTCTTCTTCTGACTCTGACTCGTCAGAATCTTCTTCTTCTTCCTGAAAAGCATTAGTGCATTTTTTATTATTAGATTTTAATGCAATAGACTTACCTTTCTTTTGAGGCTCATTTGCATCCAGCTCAATCTCATGACTCCTCAGGGCACTAATCAGCTCCTCAAGAGACACTTCATTCATATTCTTGGCAATCTTGAAGGCTGTCACCATGGGTCCCCATCTTCTGGGTAAGCTTCTGATGATCTTCTTTACATGATCAGCTTTGGTGTAGCCTTTATCAAGTACTCTCAATCCAGCAGTCAGAGTCTGGAACCTTGAAAACAATGCTTCAATGTTCTCATTTTCCTCCATCTTGAATGCTTTATATTTCTGGATTAGAGCTAGAGCCTTTGTCTCCTTTACTTGAGCATTTCCCTCATGAGTCATCTTTAGAGATTCAAAGATATCATGAGCTGTTTCTTTGTTTGTTATCTTCTCATACTCATCATGAGAGATAGCATTTAGCAATATGGTCCTTGACTTGTGATGATTCTTGAATTTTTTCTTTTGGTCATCGCTCATAGCTTGTCTTGTAATCTTGACTCCACGAGTGTTTACATGATGTGTGTAACCATCCAACACTAAGTCCCATAAGTCACCATCTTGACAAAGAAAGTAAATTTCAAGTCTATCCTTCCAATACTCAAAGTTTTCACCATCAAAGACTGGTGGTCTATTGTAACCATTAAAGCTACTGCTTCCATGGTTACCATTGTTGTTTTGCTCAGGAGGAGGAGTAGATGAAGTTGTTTCAACTATTTTGATTTTGTGTTTTTCTCCCTGAATCTTTTGTCTAACACGGTTAAGTGCTTGCACCTAGAATCGGCGCTCTGATACCAATTGAAGGAGTGAAAACACTTAGAAAGGGGGGATTGAATAAGTGTAACTTCTCAAAATGGTAGATAAAAATAAAGAACACAATTATTTTTATCCTGGTTCTTTGTTAACTAAACTACTCCAGTTCACCCCTGACAAGGTGATTTACCTCAACTAAGGATTTAATCCACTAATCAAACTGATTACAATGGTTCTCCACTTAGACATACTCTAAGTCTTCTAGAGTCTACAAATCACAACTTGATCACTCTAGGAAATCCTTTTACAATCAATGTAAAAATAAATGTTTACAAGAGTATAACTTGCTTCTAATAAAGCTGTAATCACAAAGTGATATTTCTCTTAAGTTCTAGTTCTTAACACTCACTAAGATATTACAAAGTTGTGATGTTGAAGATGAAATTCTTCTTTGCTTTTCACGATTTCAATTTGAGAGCGTTTTGGTATAATACGTAAGAGTTAGTTGTTGCTTCTGAATGAGAACTTCTATATATAAGCGCTAAGAGGAAATGACCGTTGGGAGCATTTAATGCTTTGCGTGAATAGTACAATGCTGCATTTAATGTTTCACACTTTTGTCAACTACCTCGAGCCATGCTTTTGCTGTTTTTACTGACTTTTCCTTTTGTAGCTTCTAACGTTCCTTTTGTCAGTCAGAGATTTGACGTTATAGCCTTTTCATCTTGTACCTTCTTCTAAACTCAGATTTTGTAGATAACAACGTTTGAATATCAGAGTCTTCAGCTTTGGTGCAGATGCAACTTTGTCTTCAGACTTGAAGTGCTTTGAGCGTGATACCATCAGAGCTTCAAAGCTTTTACTTCTGACTGCCATCTTCTGATGCTTTCCAGATCATGTTCTGATTCTGCAGAACCATCTTCTGATGTCTTGCCAGACCATGTTCTGATGAAGCCATCCAGAACTTCTGGGTCTAGTGCTTCTGAACGCTGATTTGTGCATACTCTTTTATACTTTTCCTGAAATGGAAAACGTAAAGGATTAGAGTACCACATTGTCTTATACAAAATTCATACATAATGTTATCATCAAAACTAAGAATATTGATCAGAACATTTCTTGTTCTAACAGATGTTGTTGTTGTTGGCCTGGATTGGCAAGTATTGAAGGCTTACGCCTTGTGGCTGCATAATTATGTTGTTGCATGTAGATGTCACATACATTTACGATGGTCTGGATTCGCAAACACGTTGGCCTGGATTGGCAAAATTGCGAATAAGACTTATGCCTTATTGATGCCTCTATTAATTGGCAATGATAAGTTGGGGGCTTATACCATGTTGGTACCACATGCATCTTAGGCAAAGTCAGTCCCATTACATTATTATTATTATTATTATTATTATTATTAACTTGATGCCTTATTGAATGTTGAAGAAGATATTTATGTTTTGTCATGACGATTGTTGTATGTTGTGGTATTCTTTGATTATGAGTTGCTGCGTCTTATGAGGACTAAAAAGAAGGTAAAGGTGTGAGGTAAAGAAGTATGATTATTTGAACTTAAATTTCTATCTGCTCATTATTATGCTTTCTTTTATATTGTTATGATATCTCACCCCTTCAGTTTGAATGTTACCTCTACGTGGATAACGTGCAGGTGACAAAGATTAGAGTTGCTTGAGGTACGGAGTGGCGCCTAGTATTGCGCAGATTGGGTTGGGTCTTGCTCTGATACATAACACTGGGGATTGATGAACGCTTGTCTGCTTTATTATGTTGACCTTTTGATATGTTGATTTGTTGGAGTAATGAGAACTCCTTTGTGATTGAATAAATGTTGCTATTACTTTGTTGAGAATTTTTGAAGAGAATAATATGTTTATTCCGCCGCGTTAATGAAGTTAAAGTTGAGAACATATAATGGGTTAATTGTTGGTCCGTCCACATGATGTGTTATGTACCTATATATGTATGCTTGAGCAGGTTTTGTAGTTGTGAAGTGTGACATCCTAATTGTTGTATTTTATTATGAAAATGATTTATTCTAATTTTATTAAATTACCGCCGGGGAATTAGGATGTTACATATTCAATTCAAACACCCAAAATCATACATACACACTCTCCAATAGGGATGGCAAACAGACCCAAACCCGCGGGGCCCACCCGCACCCGAACCCGAGTCAACGGGTGAAAACCCGAGTTGATTGGGTTTGGGTTCGGGTTCGGGTGCCACCCGATATTTTGGGTGCGGGTTTGGGTAGTGTGAAACCCGCGCCCGAAACCCGAAATCACACCCATATATATATATATATATATATATATATATATATATATATATATATATATATATATATATATATATATATATATATATATATATATATATATATATATATATATATATATATATATATATATATATTATAATATATATATAAATATATATATATATATATATATATATATATTATAATATATATATATATATATATATATATATATATATATATATATATATATTATAATATATATATATATATATATATATTATAATATATATATATTATAATATATATATATATATATATTATAATATATATATATTATAATATATATATATATATATATTATAATATATATATTTATATATATATATATATATATATATAATATATATATATATATATATATATATATATTATGGAAAGTTGTAAGAAAATTGTAGGAAAAATATATTTTATGTATTTTGTTGCGGGTTTGGGTTTGGGTGAAAAAACCCGAACCCAACGGGTGTGGGCGTGGGTGTTATTTTGTCACCCGAATAGCTTTTGGGTTTAGATTCGGGTTCGGGTGATAATTTCGGGGTGCGGGTTTGGGTAGTATAAAACCCGCACCCGCGGGCACCCGTTGCCATCCCTACTCTCCAAGAAAAATATCACATGAGCAACAACTCAGAATCAAACCAGTATCACCAAATGATACGCAGGCTGCTGCTTTAAATTATTCAAGAGCAACTCAAAGGCAAATCAATTGGACATGACAGCTCACATCGGGATCAATACTAACATGCAAATGCAAGAGCATTCTAACAACGTCAGAAAAGAATCTCAAGCAAGGAGCCACTGCAGTTCTACACTAACCATTCAGAAAAAAAGAAAAAAAGCAGTGAGAATGGATAACGAGTTTCAACAAATTTTTTAACCTGCCTCCAATTTCCATTCATAGTCACTTCAAAAATTATCCAACAAACTAACATTTAACTATTTATTACTGACATTCAATTAACCTTCCTAATTAACATTCACTAGCAATTTTTACATCAATTGCTAAAAATCTATTAACGACATACTAGTAACAGAATTCTACTAACTATTATGTTACCAATTCAAACCATATTTTTACTGACCAATTAACTAACTTGTAACTGTTTTCATAACATAATTTACAACCAACTTAAACTAACTCCTATCTTTTCCAACCGAATTAATCTTCACTATGCCATATCCCCTATATTCAAATAGTTTACCTCATGCAACCATGAGTTCATTTTTAAGACGATTGACTCATTAACTAGAGAATTTGTTTGTGTGTACTGAGGGTTTGTCCTCAAATCAAAGGTAAATTAGAAATATTTGAGAATATTTTTTTAATGCCAGATGATTTGTATAATCTTTGTCTTAAGTGTTGATGATAATCGTAATGGCGAACTCTGATATGAATATACAAAGATCCTTTGTAAATTGTGTCAGACAATGAAATTTACTTGTAAACACTCCAACAATTAAATCAATAAAATATATGTACACAATTTAATCAATGTGTTAGACTTTATATTTAAGGTGAAGAACTAGAAGAGTCTAGTGACCCATTTTGTTTTGTTTTGTTTTTTAAAAAAATTAAATGCTTTGGGATCTAAAGGATTAAACATCAGTTAAGGCTCTGTTTGGTAAAATTATCGGTTGGGTGATAAGTTAGTTTATAGCGTATAACTTATGGATGATGGATGATGGTTTATAGTTTATAACCGATAACTGATGGTTGATAAGCTAATTAAAGTGTTTGGTAAAATTAGCGGTTTAACTAGCTGATAAATGTAAAATGACATAAAAAGACATTTTTTAATTAATAATTAAATGTATATTTAATATAATTAAAATTTATAAGGGTAATAATGGAAGAAAAAATGATAAGCTATAAGTTATAAGTTAAAACGCCATTTAAAATAACGTTTGAAAAATAAGCTATAAGTTAATAAAATAAACTATAAGTTCGTGATAAAAAGACGGTTATCAAACCGGTCTTTTATTATCATACGAGCTTATAAGTTATAAGCTATAAGCTCTAAATAGAATTTTCCAAACAGAACCTAAATCTAAAACACTTAATGATAATTTGTTAAAAAAATTCCAATAATAGTATAATAACGTTAAGATTTATTTTTAAATAATTGGTATTCGACCTAAAATTAAAATATTTTTTGTATTGATCACATACTTTTTTTTAAAACTTAAAATAAGTCTTTCTTTCATTTTAAACCCATTTTAAACAGGAAAAAAACAATTTACAATATATAAGTTATCAAGAGATAAAAGCCAACGGGATAACCCATTCTCTAAGACTTATTCTTTAATATTATTTTATATTATATTAAGTTATATAAATTTCATATAAATTTATTTGAATTTTAACTATTAAAAATAAGTGTTTTTAATGTGATTCTAAATATAACAACTTACGGTATTTTCAAATTTATATATTTTTTAAAAGTTTGTTATAACCATACAAAACATATACTTGATGTTATAAATCATAAAAAAAACATGAAAAAAATGTAACTAAGTTTTGCCCAAAAGAAAAGCATGAGTGTTTTTTAACGGAAAGAAAATAATTACTCATTCCAAGGCAGTGTTTGATTTGATAGTGTACTTTTTGAATTTATAAACTCATGTGTTATAAATGAAGTTTATATATTTATATATTTTATAATTTTTATTTATGTTACTTTCATTAAATAATGTTAATTAAACAATTATTTTGTTTCATATTTGTAAATTAGTAAGATATATTTTAAATTAGTAATTGTCGTTAAATTTAATAGGAAAGACCATTGTTTGATCTCTGATTAAAGAGTGCTTCACAACAAGATAATAATATTTTTAAAATATAAATATTTTAAAATATAAAAAGATATTGTAAATGAAGATTTATAAGAGGGAGATAATTAACTAATTAATTAATTATTATTTAAAATTTAATTTAAAAAAAAATAGAAAATAGAATATTCACGCAAGCTCGTTTTTCGCCGATGAATGAAGATATTTATCTCAACTTCTGCGCAAAGCAAGGTGTATTTGGTAGCCGCGACGAAAACTCATTGAAAAAGAGAGAGAACAAATAACCAAATTCTTTTCAACTTTGAATCTACGTTGAAATTTCCGATTTCTTCGTTTAGGTATAAAATCAAATCTCTCCCTCAATCTTTGCCGATTCGCTTTCAATCTATCAAGAATTTTTGTTCAGTTTTTCAGATATTTATTTCAGTTTTATTTATTGTTCTAAGGATATTGAATTTCGTTTGAGCTTAGGTTTGTTCGATTCGGTTATGATCGTGTTCAGATCACGGATCACAATTATTCATAATTCATAATTCATAGTTAATTTCATTTTATGAATTTTATTTTATTGATCTGTTGTTGTTTTTTATTTTGTTTTGTTCAGGTGATTGTGAATTTGTGATTGTAAATTGTCCGATAATTGGATAAACCACGCGAATAAGAGAGGATTCAGGATTGAGAAGCGTAGTTTTGATTTTGATTTTGATTTTGATTTTGTTGAGTTGAGCATTGAGAACAAACTGAACAATGTCTGCAACTACGAGAACAACTTCATGGGCAGATTCTGCTGAAAATGCGGCCAATGGCTCGTCAGCGCGTCCTGTCAAGCCAGCGTATGTTCCTCCACATCTTCGTAACAGATCAATGGCTCCAGCTGAGCCTCCTTCTATGGGGGGTAATGTTAATGAGAGGGGTTTGGGTAATTGGGGTAGTTCGTCTAACTTCAATAAGCAGGATTTTAGGGCTGGTAGGCAAGGATATGGTTCTGGTGGTGGCGGTGGTGGTGGTGGGTTTAACAATAGAGGAGGGGGAGGGGTAGTGAGGGAGCATGGTGGGAGGCGTGAGGCAAATCCTTTTGAGAATGATATTAATGAGTCTTTTAGTGAGCAAGAGAACACGGGGATTAACTTTGATGCTTATGATGATATCCCTGTTGAGACTAGTGGGGAGAATGTTCCGCCTCCTGTGAATACGTTTGCGGAAATAGATTTAGGTGATGCGTTGAATCAGAACATACAGAGATGTAAGTATGTGAAACCAACGCCTGTTCAGAGGTATGCCATACCTATTTCTCTTGCTGGAAGAGATTTGATGGCTTGTGCTCAGACTGGGTCAGGAAAGACAGCTGCATTTTGCTTTCCTATTATAAGTGGAATCCTTAGGGAGCAGTATGCTCAAAGACCCCGTGTCGCTCGCACTGCTTATCCTCTCGCACTTATTCTGTCCCCTACCCGGGAGCTCTCTTGTCAGGTTAGAATGCACTTTAATGAATTTCTACTTTTAAATCTGTATTTGACTTGTCTATCTGTATCTCAAAAACTAATGGTTTGTTTTTCTCATCTCACAGATACATGACGAGGCCAAAAAGTTTTCTTATGAAACTGGTGTCAAGGTTGTAGTTGCTTATGGAGGAGCACCGATCACTCAACAGGTTATTTTCCAATGCATGTGATGTTTTTATGTGCACTTTTTTTTAACAGTGTTCAAGTGAACAGTATAAAAAGATCCTGAACCGAGAATCGGAAGGAGAATGGTAAAAAAGTCTATGCTTATTGTAATTTTATGCTTTGGTAAAAGATTTCAGTGATAAGCGATGGTTTCCAACTTTTCAAACATGACATTAGTTAACTGGCAAGCCAGTATAAGCAATTTCATTTGATTCCTTCCTAATAATAGTATTGCCTTGGTACTCTTGAGCATAACTATTGCTTTTTGGTTAGATTATATTCAATGAAGAAATAGTAATCGGTGGGTCAAGTTAAACTTGTATAGTATCTCATGCTTAATTCCCACCAATGAGTTGAAAGTATGCCCCCTCCCCTTCTATTTATTTTTACTTACATTTTCTTTAGCATGCTGTCTTCCCGGTGTATATTGTTAATAATATATGTGAATACATATTCTGCTCAAGGAATTAACTTAATTGTTAAATTTGCTTCTTTTTTTCATTGAAAAAACCAAGTCCCACATTGAAAAGAGATATGGCTTGTAAAGAGTTTAAAGAGTGGCAAACCGATTTAATGAGGATGAGTTAGAACCTATATAGAAAACCTAATAATAAGATACACAAGAACTAACCAAGTGAATAAGTAGTTACTTTTTCTTGTCATCATTTTTATAGCCAGGTTGACATCGTCATATTGGCATGTTCTCCCATTGTTAGTGTAGGCTCTCCCCTCATGTCAACTTGGTTGTTCTGAACAAATGCGATCTCTGCATCAAGTAGTCGATCATTTTAATTCCAAAATAGTCTGTTGCTTGTTCTTCTATTTGCAAGCTACCATTTTTAAAGAACTTCTTAATGAGTCAATTGGGACTATGATTTTTGTTTTATTGGCTTCTTAAGGCCTCGTTTACTTTCAAAAAATGGATATAATTGTTCATTTGAAGACTCTATTATCTCCTTATACCAAATAAAACTAACGCAAATTTTAGAAAATGAAAACAGAAGATGTTTTCACAAAGTAAACGGGGCATAATGTTCTTTATGTTTGGCATATGAGCAAGGTGTTTACCAGTAAGGATGTATTATTTACTTAGTGAGAGTACATCTGCTTTTGTTGGTTGGATGAAATTGTAATTATGCTTATATGTCTTTCTGGCTCTATGTATTATCAGTTGTCTTTTGGAGGCACGCTACTTTAATTAGACAATAATATTGTGTTGCATTGTTCAGTTGCGGGAGCTTGAGAGAGGAGTTGATATTCTGGTGGCAACTCCAGGACGACTAGTTGATTTGCTTGAGAGGGCTAGGGTGTCATTGCAGATGATAAGATATTTGGCTCTTGACGAGGCAGATCGGATGCTGGATATGGGTTTTGAGCCTCAAATAAGAAAGATAGTTGAACAAATGGACATGCCTCCTCCAGGCATGAGACAGACACTGCTGTTTAGTGCAACATTTCCCAAAGAGATCCAGGTATCTTGTGACGTGTACTCAGATTGTCAGCTTGATTATACTTTTCTGGCATTTCTATTTTTTACTACCAATTGGTTCTTCAATTTAAATTTTATATTTAGTGTTTTTAACTTCACTTTGCACTCATGAAAATTGAGATTGCCATGATTTAGGTGTGTGAACAACTTATCTTTTGCTAGCTTTTGAATATTTCATTTTTATGAGCTGCAATGAATTCTTACAGTTGAAAAATAGTACTTTTTTTTTGGAGAAAAGCCCATTTTCAAAATTCCTCTCATTATGGTGCTATGCCATATGCCAACAGTATCTGTTATGTAGACTAATATGTTTTTTCATCCCAGCTGTTTTAAAATTTCTACTATTGCGAGTGTCGCTTGATTTTGAAAACCACCATATTGATGCCTATAATCAAGCTGCATTCACTTGGCAGCGGCAGATGCAAACAATGGCACTGCTTAATTTGTTACTTGTCGACAGTTGACAGGAAATATTATATAGATTGTATGGTGGCGATTGTATGCGCAATAGTTATAGTCAGGATTAAATGACGGTGATGTAGTTTTGGGGATATGTTGAGTTTTGATGGCAATGGTTTCATATAGTCAGGATTAAACTGTTTGCTTAAGATTATGCTTTGTATGTGAGATAGAAATTCTAATTGATAGAGTGGGGGTTAATGATAAGTGGCAACCCTGTTGTAATCAGCTAGATCTAATTTGTCTTAGTGGCATGATTGATATAAAAATGTTTATGATGTCTCTTCATCTAAATGCACTGCAGAGACTTGCGTCAGATTTTCTTGCAAGTTACATATTTCTGGCTGTAGGAAGGGTCGGTTCAAGTACCGATCTAATTTCTCAACGAGTAGAATATGTGCTTGAGTCAGACAAAAGAAGCCACCTCATGGACCTTCTTCATGCTCAGAGAGAAAATGATGTGAATGGAAAGGTAATCTCTCATCACTACATTCTACTGCCATTTAGATTTGTACATTGGTTGCCATAGTTTTCATTTTGTTAGCAAAATTTCACTAGTTTTCAAAAACTATGCCGCACTGGACGAGCCTTTTGTTTAAGAGTTGGAAACTTTGATTTGTCACACAGTTTTAACGATATTTTGGTGGTTTTTGCAGCAAGGTCTGACTTTAGTTTTTGTGGAAACAAAGAAAGGAGCTGACGCATTGGAACACTGCTTGTGTGTTAATGGATTTCCTGCAACTTGCATTCATGGTGACAGAACACAGCAAGTAAGTCTTTTTAATTGTGGACTGTCAGCATTTATCATTACGTTAAAATATTTACATATTTTCTTGATTTGTTTTGTATTTCTTTATTGTTTCTTTTAACTAAAACAAAATTTTCCTTGTGTTTTGAAGTTCTACATTCTCAATGAGGTTATAAAATTTGAGCAGCTCCATTTTTATTTGAAAATGGTCTGAATGTTCAAATTTTAAAAACTCTCATTGTTGTTAGTCTCTTCTATCATAAAAATCTATTTTTTTCCCTATCAATAAAAAATCCTTTTGTTTTCACAATAATTGAAATGCCAGATTTCAAATTAACCATGAAACCCCATCTCTTTCACCATATTCCTTCTTTGGAAGTTTTTCTCTTCTTTTTTAAGATGTTAAAATTTCAAATTAATTTTTTTATATGGTTTTTAAATTTTTAAGGAAAATTTTTCTTGCCTTAATTTAATTAAATGCTATTGAATTTGTTTGGTGCATTTGCTTTGTAAATAAGTGATTTTTAGTATTGATAATATGCTCTTTCCATTATAGAACTATAGATCAGATGCTTTGATATTTCAATTTGCATTTTTTCTTTTTTGGGTACATGATGGTCTTTTATTTTTTTAGTTGTTGCAACCATGATATTGTGATGTATCATTTTTTTTTGTGCATTGAATTTGTATATGGATTCTTGCTGAAATTGTTACTTATTTTCCCCTCAAGTTGTACAATGCAATGTTTCTGTATGCAGGAAAGAGAACAAGCATTGAGATCGTTCAAGACTGGAAATACTCCAATTCTAGTGGCAACGGATGTTGCAGCACGTGGTCTTGATATTCCAAGGGTAGCACATGTGGTAAACTTTGATCTTCCTAATGACATTGATGATTATGTGCACCGGATAGGAAGAACAGGCCGAGCTGGTAAAATGGGATTAGCAACAGCTTTCTTCAATGACAGTAATTTGTCAATGGCTAAACCATTGGCTGATCTGATGCAAGAGGCAAATCAAGAAGTACCTGCTTGGCTCACCCGTTTTGCAGCAAAGACTCCTTATGGTGGCAGTAGAAATAAGCGAAGTGGTGGAGCCCGTTTTGGTGGTCGCGATGTTAGGAAGGAAACCTCATATAATAAAGGAACCGATTACTACGGCGGTGGAGCTGGTGCTGGTTACGGGGTTCCTGCGAGCTATGGTGGAGGGTATGGTCAAGGTGTAACAAGTGCTTGGGATTAGGTTAGTGTGACATTGTTGATTCATTTCTCATGTTGAGTGAGTGTATATAAATTTCAGACTTTGATTTTGTAAAGTTGTATCTTCTCAACCGTAGTTTGTCTAAATCTATGCATTTCGTACTAGAAGAAATATTTTGTCATCAGAAAGATCTATGATTGGCTTACTTTTGCTGCTTAGGCACATAGAGTCTGTTAGGAAATGTAAGTCAGGAGTTAACTCTAATTAGCATGCAGATATTATTGATTTGATTTTTCTGTTAACTGTTCACCTTTGCACTTAATAATTACCTAATATAGTAATGAAGCCGTGGAATTTTTTTAATTATAAAAATCACTTATGAATAGGATTAAATATAGGTGAACACGATGGGCTCTTGGAGTTATTTATTCATCACCCAACCATTTTATTTTATGTCATATATTTATATTAAAAATTTAAATAAATTACATTTTAAAATCAATTTAGGTTCAGGTACTCCTCAAAACTTAAGGGTATCTAAAAAATTATTATAAGTACATTAAGTTAGAAATACCTTCATTGGATAAGAATAAAGCTCTTCTTCCTTTCTTTTTGTTTTCTGTCCTAGTTTTTTAACTTCACATTGATTAAAAAAAAAGCTCTTCAATATATTGTATGCAAAAGGAGAGGGAAAAAAACCCTCCTCTAAAAAAGAAAGAAAGAGAACTTCTTTATCCACTTCCCTATCTTTTTGGTGACCTCCAGCAAAATTCCACAACTGCCCCTTTACTTCGGAAATGCATTTTCAAAGTACAAAAAAAAATGTGTTTTCGGAGATGCATCTCCAAAAACACTTTTTTTTTTCAAATTTTTTCTTATTTCGGAAATGTATTTCCGAAAACACCATTTCGGAAGTGCATTTCCAAAATACTGCGTGTTTTGCAGTTTAAACAAAACAACCCCTCCCCCCCCCCCCCCTCCCCCCCCCCCCCCCCCCCCCCCCAAATCATTTATCCTAAACCAATTTCAAACTCAACCTCTCTCAGATTTTCTGCAAACCAACTTCCAAGGCTACATTAAAGGCTCTATCTACTTGTTCTACTACATTCGAAAGCATCTCAATCATCTTCAATTTGTAAGTTTCTAAAGCTTTAGATCTATGATTGAAATGCATGTTAGGGTTGTTAGAAATTAGAAAAATGATATAGGGGTAGGTTGTTAGTAGTCTTTAGAGTTGTTTAGAAGCCTAAAAACTGATTTTGAAGTGTGTTTTGGGGTCTGCCATGAAACCTGCAGAAATGGTGTTCGCAGGGGTGTTTCGGAAGTTTATTTCCGAAAACACCTCCCTAACCAGTTTCGGAAATGAACTTCCTAAAAGTGTCAAGAAGTGTTTTTTTTTGTTTTTTTTAATTGTTTCGCATTCTTATGGATTTCAATTGTTTCAGGAATATGGCAGACAACCCAACACGTATCAGACAGGGGAGAGAGACACAGACAGCGTCGGCTAGACGCGAGCGTGCGGCGCAGCTTGCATCGACGCGGGGACGGGGTGGAGTACGAGCACCCGTTATGACAGATGAGCCTGGTTCCTCGTCTGGATTGAGGAGTCGGCTGGCTCAGGTATCTTCTTCCCTTCAGGAGGAGGAGGAGAAGGAGGTGACATACCAGGAGGCGGAGGAGGAGATACCTGATGCTGATCCTCCACACGGGGAGGAGGAGGAGGAGGAGGGCTACCCGGGAGAGCCTAGGGACTCGTCCGTGCTGATTTCCTACCACGAGCACATCGCTCGACGTGTCTGGGATGGAGAGGTATTTTTTATAATTTATCCGACTTTATTATTTAACCATTATTTATTTAGCTTTTTATTCCACATTTTCTTAACGGTCTAATTAACAATGTTTTTTGTTTTTGTTTTTGTTGTAACATGAAAGGCCGACTTAAAGAATGGTGAACCACGCGCGAAAGATTTTTGGTCTCTTTAAACCAGAGGCGCAGTGGTTTAATGATGCGGTGACTGCTTCCGGGCTTGGTGAGTTGTGCATGACCGGGTATACCACTATCCGCCACGGCATGTAGGGGGCCTTTGTGGAGCGGTGGCATAGAGAGATGTCTTTTTTCCACTTACCGGTTGGGGAGATGACGATCACCTTGCACGATGTGCACTGTCTTCTCCACTTGCCGATTAGGGGGATACTGCTGAACCATTCCTGGATCCAGAGGGTCGATGCGATCGATTGGATGGCGATCTATCTGAGTATGGACCCATATATGGCTGATTTTGAGTGTCGAATGACAAATGGGCCTCATATCCGGTTCTCCACATTGAGCGATTATTATGAGCACCACTTGGTGGCGGACGCCAAATCCGAGGAGGCGGATAACGCCCTATTTATGGAGTATCACCGTGCCTGCGCTCTCCGGTGCTGGTTCATGTTTTAGGTAGGCACTGCACTCTTTGTGGACAAGAGTGCAAGATACATCGACGTGACCTACCTCCGCTACTTCATGGACTTGACTACCATTCACCAGTGGAACTGGGGTTAGCTATTCTGGTATACCTATACCAGAAGCTGAATGAGGCCTCCAACTGGAGGACCAGACAGTTGATCGGATCCGCCACACTCCTGACGGTACTGTTAGAACAAGAAATGTTCTGATCAATATTCTTTGTTTTGATGATAACATTATGTACGAATTTTGTATAAGACAATGTGGTACTCTAATCCTTTGCATTTTTCATTTCAAGAAATATATAAAGAGTATGCACAAATCAGCGTTCAGAAGCAACTGACTCAGAAAGTTCTGGATGGCTTCATCAGAACATGCTCTGGCAAGACATCAGAAGATGGTCATGCAGAATCAGAACATGAACTGGAAAGCATCAGAAGATTGGACGTCAGAAGAACAAGCTCTGAAGTTCTGATGGTATCACGCTCAAAGCTCTTCAAAGTCAGAAGACAGAAGATGCTCTGCACCAAAGCTGATGGCTCTGATATTCAAACATTGTTATCTACAAAATCTGAGTCCAGAAAGAAAGTACAAGATGAAAGACTGAAACGTCTAATCTATGACTGACAAAAGGAACGTTAGAAGCTACAAAAGGCAAAGTTAGTAAAAGCAGCAAAAGCAAGGCTCGAGGTAGTTGACAAAAGTGTGAAACATTAAATGCAGCGTTGTACTATTCACGCAAAGCATTAAATATATTCCAACGGTCATTTCCTCTCAGCGCCTATAAATAGAAGTTCTGTCCAGAAGCTGAATATAACACTTGAGAAAAATATACAGAAACGCTGTCAAATTCGAAAGCTTACGAACTTCATCTTCAACCTCACAAACTCTTGTAGTATTTAGTGAGTGTTAAGTTTAGAACTTAAGAGAAATATCACAGTTGTGATTACAACTTTATTAGAAGCATTCAAACTCTTGTAAATTTTATTTTACATTGATTGTAAAAGGATTCCTAGAGTGATCAAGTTATGATCTGTAAACTCTAGAAGATTTAGAGGGTATCTAAGTGGAAAACCATTGTAATCAGTTGGATTAGTGGATTAAATCCTCAGTTGAGGTAAATCACTCTAAAGGGGTGGACTGGAGTAGTTTGGTTAACAACGAACCAGGATAAAAATCATTGTGTTGATTGTTTTTATCTTCCAAGTTTTTGAGTTACACTTATTCAATCCCCTCCCTTTCTAAGTGTTTTTCTATCCTTCAATTGGCATCAGAGTGCCGGTTCTAGGTGCAAGCACTTAACCGTGTTAGACAAAAGATTCAGGGAGAAAAACACTAAGTTAAAATGGTTTAAACAACTTCATCTACTCCTACTTCTGAACAAAACAACAATGGTAATGGAAGCAATAGTTTCAATGGCTACAATAGACCACCAGTTTTTGATGGTGAAAACTTTGAGTATTGGAAAGATAGACTCGAAAGTTACTTTCTTTGTCAAGATGGTGACTTATGGGATCTCGTGCTGGATGGTTACACACATCCTGTGAATGCTCAAGGTGTCAAGATTTCTAGACAAGCCATGAGTGATGCTCAAAAGAAAGACTTCAAGAATCATCACAAGTCTAGAACCATATTGCTAAATGTTATCTCTCATGCTGAGTATGAGAAGATAACAAACAGAGAAGCAAATCATGATATCTTTGAATCCTTAAAGATGACTCGTGAGGGTAATGCTCAAGTAAAGGAGACAAAGGCCTTAGCTCTAATCCAGAAGTATGAAGCATTCAAGATGGAGGAAGATGAAAATATTGAAGCAATGTTCTCAAGATTCCAGACTCTGACTGCTGGATTGAGAGTGCTAGATAAAGGCTACACCAGAGCTGATCATGTAAAGAAGATCATCAGAAGCTTACCCAGAAGATGGGGACCCATGGTGACTGCATTCAAGATTGCCAAGAATCTGAATGAAGTGTCTCTTGAGGAGCTGATCAGTGCCCTGAGGAGTCATGAAATTGAGCTGGATGCAAATGAACCTCAGAAGAAAGGTAAGTCCATTGCATTAAAATCTAATAGTAAAAAATGCACTAACGCTTTTCAGGCTGAAGAAGAAGATTCTGAAGAGTCAAAATGAGAAGAAGAAGAAGAAGAAGAAGAAGATGAACTATCTCTAATATCCAGAAGAGTAAATCAACTCTGGAAAAGCAAGCAGAGAAAGTTCAAGAACTTCAAAAGGCCTGAAAAAGGAGAATCTTCTGGACACAGAAGATTTGACAAGAAGAAGGTAACGTGCTATGAATGTAAAGAGCCTGGACACTACAAGAATAAATGTCTAAAGCTTTAGAGGGAAAAGCCCAAGACAAGATTTGAAAAGAAGAAAGGTCTTATGGCTACTTGGGATGACTCAGATTCTTCTGATCAAGAGTCAGACTCTGATGATGAGCAAGCAAACATAGCACTGATGGCCACCGTTGATGAAGAATCAGAATCTACATCAGACTTAGATTCTAAAGAGGTATTTTCTGAACTTTCTAGAGATGAGTTAGTTTCCAGCTTAACTGAACTTCTGGAAATCAAGGCTAAACTTAGTTTCAAATACAAAAAGCTGAAAAAGCTCTTTGCATCTGAAACTAAGAGACTTGAATTAGAAAATTCTGAACTGAAAGAAAAAGTCTTAAAACAATCTAAAGATGCTGAATCATCTTCAAGTTTAGAAAAGTTTATTCCAAGTGTGAACAATATTCTTAAGGAATATGACTTGAGTTTCAAAAAGTTTCTATCTAGAGGTATAGGCAGAAGTCAGCTAGCCTCTATGATATATGGTGTAAGTGGAAACAAGAGAATAGGCATAGGCTTTGAGGGTGAAACCCCATATAAACTTGAACCTGTTGATGAGATGGTTATCACATACAAACCTTTGTATGATCAGTTCAAGTATGGTCATTCTCATGATATTAGGCACACATCACATGCTAAGAGTTTCCACATAACACACACCAAGAAACAGGTTGCTAGACAATCTAGAAAATCTTATGTTAAACCTCATGCTAAATCTCAGTTCAATCAGAACTTGAGAAGGACTAACCCAAAAGGACCCAAAAGACTGTGGGTACCTAAGGAAAAGATAATTCCTGTTGCAGATCTCCTTCAAGGCTCAAAAGACAAAGGCAAACATGTCATGGTACCTGGACTCTAGGTGCTCACGACACATGACAGGAAGAAGGTCTATGTTCCAAGACCTGAAGCTTAAATCTGCTGGAGAAGTTAAGTTTGGAGGGAACCAGAAGGGAAAGATCATTGGCTCTGGAACCATATGCATTGGTAACTCTCCCTCTATAACTAATGTTCTTTTAGTAGATGCATTAGCTCATAACTTATTGTCCATAAGTCAATTAAGTGACAATGGTTATGACATTATCTTCAATCAAAAGTCTTGTAAAGCTATTAGTCAGAAGGATGGCTCAATCCTATTTACAGGCAGGAGAAAGAACAACATTTATAAGATTGATCTTTCTGATCTTAAGAATCAAAAGGTTACTTGCCTTATGTCTGTTAGTGAAGAGCAGTGGGTCTGGCACAGAAGATTAGGTCATGCTAGTTTGAGAAAGATTTATCATATTAACAAACTTAATCTGGTCAGAGGACTCCCTAATCTAAAATATAAATCAAATGCTCTTTGCGAAGTATGTCAGAAAGGGAAGTTTTCAAAACCTGCATTCAAGTCTAAAAATGTTGTCTCTTCCTCTAGGCCGCTAGAACTTCTGCACATTGATCTTTTTGGCCCAGTCAAAACAGCATCAATCAGAGGGAAGAAATATGGATTAGTCATCGTAGACGACTATAGCAGATGGACATGGGTAAAGTTCTTGAAACAAAAGGATGAGTCACATATTGTGTTCTTTGACTTCTGCACTCAGATTCAATCTGAGAAGGAATGCAAAATCATAAAGGTTAAAAGTGATCATGGTGGTGAATTTGAGAACAGATTCTTTGAAATTTATTTCAAAGAAAATGGTATTGCCCATGATTTTTCTTGTCCTAGAACTCCACAGCAAAATGGTGTTGTAGAACGAAAGAATAGGACTCTACAAGAAATGGCCAGAACCATGATCAATGAAACCAATATGGCTAAGCATTTCTGGGCAGAAGCAATTAACACTGCATGTTATATTCATAATAGAATCTCCATAAGACCTATTCTAAATAAGACTCCTTATGAATTGTGGAAGAACAGAAAGCCCAACATTTCTTATTTCCATCCATTTGGATGTGTATGCTATATTCTGAATACTAAAGATTATCTGCATAAGTTTGATTCTAAAGCTCAGAAGTGTTTTCTACTTGGATATTCTGAACGCTCAAAAGGCTACAAATTATACAATACTGAAACTCTTGTAGTTAAAGAATCAATCAATATCAAATTTGATGATAAGCTTGGTCTTGAAAAGCCAAAGCAATTTGAGAATTTTGTAGATATAGAAATCTCTAACTCAGATCAAGAAGAACCCAGAAGCAAAGTTTCAGAAGATCAAGTTGCAGCCTCTTTGGAGAATCTCAGAATATCTGAAGAGCCAACACCCAGAAGATCTTCTAGACTCAACTCTGCTCATCCAGAAGATATTATCATTGGAAAGAAAGATGATCCCATCAGAACAAGAGAATTCATTAAGAACAATGCAGAATGTCAATTTGGTCTAGTATCTCTGATCGAGCCAACTTCTGTTGATCAAGCTCTGGAAGATGCTGACTGGATAATTGCCATGCAAGAAGAACTAAATCAGTTTACAAGAAATGATGTTTGGGATCTGGTTCCAAGACCAAAAGGATTTAACATCATTGGAACAAAGTGGGTCTTCAGAAATAAGCCAAGCGAGAAAGGAAAAGTTGTAAGAAACAAAGCCAGACTGGTTGCTCAGGGCTATAGTCAGCAAGAAGGCATTGACTATACAGAAACCTTTGCACCAGTGGCCAGGTTAGAATCTATTCGCTTATTAATTTCATTTGCCACTCAGAATAACATCACTCTATATCAGATGGATGTTGAGAGTGCCTTCTTAAATGGTTATATAGATGAAGAAGTATATGTACACCAACCTCCTGGTTTTGAAGACTCTAAGTCTCCAGAACATGTTTTCAAATTAAAGAAATCATTATATGGTCTGAATCAAGCTCCCAGAGCTTGGTATGAAAGATTAAGTTCTTTCCTTCTGAATAATGGTTTCACTAGAGGACAAGTGGATACAACTCTCTTCTGTAAAACTTTTAAAAAGGATATTTTAATTTGTCAAATATATGTTGATGATATTATATTTGGAACATCTAATGCTACACTTGGAAAGGAGTTTGCTAAGTCTATGCAGGCAGAGTTTGAAATGAGCATGATGGGAGAACTTAAGTATTTCCTTGGGATCTAGATCAATCAAACTTCTGAAGGAACTTATGTTCATCAGACCAAGTATGTGAAAGAACTTCTGAAGAAGTTTAATCTTTCAGAAAGCAAAGAAGCAAAGACTCCTATCCATCCAACGTGTGTATTAGGTAAGGATGAGGTAAGTAAAAAGGTAGATCAGAAGCTCTACAGAGGTATGATTGGATCTCTTCTATATCTTACTGCTTCTAGACCTGATATTTTATTCAGTGTATGCCTGTGTGCTAGATTCCAATCAGATCCTAGAGAATCTCACTTAACTACTGTTAAGAGAATTCTGAGGTATCTGAAAGGTACTACTAATGTTGGTTTAGTCTGCAGAAGATCTGAAGAATACAACTTAGTAGGATATTGTGATGCTGATTACGCTGGACATAGAGTTGAAAGGAAAAGTACTTCTGGAAGCTGTCAGTTTCTAGAAAGTCATCTGATCTCTTGGTACAGCAAGAAGCAAGCCACAATTGCCCTCTCTACAACAGAAGCAGAATATGTTGCTGCTGCTGGATGTAGTACACAGATGCTCTGGATGAAGAGTCAGCTAGCAGATTATCAGATATATGAGAGTAACATTCCTATATTATGTGATAACACTTCTGCTATTTGTTTATCTAAGAATCCTATCTTACATTCCAAAGCTAAACATATTGAGATTAAACATCATTTCATTAGGGACTATGTTCAGAAGGGTGCTCTTTCTTTAAACTTTGTGGATACAGAACATCAATGGGCAGATATCTTCACAAAACCCCTTGCTGAAGATAGGTTTAAGTTCATTCTGAAGAATATCGGTATGGATTTATGCCCAGAATGAAAGGATGAGAAGATCTAATAAATGGATTAGATTTGAAATGCTTATTTATTTTCTTATCAGATGTTCTGGATATGTTGGTCATTTAGATATTCTGATTCTGTTATTGCTAACATTTCATTTGTCTAAGTTGATTCAAAATTTCTGTTAAAGCAAAACAGCTGTCACCAACTATTCCAGATGATGAACACGTGTTCATTCTAAAGGGACAAGCATGCGTGCAGTTGATGAGACGCCGCCCTAGGTAACTGTGCAAATCATTTCAAATCTCACGTTATCTCTCCTAATGTCATTAAACATTTAATGCATTTGATTCTCTGCATTCTGTAACTGTTCATTCTCAGAATTTAATTGCATTTTGTTTCGCGTCCGTGGCTATTTAAACACATCTCATATTCATTTTCACTCTTTTCATGCATTCATCAGTTTCTTGTTTATGCATTTCTGCCTCTTCTTCTCTCTATTCAAAAACCCTCAAAAGAAACCTAGTAATCTCAGTAGTGCTTCAGTGGCTTCTTCGTCAAAGACTCAAATTGGTTCATCTTCTCATACAATTATTGGAAGCACCATGAATGCTCGTACTCTCAAGAAGATGGGATTAATTGAATCTATTGGTACTTCTCCTCAAGTGAACACTGAAGTAAGGTCCAGGAGAGGTCCTGCTCTGGTTGACTTCGAGCTGTTCTTCAGAAACGAACTTCCATAAGTGATTGTTCAATACATTGCTATGCACAAGGAAGTAGGTTCTGAGTGTGATCTTATTTGGATAAGCAAGCACAAACTTGCTACTACTGCTACTCAAGTTCCAGAAGAAGTTCAAGAGAAAGAAAGAAGAACAAAAAGAAAGCTAGATCTTCCAGCAATAAGTGAAGAAAATAGTCAAGAGAAGAAAGAAAAGAAGAAAGATAAGAGTCAAGAGAAGAAAGAAGATAAGAAAGATAAGAAACAGAAAGAGGAAGAAAAGAAAGAAGAAAAGAAATTAGAGAAGAAAGAAGTGGAAATGGAAAAGAAGAAGGAAGACTTGAAAGGAAAGAAGATTGTTGAACAGAAGGAGAAGAAAAGGATTACTGTTGGAGAAGGATCTGCTAGGAAGAAGAAACGACCTTCAGGTATTGTAATTTCTGAACCTGGTTTTGCTCTTGTTTTAAATTTAAATTTTGTATCAACAGAAGCTACCCCAGAAATTTCACCAGAAAAAGCCCCTGCTAAACCACCTCCAACCACCAAAGTTCCTACCCCTCCTCCTTCACCCAAGTCTAAAGGCAAATCGCCTATCCCTGTTTCTGAACCTATCTTTGAAGCCACACCTCTAAACACCATCATTCCTCCTCACGCCACTATATCCATTTCTCAACCTCCTCCACATTCTAACTATGCTCATGTAGACACTGTTGTGTTCTACAATTTCACCTCATCAGAATCCTCTCATTCTGATTCTTTCACCAACCTCATGCAAACTTATACCCGTCTCAGAATCAACCCTCCTAAACCCTCTGTTGATATTCGTTTTGAATTGTTAAAGTATAAGGTACGGACAGGGTTGGATGCTTTGAAGGTTGTTCATGACTCCAAGTCGGATCATGTAGCTGCTGGGAAGCTCTAGAGAGCTTTTGGAAGAGAGATTCAGGCTGACTTTCTGGATCTTCAGAAAGAGTGTTTGGCTGCTGCTCCCGGTCCTTTTGGATTCTTTCTGCAGTATGATGATGGCAAGTACTATCACCCTATCACCAACCAGAAGCCTCTAGAAGAGAAGCAGTTTGTTGATGAACTTGAAGAAGAAAATCCTCTGGCAATCGTTGTGTGGAAGCCACATCCATACAAAGTTCTGACTGGAGATTTTTAGGCTTTGTTCAACTGGTTCAGGGAGAATCCTATGGAAAAGGCTCCTGAAACGGTATACCCAGAAGTTGAGTATCCTCCAGAACCTGAGACTCCTACTACTTTAAAGAATCTGGCTAAAATTCTTCAAGGACTAGAGCATCCTGCTGAAGATATTCATGTTGAGGAAAATCATGAAGATGTTCAAATGGTTGAAGCTGATGCTAGTCATCCTGTTCTGGATAACAACTTCGATGCTGCTTCTACTGGTTCTTTTGTTTCTGTTCTGATGAACACAATGAAGGAGCTCCAACAGAATCAAGCTACCTTGGCTAGTCGTCTGGACAAGCAAGATAACACCAACACTGAGATCAGATCTTGGATAAAGACTCAAGAAGAAGCTACTAAGAAGCAAGTTGCGGACACTTCTGAGATAAAGAACCTTCTGGCCGTCTTAGCTTCTAAGTTTAGCCAGTTGTAGTCTGTCTTGTGTCTTAGTTTGTTTTCCTTGTTTCTGCATCTGTTTGCTTGCATCTGCTTCTGTATTGTTTTTCTTCTGATGATTAATCAATGAAATATCTTTTTCTTTCTTCACTTTGTGTCTCTTCATCTGAATCTTTTATGATTTTTGATGTTATGACAAAAAGGGGGAGAAATGTGATAATTGAATTGATTTATAATATCAGTTGCTGGGCTTAAGTCTCAACATTCCTAACAATTATTGCAAGTTTTCTGTCTTTGATAGTTTTTTGTAGGAATGAGATATTCTGGACAAAGCTCAATATGAGAAGCAAATACATGGAGAAAAGCAATTCTAAAGCTCTTAAAGATTTGAAGAAAGCTGAGTGCTCTGAAGCTTCAAGTCCAGAAGCAAGAAATGTTGTTATCAAACCCAGAAGCTCTAATACAAGAATTCTCAAAGTTTTGATGGATCAGATAAATAGAAGATTGAAGACATAAGAGTTCTGATATAAGTGATCACAAAGAGAAATTCAAAGCTTTGCAGCTGTCAAATGGAAGCTCTGAAGAGAAGCTCTGAATGTTCTGAAGTTCTATTCAACGTGAAAGTCTCAACTGAAATGGAAAAATACTCAGGGAAGTCTTTTATTTATAAATTATTCTAGTATTAATTTCAGGGGGAGATTGTTAATCTCAGGGAGAGACATATTCACACACTCTGATTATATGCTTATGATATAACTGTGAAATTGTCTTTGTTCATCTGATATTCTGGATACAAATTCATATCAATTATATATGTTTTTGTCATCATCAAAAAGGGAGAGATTGTTAGAACAAGAAATGTTCTGATCAATATTCTTTGTTTTGATGATAACATTATGTATGAATTTTGTATAAGACAATGTGGTACTCTAATCCTTTGCATTTTCCATTTCAGGAAATATATAAAGAGTATGCACAAATCAGCGTTCAGAAGCAAGTGACTCAGAAAGTTCTGGATGGCTTCATCAGAACATGCTCTGGTAAGACATCAGAAGATGGTCATGCAGAATCAGAACATGAACTGGAAATCATCAGAAGATTGGAAGTCAGAAGAACAAGCTCTAAAGTTCTAATGGTATCACGCTCAAAGCTCTTCAAAGTCAGAAGACAGAAGATGCTCTGCACCAAAGCTGATGGCTCTGATATTCAAACATTGTTATCTACAAAATCTGAGTCCAGAAAGAAAGTACAAGATGAAAGGCTGAAACGTCTAATCTATGACTGACAAAAGGAACGTTAGAAGCTACAGAAGGCAAAGTCAGTAAAAGCAGCAAAAGCAAGGCTCGAGGTAGTTGACAAAAGTGTGAAACATTAAATGCAGCGTTGTACTATTCACGCAAAGCATTAAATGCATTCCAATGGTCATTTCTTCTCAGCGCCTATAAATAGAAGTTCTGTCTAGAAGCTAAATATAACACTTGAGAAAAATATACAGAAACGCTGTCAAATTCAAAAGCTTTCGAACTTCATCTTCAACCTCACAAACTCTTGTAATATTTAGTGAGTGTTAAGTTTAGAACTTAAGAGAAATATCACAGTTGTGATTACAACTTTATTAGAAGCATTCAAACTCTTATAAACTTTATTTTACATTGATTGTAAAAGGATTCCTAGAGTGATCAAGTTGTAATTTGTAGACTCTAGAAGACTTAGAGGGTATCTAAGTGGAAAACCATTGTAATCAGTTGGATTAGTGGATTAAATCCTTATTTGAGGTAAATCACTCTAAAGGGGTGGACTGGAGTAGTTTGGTTAACAACGAACCAGGATAAAAATCATTGTGTTGATTGTTTCACATTTATTTATGGTTCGTATTTATTTTTAATACATTATCGTGTTTGTGTTTCAGGGCTGGATCATCTCCTACTTCCCCCGCATCCACGGCTTCGCCATTGATCCTGCGTACGAGGAGGCAATGCCCAGGGCCGCCCGATACGTTCTCCAAAGGGGGAACAATGCAGTGGGACCATATCGTGGGTACCTCGACCGCATAGTTCACGATAACATTCGTTGGAAGCCATTCAGTGACTACACTGTTGTTGTCGCCTTTGACCGCATCGCGTTATATTTTGGCTGGTTGGCATGCGGGACCAACACCATGGTGAGGTATCTCCCTGAGCGATGCATGCGGCAGTTTGGACATGTGCAGATGATACCGATGTCGCCGTTTGAGGCTGCTCCCGATACAGTTACCCGAGTGGAGCTCAATGCCATTTTTGTAGACTAGGACCGTCATGTGGTCCCGGAGGAGTATCGTCGCATGCAGGCCACCCAGGACTGGCATTGTGTAGAGGGGTACGTCACATGGTTCTATCGGGTGTCACATCCTCTGATGACAGCCGACGCTCCCGACGCTCCTAGGCCAGCATACGAGGAGCTCCTAGAGAACCAGCAGGCCAAGGATGACCATGCCCTTGATCTCCTGCCGATATGCCAACGGATAGAGATGCTTGGACGGAACGCGTTGGAGCGAGGTATCATTGATCAGGGCGGTCCAGAGGCAGTCGCCGTGGTGGAGAGGATGGTCGGTGATGCGGGCCGTGCGGCGGCATATAGGAGGCAGAGGAGGTCCCAGGGAGAGAGAGTTAGGCATACACAGTAGGGGTTTCAGATTATTTTTCTTGTATTCGGCTTGTATTTCGCACACTATTACTATTTTATTCGGCTTGTATATATTATTCGAATTGTATTTACTATATTAGTATTTTATGTTGATATATCATTTATTTTATTCGACGTTTTCGTTTAATTAAAAATACGGGACTGTTAAGAAAAACATTAAAAAAAACACAATTTCTGCATAATTCGGAAGTGCATTTCCGAAAACCCCCAAAAATGTGAAAAAGGTGTTTTTGAAAGTGCATCTCCAAAAACACCCCCCATTTGGTGTTTTCGGAAGTGCACTTCCGAAGTCTGGAAAAATTTAGAAAAAAAATACTTCGGAGATACATCTCCAAAACAGAGGCAACTTGAAAATTTCGCGGGGGCCAATAAAGAAATTCTCAAAAGAAATTGATTTAAACCCATCGTTATTTGTAAAAACTATTTTTAATGATACTAAATATTTAGGGAAATGTTTTTCATAGTGTATTAAAAACAACATTTTAATCATTTGATAATATCAACTTTTCAAGATATCTTATAATCTCACCAAAAACTATTTATAAATATTTATTATAAAAAATCTAACATCCATCACTAAACAGTAATGTCCAACATATTAAATATGTGAAATGTTGGTGGGTACTTTGTTTTAATATAAAAATATTAGACTTTATAATTTCAATTTTAGTAAATTTTTAAAAATAAGATCACGCTTAGGTTTGTTTTTTGTTTTATGTTTTAAAATTTAAAACAAAAGAAAAATGAGTTTTAAATATGATATAAAAATAAATATTTATCATAAATATATTTTGATCGTACCTGATCAGAATAATCGTCAATGTCTGCAACGTGTTGGACTTCTATGAACGGGGGGTGTACCTGTAAGGTACTTCGGTGCCAAAGTAAGTTTGAGAGCAAGGAGAGCAAGTCCAAAAAAGGTGAAGCGAATGAATATGGAATATCTGACCATCTAGTGAAAGAGGGCATTTATCGCCTCTGACGCTGGACCAAGATTTCCTAATTGGGCCAAATCCATTGGAGGCCCACGTGCTAGGAAACTGCCAGAATCTTACGGGGTAAGGCTGAGTCAGCAAATGACTCACATTTTGAGTGGATAGAGCGTGGGGTTCGGAGTGAGTTGCCCGAATCCTTCGCTAGTGGGTTGGATCACGTGCTCTTTAGCAGGCACGTGGGTTTGACGCTATAACGGCTAGCATATGCGCTTATTAGGCCTGGAACAGGATCAGGCCTGTTCGGCCCTAGCTCATGGATTGGACCTGCTCGGTACTGACACAAGTGTTGGCCTGCTCGGCCCAGACCAGAACATATTTCAAATTAAATAATTTGTATCATTAAAATTTCAAAATAATTAAAAATTATTATTATAAATAGGGTTAAGTATATTTTTGGTCCCTACAAATATCTCAAATTTCATTTTTAGTCCCTATTAAAAAATAATATATTTTAGTTCCTATAAAAATTTTATGCATGCAGTTTTGGTCCCTGCTATTTTTTAAAATTTTGAAAACTATTTAATTACCTTTAAAATTTTAAATTTTTGAATAATTCTTTTCATACGTGTTTAGAATATAATAAAATATTTCTTTACCAAATTATAGAATTTTTTAAAATGAGAAGAATTAAATATGATTTTTTTAAATTTCAAAAGATAATGATAAAAGTAATGCGAATTTTGACTTAAAAATTAAATTTTAAGTTTTTTTTCGAGAAACTTTTTACAACGTTCTAAACATGTCGGTAAAATAATCATTCAAAAATACTTTAACAATAGGGACTAAAACTACATGCATAATAATTTTGTGAGGACCAAAATATATCATTTTTTTAATAGGGACTAAAAATGAAATTTGGGATATTTATAGGGACCAAAAACATACCTAACCCTTATAAATATATAATATCTTTGTTTTATAGTAATTTCAATAATGTTGGTTAAAAATAGCGGTTGAGAGTGGTGGTTTTCAGTGGTTAGAGTAATAGTCGTGGTGATCGATGATGTTCATAGTGGTACTTTACAATTGTCAGAATAGTGATTATACTTGTAGTGTAGTTAGTGAGAGTCTCATGGTCAGATTGATGATCATATATGTATGAAGGGTGATCAACAATTGTCAAAGTAGTGGACAATGTGATCGGAGTGATAATATTTGGTGGTCGATGTGGTCAGAGTGATGGTTAGATTGGAGATTTTATATGGATAAACTGGTGATTATATGTGATTGTAATGATGGTTGGCAGTGGTGATTGGTGGTGGTCGCAATGGTGGTTGGCGTTGGTCAGAATGGAGTTGGCATTGGTGTTGGCTGAAGGAGTGATCCTTGGTGGTTGGATCATATAAAAAAATCATAACCACCTAATTAACCATAAATTTAATATATTTAATTGATCGTAGATGCATTTTATGGCTTCCACCAACACTCCATGTAGGATTATCATGCTAGAGCATGGAATATACAAGTTTCGTTCTTCTTCTTTGTCTTGATTTCTTTTCTTTGAAACTCGGTATATATTAATGTAATTTTATCATGTCCTTCTTATGGGTTCTGTTCTAGGCCAATCAAAGGCCCAACAAGACTGGCCAAACTCTAAAGGCCCAACTCAAAGTATCTTTGCTAAAAGAAGACGAACATGTGATGTCTCTTAAGAAGGCCCCATATTAGATCCTAGTTACTGGTTCATGAGACACCGTGAGATATGATCACCCAGTTTTTTGCAACCCACATCGGATCAAACAAGAACACTTTTAACGACTCACCATATATAAACATGTCGTGCTCTATAACAAATATTCATTTATTCTCACTCTAACAAGTTACATCTTTTTGACCTCACTGACTTGGACGATGGAGTGATAATTTTGCAAGTCCACCCCCCCTCCATTGTACCAGAGGCTCATACCACCGCACTAGATAGGATTACTTCTATCGCATTATCGATCTCTCGTTCCACAACCAAACATTAGGATAATCTGTGGGAGACAACTTTTGTTATCACAAACTTCCACATCAAATTGGTAAAATCCCTAACGTCATGCCATTTTAGAGACAATATCATTCTTGGATGATGGAGACCTCTGATCCCATCACAAGAATTGTCATTCAAACTTCAATCTCCATTTTTTTAGTAAACCTTGTCATTTCTTCAATCATCGGAGGATCATCTAAAAAGAAAGAGATGAGTAAGGGGATCTATGAAAAGGAATGCCTTAGGATTGTAAATGACCAAGAGGGAACTCAAAACTGAAAGACTAATTTTAGGGTTCTGAGACAACAAAACGCTAGGTGAACTAGAAGCAGATCTTTCTTTCAAACCTCAGCTGAGTCGTATTGTAGCTTGTGAGGCTAAAATATTAAGGAACAAGGTGTAACATCCTTCTAACCCATAAGGAATATTCGTAATATAATACGAATTAAATCAATTTAAAACCACCGACAAGGGTGCCACGTCGTCATAAAAACTTTACAATTGAATGTTCTGCTCCGTAATACGGGTTCTCAAAATTTATTTAAAACTATACTTCATTAACATCATAAAACAAACCATGATATTTTGCATCAGAATTTCATAATTTAAAACATCTTCATTAAAATGCATAAAACATCAATCGAACTTCGTAGTTCATGAGTCATAACTCAAAACATCATAATCCCATGAAAGGTAATTCATCAAATTCAAATAAAAAAAGTGAACATAATAGTTCCAAACACAATGATCCCGACCCTGATGTTACGTATCAGATCAAGACTCCCTTTATTATAAACAAACGATAAAAAGGACTCCACGAAGCTATCCTCTAACTTCAGTGGATTACTCCTGAATACTTGCGCGTTACCCACGTGGAGGCAACATTCAAACAAAAAGGGTGAGTATCTCATAATTATTATATAAGACATAAGGAATAAATATAGTAGTGGTATTCAAATAATCAACAACCACACATATATCGATACAACATAACCTCATGCGTCACATACTTACTCACACCTGCACATCATCGTATATTCACAACATCATCACACAATTAAATCACAACCATCATTTAAATCATTCACGTCATGAATAATAAAACGTCTCTCAATCATGCATTATCACAATCAATGCAATGCAACACCAATGGACTCATGCATGTGGTACCAACACTTCACTGATGACTCAATCATCATTCTCCAAAGATCCCCATCATAGGATCGATTCCTGCTTGGAACCCGGAGCACTTCACAATATTGCACTCAATCCGCACAGTGGGAATAGGGGCCTTCACTGGACCAATGGTCCTACAAACATCACTGGACTATGTTAGAACAAGATTTGTTCTTATCAATTATCTTAGTTTTGATGATAACAATAATATGAATTTTGCTTAAGATAATATGGTACTCTAATCAAATGCAATTTCCCTTTCAGGAAATATATAAAGAGTACGTATAATTTCAGCGCTCAGAAGTTGTGTCTCAAATGGTTCAGCATGCAACATCAGAACATGGTCTGGCAAGACATCAGAAGATGGTCGAAGCAGAATCAGAACATGGGTCTATGGAAGCATCAGAAGAACATGAGATCAGAAGCACTGAAGATCAGAAGATGGTATCACGCTCAGAAGCACTTCAAGATCAGAAGATGCTATGCACCAAGCTGTTTGACTCTGATGATATTCAAACGTCGTATTCACAAACATCAGATCAGAAGGAAGTACACGTGGCAGACTACGCTGACTGACAAAAGGAACGTTATAGCTACTAAAGGCAACGTCAGTAGACACAGCGTGAACAAGGCTCGAGGTAGTTGACAAAAGCGTATAACATTAAATGCAATGCTGTACGGAACACGCAAAGCATTAAATGCACTCAACGGTCATCTTCTCAACGCCTATAAATATGAAGTTCTGATGAGAAGCAAGGTTAACGATTCTGCTCCAAAACAATTCAAATTAACTTGCTGAAACGCTATTCAATCAAAGCTCAGAATCTTCATCAACTCACTACATTGCTGTTGTAATATCTTAGTGAGATTAAGCTTAAACTGTAAGAGAAATATCACAGTTGTGATTATCGCTTTTAAGAAGCATTTGTAATACTCTTAGAATTACATTAAGTTGTAAGGAACTAGAGTGATCGTGTTGATCAGTATACTCTAGGAAGTCTTGGCAGTTGGCTGAGCAGTTTGTAACTAGAGTGATCAGGTTGATCAGTATACTCTAGAGGAAGTCTTAGGAGTGAACTAAGCCTAGAGTGATCGTGTTGATCAGTAGACTCTAGAAAAGTCTTAGAGGGTATCTAAGCAGTTGTTCCTGGAGTGATCAGTGTGTGATCAGAAGACTCTGGAAGACTTAGTTGCGGACTAAGTGGAAAACCATTGTAATCCGTGCGATTAGTGGATTAAATCCTCAGTTGAGGTAAATCATCTCTGCGGGGGTGGACTGGAGTAGCTTCGTTAACAGCGAACCAGGATAAAAATAATTGTGCAATTTATTTTTATCGTCCAAGATTTAAAGTCACACTTATTCAATCCCCCCCCTTTCTAAGTGTTTTTCTATCCTTCAATTGGCATCAGAGCGCCGGTTCTAAGGTGCAAGCACTTAACCGTGTTTAGAAAAGATTCAGGAAGAGAAAAACGCTTCATTTAAAAGATGGTTGATGAAAGTGAAAAGACTACATCTACATCTGGCTCTGCTGAGCAATACAACGGTAACAATGGTTATACTAGACCGCCGGTATTTGATGGTGAAAACTTTGAATACTGGAAAGATAAACTGGAAAGTTACTTTCTGGGTCTAGATGGTGATCTATGGGATCTTCTGATGGATGGTTACAAACATCCAGTAAATGCCAGAGGCGCAAAGCTGTCAAGGCAAGAAATGAATGATGATCAAAAGAAGCTTTTCAGGAATCATCATAAATGCAGAACTGTTTTGCTGAATGCTATCTCTCATGCTGAGTATGAGAAGATATCTAACAGGGAAACGGCCTATGACATATATGAGTCCTTGAAAATGACTCATGAAGGAAATGCTCAAGTCAAGGAGACTAAAGCTCTAGCCTTAATCCAGAAGTATGAAGCCTTCAAGATGGAGGATGATGAAGACATTGAAAAGATGTTTTCAAGATTTCAAACTCTTACTGCTGGATTGAGAGTTCTTGACAAGGGATACACCAAGGCTGATCACGTAAAGAAGATCATCAGAAGCTTACCCAGAAGATGGGGTCCTATGGTGACTGCATTCAAGATTGCAAAGAATCTGAATGAAGTTTCTCTGGAAGAGCTGATCAGTGCCTTGAGAAGCCATGAGATTGAGCTGGATGCAAATGAGCCTCAAAAGAAAGGTAAGTCTATTGCATTAAAATCAAATATCAAGAAATGCACTAACGCTTTTCAGGCAAAAGAAGAAGATCCTGAAGAATCAGAATCTGAAGAAGAAGATGAACTGTCCATGATTTCCAGAAGGCTAAACCAACTCTGGAAGACCAAGCAAAGGAAGTTCAGAGGCTTCAGAAGTTCAAGGAAATTTGAACGTGGAGAATCTTCTGATGAAAGAAGATTTGACAAGAAGAAGGTCATGTGCTATGAATGCAATGAGCCTGGACACTACAAGAATGAATGTCCAAATCTTCAGAAGGAAAGTCCCAAGAAAAAGTTTCATAAGAAGAAAGGTCTTATGGCAACCTGGGATGAGTCAGAAGATGATTCAGAAGATGAGCAGGCCAACTGTGCGCTGATGGCGACAGAAGATGACGGATCAGAATCTACATCAGAATCAGATTCTGAAGAGGTATTTTCTGAACTTACTAGAGATGAGTTAGTTTCCGGTCTAACTGAACTTCTGGAACTCAAGTCTCAGATCAGTCTCAAATACAAAAAGCTGAAAAAGCAATTTGAATTTGAAACAAAGAAGCTTGAGTTGGAGAATTCTGAATTAAAAGAAAAACTTTTAAAATTATCCAATAATGTTGGATCTCCTTCTAATTCAGAAAAATCCACTCCTAGTCTAAACCATATTCTGAAAGAATATGATTTAAGTTTCAGGAAGTTCTTATCTAGAAGTATTGGCAGAAGTCAGCTAGCTTCTATGATATATGCTGTGTCTGGAAACAAAAGAGTCGGCATTGGTTTTGAGGGTGAAATCCCATACAAACTTGAACCTGTTGATGAGATGAAAATCACATACAAGCCATTGTATGATCAGTTCAAGTATGGCCACTCACATGATATTAGGCACACTTCACATGCACAAAGTTTTCACATTACACACACTAAGAAGCATGTGACACAACCTAGGAAATATCATGAAACTCACATTAAGAATTATCATGCTGTTCCTCCTATTGCTTACAATGCTAAATCCAAGTTCAAACAGAACTTGAGAAAATCTAACAAGAAAGGACCCAAGAAAATGTGGGTACCTAAGGATAAGATTATTCCTATTGCAGATATCCTTGGCTGCAAGAAGGACAAAGCACAACATGTCATGGTACCTGGACTCTGGATGCTCGCGACACATGACAGGAAGAAGGTCTATGTTCCAAGACCTGGTGCTTAAGTCTGGAGGAGAAGTCAAGTTCGGAGGAGATCAGAAGGGCAAGATAATTGGCTCTGGAACTATAAAGTCTGGTAACTCTCCTTCCATCTCTAATGTACTTCTTGTAGAAGGATTAACTCATAACCTTTTATCTATCAGTCAATTAAGTGACAATGGTTATGATATAATCTTTAATCAAGAGTCTTGCAAGGCTGTAAATCAGAAGGATGGCTCAATCCTATTTACAGGCAAGAGGAAGAACAACATTTATAAGACAGATCTGCAAGATCTTATGAGTCAGAAGGTGACTTGTCTTATGTCTGTTTCTGAAGAGCAGTGGGTCTGGCACAGAAGATTAGGTCATGCTAGTTTGAGAAAGATTTCTCAGATTAACAAACTGAATCTGGTCAGAGGACTCCCTAATCTGAAATTCCAATCAGATGCTCTTTGTGAAGCATGTCAGAAGGGCAAGTTCTCCAAACCTGCATTCAAGTCTAAGAATGTTGTTTCTACCTCAAGGCCATTAGAACTCTTGCACATTGATCTGTTTGGACCAGTCAAAACAGCATCTGTCAGAGGAAAGAAATATGGATTAGTCATCGTAGATGATTATAGCCGCTGGACATGGGTAAAATTCTTGAAACACAAGGATGAGACTCATTCAGTGTTCTTTGATTTCTGCATTCAGATTCAATCTGAAAAAGAGTGTAAAATCATAAAGGTCAGAAGTGATCATGGTGGTGAATTTGAGAACAAATCCTTTGAAGAATTCTTCAAAGAAAATGGTATTGCCCATGATTTCTCTTGTCCTAGAACTCCACAGCAAAATGGAGTTGTAGAACGAAAGAATAGGACTCTTCAAGAAATGGCCAGAACCATGATCAATGAAACCAATATGGCTAAGCATTTCTGGGCAGAAGCAATAAACACTGCATGCTATATTCAGAATAGAATCTCTATCAGACCTATTCTAAATAAGACTCCCTATGAATTGTGGAAGAATAGAAAGCCCAGCATTTCATATTTCCATCCTTTTGGATGTGTATGCTTTATTCTGAACACTAAAGATCATCTTGGTAAGTTTGATTCCAAAGCACAAAAATGTTTTCTTCTTGGATATTCTGAACGCTCAAAAGGCTACAGAGTATACAATACTGAAACATTGGTTGTAGAAGAATCAATCAATATCAGGTTTGATGATAAGCTTGGTTCTGAAAAACCAAAGCAGTTTGATAATTTTGCAGATTGTGATATTGACATCTCAGAAGTTGTTGAGCCAAGAAGCAACGCATCAGAAGCAGAGCTTCTCAGAAGCAAAGAATCTGAAGATCAAGTATCAGCTTCTCTGGAGGATCTAAACATATCTGAAGAACCATCTGTCAGAAGATCATCCAGACTCATCTCTGGTCATTCAGAAGATGTCATTCTTGGAAAGAAGGATGATCCAATCAGAACAAGAGCATTCCTTAAGAACATTGCAGACTGTCAATTAGGTCTTGTATCTTTGATCGAGCCAACTTCTGTTGATCATGCTCTAGAAGATCCAGACTGGATAATTGCTATGCAAGAAGAACTGAATCAGTTTACAAGGAATGATGTTTGGGATCTTGTTCCTAGACCAGATGGATTCAATATAATCGGCACAAATTGGGTCTTCAGAAACAAGCTCAGAATGAGAAGATGAAAAATTCTTACGTATGAGTATCCTTTGATATGAATTTTTTTTTAAGAAGTTCTGATAGAAATCAATTAGAATTTGTGATTCAGTTATTACTAACGTTTCAGTGTCTAAGTTGATTCGGAATCTCTCTAAAAGCAAAAACAGCTGTAACTGGCTATCCAGATGGTAAACACGTGTTCACTATTCCTGGACAAGCGTGCGTGCAGTTGAGGGGACGTCTACTTAGGTAACTGTGCAAATCACGTCTTTTGTCATTATTATCTCTCCTCATGTCACGTAACATTAAATGCTTTTCATCATTTACTCTCTTTCAGTTTGTTTTATATTCTCTTCAAACGTTTCTTTTCCCTCTCATATTTCTCTCTCTCTGCATTCGGTTTCTTTTTCATCTCTCTCTCTTTTCATATCATAAACCCTAGCAGTTTCCAATATCTGAAAAATTCATCATGAATCCATCGTCAAGCTCTGGGAATCAAGACAATGATAGGAAACAAAAGAGAAAGGCATCTGCTGAACCAGAAACCAAACCTAAAAGAGTTAGGATCTCCTATGACCCTCTCAAAGTGTATCAACCCCTTGACGGTTCCCGTCAATCACCTCCCTCTTCAAAGACCTCCACCACCTCTTCCTCCTCATTCATCCTCTCGGAACCACCTTTTTCACCATCTGATATCTCCTCTCCTTTAACCCTTCCATCAGATATTTCTTCATCCCTCTCATACCCTTTTCCCACCAGAACACCTAATCCCTATAGTGTTGTTCTTCCCGACTCAAGGTTCACTGTCAACCCTCCAACCCCTACCACTCAAACATATCTGGAGCTTTTACATGCTGATGTAAATGGCTGGTTGGAGATTCTAGGTGCTGCTCACCTTAATCATCTGGATGAGTATGCTACAAACAACCTCTGGAATACCTTTCGTCAGGATTTTCTGGATAAGGCTACAGACACTCAGAGAAGGATTATGTCTGAAGCTCCTGGTGTTCGTGGTCTCCGGTTGGAAGTTGGTGAGAGCATCCACCACTGTCTCATCAGGAACAGAAGCGTTCTTGAAGAGAAGATACCTGCAGATGAGTTAGAAGAAGAAAATCTCTGCAGAGATATCGTGGTGTGGAAACCCCGGTCTTCTGTGCTCTGGTTTCCTGTGCTAACTGGAGATTTTCAGTGGCTGTTCAACTGGTTCAGGATGAACCCTTCTGAAAAAGCACCTCTCATGGTCTTTCCAGTAGTGGTTTATCGTGCTGAAGTTGCTGGTCCTACTCCTCCAACAAACCTAGCAGCTATTCTTCAAGCATTGGAAGATGGAACTTCTGAGCTGCCTGAACCAGAATATGCCAAGGCTCCTTCTGAGTCAGACTCAGATGAGGAAATGGGAGATGCACAAGCTGAAGATCTTCCAGAAGATCACCCTGCTGAGATTGCTGTCCCTCTGGGCAGAAATACTAGTGCTTCTTCTTCTGGTGAAACCTCAGCTCTGATGGAGACCTTGGAAACTCTTCATCAGAATCAAGCTATGCTGGCTTCTCGTTTGGACGCGCAAGAAGCAGCCAATGCTGAGTTTCGTTCCTTCATGACAAGGCAAGCTACAAGCACTGACGGGATTCATGATGTTCTGGCGCGGATTTTGCGTAGGCTAGGATCTTAGTCTTTTGGTCTTTGTTGTTTCCCTTCCTTGTTGCATCTGTTTTCCTGCATTCCGGTCTTGTACACCTTTTTGATTATCAATGAAAAACCTTCTTTGTTTTACATTCCAGTAAATGTTTTCTTTTGTCGTTTTATACATCTGAATCTTTTTAATATTCTTTTTGATGTTATGACAAAAAGGGGGAGAAGATAAATGATAAATGATTTGATTAAATCTATCAGTTGCTGGGTAAAGGCTCCCACACATTCACTAACAAGAACTGCAAGTTCTATATGGTTTAAGTGTTGTGCAGGTACAAAGAAGTGAAGTGAATCTTCAGAAGCAAACACTAGAAGCAAAACCATAAGAAGCGTTATTCTGTAAAAGGAATAAGCTCTTGGAAACTGAAGCAAGCTGAGTGCTGTCAAGCTTCAGAGATCAGAAGCAAGAAAGAAGAATGAATCAGAAGCACTGATAATAGAATTTGAATATCATTGTCTATCCTGTTCTGACAAAATTCTATTTGCTCTGATACATATAATGTTATGGCTCTGATACATTATTTGCTCTGATACATTATATCAGCCTATATGGCTCTGATACATATAATGTGGTCAAACATACATTTTATGTTCTAACTCGTTCATGCTGACTTTTGTCGTTTAGTTTTTGTTCTGTAACATTTCAGGATGTAGAGATGCTCTGATGATGCTCTGGTACATTCAACAATGTTCTGATACAAATCTAGCATTAAGTGATGATTGGTAGACATTCAAAGTTCTGAAGCTATCCGAGGGAAGCAGAAATCAGAAGATGTGAATGTTCTAAAAGATCCAGAAAACTCAAGTTCTGAAGCTGTCCTGAATGGAAGCAGAAATCAGAAGCTGTGAATGTTCTGAAGATCAAAGAAATTCAAGTTCTGAAGCTGTCCTGAATGGAAGCAGAAGTCAGAAGCTGTGAATGTTCTGAAGATCAAAGAAATTCAAGTTCTGAAGCTGTCCACGATGGAAGCAGGAATCAGAAGCTGTGAGTGTTCTAAGGATCTAAAGAAATTCAAGTTCTGAAGCTGTCCAATGGAAGCAGAAGTCAGAAGCTATGAATTCTCTGAAGGCAGAAGCTTATATGATCGTCTCTACCGAAATAATCAGGGAAGTCTTTTATTAAAGTTCTTCGAGTATTTATTTCAGGGGGAGATTATTTATCTCAGGGGGAGATTGTTAATCTCAGGGGGAGACATATTCATATGCTTATGCTATAGCTGTGTAATTTGTCTTTTGCCGTCTACTCTTTCTGATCGCAAATTCATATCATTTATATATGTTTTTGTCATCATCAAAAAGGGGGAGATTGTTAGAACAAGATTTGTTCTTATCAATTATCTTAGTTTTGATGATAACAATAATATGAATTTTGCTTAAGATAATATGGTACTCTAATCAAATGCAATTTCCCTTTCAGGAAATATATAAAGAGTACGTATAATTTCAGCGCTCAGAAGTTGTGTCTCAAATGGTTCAGCATGCAACATCAGAACATGGTCTGGCAAGACATCAGAAGATGGTCGAAGCAGAATCAGAACATGGGTCTATGGAAGCATCAGAAGAACATGAGATCAGAAGCACTGAAGATCAGAAGATGGTATCACGCTCAGAAGCACTTCAAGATCAGAAGATGCTATGCACCAAGCTGTTTGACTCTGATGATATTCAAACGTCGTATTCACAAACATCAGATCAGAAGGAAGTACACGTGGCAGACTACGCTGACTGACAAAAGGAACGTTATAGCTACTAAAGGCAACGTCAGTAGACACAGCGTGAACAAGGCTCGAGGTAGTTGACAAAAGCGTATAACATTAAATGCAATGCTGTACGGAACACGCAAAGCATTAAATGCACTCAACGGTCATCTTCTCAACGCCTATAAATATGAAGTTCTGATGAGAAGCAAGGTTAACGATTCTGCTCCAAAACAATTCAAATTAACTTGCTGAAACGCTATTCAATCAAAGCTCAGAATCTTCATCAACTCACTACATTGCTGTTGTAATATCTTAGTGAGATTAAGCTTAAACTGTAAGAGAAATATCACAGTTGTGATTATCGCTTTTAAGAAGCATTTGTAATACTCTTAGAATTACATTAAGTTGTAAGGAACTAGAGTGATCGTGTTGATCAGTATACTCTAGGAAGTCTTGGCAGTTGGCTGAGCAGTTTGTAACTAGAGTGATCAGGTTGATCAGTATACTCTAGAGGAAGTCTTAGGAGTGAACTAAGCCTAGAGTGATCGTGTTGATCAGTAGACTCTAGAAAAGTCTTAGAGGGTATCTAAGCAGTTGTTCCTGGAGTGATCAGTGTGTGATCAGAAGACTCTGGAAGACTTAGTTGCGGACTAAGTGGAAAACCATTGTAATCCGTGCGATTAGTGGATTAAATCCTCAGTTGAGGTAAATCATCTCTGCGGGGGTGGACTGGAGTAGCTTCGTTAACAGCGAACCAGGATAAAAATAATTGTGCAATTTATTTTTATCGTCCAAGATTTAAAGTCACACTTATTCAATCCCCCCCCTTTCTAAGTGTTTTTCTATCCTTCAGACTATCATCCTACAAATATGTTATGAATGCATGATGGTCAATGTCACAAAATCAACGACCACGATAGTCAAAATGGCATCATCATTCATTTATTCATCAAAATCACATCATTATTCAGACACACAAACTTCATAAACATCTTGGTCAACTCAACACATAATCATCAATTATCTTGTCATCAATCAACACAACAACATTCCTCACAATCAAGTATAGAAATACAAGGATTCAAAAAATCAAGTTCTGTACAAATTGCCCTATGAACCTACCCAAACGTGCACAGAAAATTCCAGAAAATTCTCAAAATTTAGAGTAAAATATAAGCTTCCATATTCTGAAATCATTTTTCAAAAATATAAATTTTCGTCCCAGACTTCTGCGCTAAGCGGGCTCCATGTTGCAGTAAGCGCGATACCTAATGTAATGAGTCTTGTCTTATTTCCAAAAGCGCGCTAAGCAGGGTCTGCAGAAAACCCTGCGCGACCTGCATCAAACTAGTCCCAATATTTCACCCAAAACCATGTTTTAATCACAATTTTTCTGCGATTTAAGGTCTACTAACCTTGTTCTAACATGCATACTTTATTCTAAACATCATAACACAAATATGCATCATAATTCCAATAATCTTTGTCAAACCCTAAACCTTCAAATTCATAAGAATGGTAGCTTTGACTCTAGATTAAGTTATTATTCATTAATACAACATTATCAACAACATACATCATATAAACAATACAATCCACATAAACCATCATTATAATTCCATCGAAATCATCAAAGGTATCACAAAACCCCAACATACAATTATCAACCCCTTAAATTAAATATAATAATTAGGGTAACCCCCTTACCTTAGATTGATAGCTAGCCTGATTCCCTTCTCGAATTCTATGGTCGATTTCTCTCTTCCTCTTCTTGCCCTGGCTCTCCTTTTCTTTCACGTTTTCTCTAAATTCCACGATAATGAAAATTCTCCTCCTTTCTTCTATTTGCTTAGTTAGCCTTAGTACATTTATTATGAACTTTCTAATATGCCCTTACTAACTCTTATCATATTATCTCCTTATTTTCTTTTAATTAAATAATAACGATAATTAAAACTATATTATTTTATTATTCTAACTAACATCTTAATTCTACTACCTCACACCCATCACACTCAGCATCATACGTCACATAACATCACAGATAATTCATATTGTCTCATATACTCACGTCAAAACATCAAATAATAGATTAAATAACTAAATCTAATTATTGGGGTGTTACACAAGGAGATTTCTCTTGTTAAAGTTTTGTGGGATGAATCATGTCCTGGCAAAGCTACTTGGAAACTAAAGTTTGAGATGCATACGCTTATCCTCGTCTCTTTCAGGCAATCTTTAAAATTTGAGGACAAATTTTTATTTAAGGGGGAGGATGTAATATCTCGTATCCTCTTAAGCACTCATACCTTAGTCAGTTGAGACCAACTGAATTCCTATATGCTCTATTACTTGTCAGTTGGGACAAATAGAGTAATTAGTGAATACAATTGAGCTTAATTCTTATTTAATTTGATAGACTTTTATTAATTAGTGAAAGAAGGAACATTTTGGCAACATTAATAATTAAATACAGTCGACCACAAGCGATAAATATTAGAGTCATTGTCCAACGCTACCTGAATGATGGTTTTTATATTGTTGATAATGAAAGCAAGATGAAATTTAGTTTTCATCGTTAGTGGATTTTGATTTGTCGTTGACGAAGTGTCATCAACGTGGTTTATGGGGGAAATATATTTCCACCATGGAGGTGGTGAGTAGGGGGAGGTGCTAAGGGTTTAAAATTTTAGGAATCAGAAAGTTGATACCATGTAAGAATATAATTTCCTGCCTTTCATTGATATAATTTGTGAATTATATACAATTATTGTCAAATCTTATATGGATACTAATAATGGTTAATAAATATAATGATAACTAATTAATACAATTAAAGCCTAATGAATATGATAGATATAATAACTTTAGACATTCTAATATGTGGTATAAAGTGGTGTGTTTGAAAAATGGGGTAAAATGGATAATGGGGTATGACTATAAAGGGTGTCTTCGAAAGATACATTCAGGACACGCTCCTTAAACTTTTACTAAATGAGGCAAAATGAATAACATGGTATAAAATGGTGTATTCGGAAGATATCTTTGGACACGCCCTTGAAAATTTTGCAAATTGAGGCAAGTTAAATAACGAGGTATAAAGTGGGTGTCCGAAATATATGTCCCAAACACACACCTGAAACTTTTGAAAAAAATGTGTGTTTACTAACTATATAATAACATTTAGATTACCTATATTGTAGTCATAAATGTTGCAATCATACAACTTAGAAATCATAAATAAAACTTGGCAAATAATTGTCATAACTTACAACTTAAATAGTACAAAGTCGTTAAAAATTTAAGTAATTGTCTAAGAAGTAAATGATAAACAAATAATTTAAAATAGTCTATCTATTGAGTATATCACACAGTCTTGCCTTTCATTTTCCTTTTATAATGAAGTGTACCTCGTGTCTCTGATAGTATAAATTGTATCATGTCCTCTGAAGGGGTGACTTCCTAATACTCTTTTTTATTGATGGAAACCTTAAGTAAAGTGACAATACAATGATATCTAAAAAACACATCCACAACATGGCCCTCTAGTCTGTTCCTCCTTTAGGATCTCCTGATGAATTATCCCAGGGGGATTTCCGTCTTGCAGTGGTGACATGTAAATATGAAAAACTTTATAATATCATTGAATGTAAATGTATGCAATAGCCCGTGGCCTATCAATTAGCATATTCTGTGCATTTTCTAGTATAAAATACTCAAGATAGTCCTCAAACACTGCATCAACATCTTTAAGATACAATGTAGGAGGCTGAGAATATGTGGGATCCCTATGGATAGTCTTCATATATTCGAGCTTCCTCAATACAACCTCCTAGAGTACCAACATATATCCTCTAGAAGTTGTGTTTAAACTTTGACGGTGTTTTCCGTATGAAGTTAAAATGATATCTTCTGCTAGAATATGGTCAATGTAATGCATGTAAGCAGGGCCTTCTTTGAGGGTGTGGAAGGCGAGCTACCACATAAGGCCTCAAAATTATCAGAGTTAAACTATAGCTAAATAGAGTCTCATAAAATATTTGTCAGGTTAAATTCTGATCAAACAAGACCTATATTATTTCGTCATGGTTAAACTATGACTAACAGACACAAGACCTCTAAAAAATGAGATGTATTTGCATGTAAGTATCTATTGATGAATCCCTTTTATATGGATAAATGAACAAAACATGAGGTGGCTCTTCATTGTAGTCAACAAAAATTTCCATGTGTCGTTAGAAGGAAAATGTTGGAGGATCTAGGACTCAAATAGTTCAAATAACAAATATTAGTAATTATACTAGAATTATTCATAATTAAGACAATATAAAATTAATAAGCTACATGTATATTAATATTATCCAAATGAGACAATTGTTTTCTATCATTTGTTTTGTCTTAAACTTACTTGTTTCATCCAACTTTAAGTACAAGTAAATCAAACATGAAACTTGCCAATTAAATTCATGAATCCTCTGAAAGCCTATGAAGTAACAAACATATACAATATCCACATATGTTACATTTTTTTTCCACAAAAATGGTTTTTCTAACCAAGCACGAGAAATGGATCCAAAATACATAATGTTTCTTATAATTATCCTGTGCATCATTACTAGAATAGGAAACAACGACAATCAAATAGAGCTCGTATGTGGTCTTCAGATATCCAAATTATGTATGGGTTTCTCGCGTCTGTGAAATCTCAAGACCGACCTTTCCAATATCGTCTCCTAAGTGTTGAACCATTAATGTTAGTGATTATACTCTTTTAATGGAAGAGTGATCGAATAATTTGTCTCTGATAGGAAAATGGAAAAGACAAGACACATTATCCAAAGTGATGCTCATTTCATCAATGGATAGATGAAAGCATGATAACTCCGAGTCTCATCTCTCAATTAAGGAAATTGAAGTCCATGGTGGATAAAGTCAAAACTAGTCCTACCAATATCTTTTAGTTCAAATGCTACCAATATTTCCTACAACCATGGATCATCAACCCCATTATCTTCCTACCATGGGTGATACACTATAATGTCCCACTGAACTACAAAAATGAATTTGTGGATGTAATTAATATATATGTTTAATACCAATACAAATATGATAAACCATAAATAAATAAAATATTTACCTTTATGTTCCATATTGAGAAGCATTATGTTTTGCATATAGCAGAGCAAATGTTTACCTTCTTGAATTTATGGATTAAATTCAGTCAAATATTTGGGGCGTGACTCACAAAAGGATGGATTGTGTGTGTTTGGGGCGCGCCCAAAGATGCATTTTTGAATTCTAAGAGCAATTTTGGTTTTTCACTTGTAAAGAATAAACTAATAGTAATTATTTTAAGGTGAAGATTTCAATACCTTTGAATTTAGTTGGGTACTAGTATCTTCAATCAATTTTTGGTCACTGTAAGTTAGCGAATTTTTGATTTTAATCCCTAAATTTTTTTTGTCCAAGTCCCTATATGTCACTTTTTTTGTTGATTATGGTCATTGACGTCAAAGTTCCGTTACAATAAAGCTGACTTGTCAACCATTTTTTAAATATTTTGGTCCCATGAAGGGTTAAACCCATGCACTTTAGGGTAAGAAAGTATTTTCTATCCACTAGGCCAAGTTTTATATTTATTTAATACATTGCAACAATAATAAATGTTACATCAGTGCTTCAATATTAAATATTTGAATATAGTTATTAAATATTTGAATATAGTTATTAAATATTTTTTAACTATTAATGGTTATTTAATGTTGAAATATTAAGTAGTTGAAATATTAAAAAAAATCTAATAGACTAAATAATTGAAATAAACTATTTAATTTAATTATGATTGAAACATTAAATAGTTGAAATATTTAATAATATAATTATTTAATAAACTAAATACTTAATATTATTTAATAAAGTAATTTTTATTTCATACTATTTAATAATTATTTCATATTATATTTTAATTTCAATTTTATTAATATGGTGAAATAATTTAAATATTATTAAATATTTTAATTATTTAATATTTCAACCATAAATAAATTAATAAAAATGTCAAATTTGTCTAATAATTTATTTAGTTTTTAATAAACTAATTAACTATTATTAGTTGAAATATTAAATAATATATTAAATACTCAAATATTTATGTAATATATATTATTGTTGGAATATAATAACATGACAGTTTCTGAATGCCCACGTGCAAAATTTCAAAAATGCCCCCAGCTTCCGTAGATGCATCTTCGAAAGCAGTCTTTTTAAAAAAAAATTGGTTTTTTTTGTAGATGCATTTACGGGAGCGTTAAAACATAGTGGAACTTGAGATTTTACCAATTAATTGAGAAAATCAGAATGTTTCGTAGATAGATCTACAAAATACTCTCTTTCCAACCCCTTCCATAGATACATCAACGAAATATTTCACGAACTTAATTAATTTGAGATTTTCCCAATTAATATGTTTAAGGCTTCCGTAGATGCATCTACGGAAGATTCTGTATGTGCATCTATGGAACAAAACAACGTTAAACAAAAAAAATGTGCTTCCGGAAATGCATATACGGAAGCATGAGAGCAATTTTACCAATTTGATGGTGCGTGAGAGGCCTATAGCGTCTATTGAGAAATACTCTAATAACATATAGAAAGCTTGACCCAATGAATATAGGATACTTTCTTACCATAAAGTGCCAAAATCCACTTTTTCTATTTTAACATTTAAAAAATGACGGTCATATAAGCAATATCGGCCATCTCAGATTTTTTGTAACGTAACTTTTGAGCAAAACCAAACTATTTTATTGAGATTAAAGGACTATTTAAACCTATAATTTCACATCTGTTATGAATAAATATTATTATGAATGTCCATATGTATTCTTATCTTTCATCTTCATATTCCTTATTAAGTGGTATAGTAAGGTTATGATTTTTCACCTTACTAATGTCCTATGAATAAAGATCACTTAGCAATGTAAAGAGAACTCCTTGAAGAAGATAATGTTAGAACAAGATTGGGATCTATGTTCAGAATCTGGTTTTGATGATAACAAGCATATATTTTGTAAATAACAATGTTATTACTAATGATTTCATTGAGTGTGCAGATGTTAAGCTAAAAGCCATTATACGACATTCATCAAAAACAAGCATATTGACTGTATCAGAAACTAGCTTAAAGACTGAGGAATGAAACATATCAAAAATAGTATCAGAAAAGCTCAAAGGAATAAACCAGAAATATCAAATGCATGAAGTCTCAAAATAACAAGAAGATCACAAAAATGAAACATTGTTGAATAATCAGATGTTCTGATTGAAAGCAAGTTCAACAATCAGAGTCAGAAGATCGAAAGTCATCAAAGAAACAAAGCTCGATATTACAAAGAAAAAAAGCTTTCCTCAGAAGAATCAACGTTCACAAGCAAATGCCAACAAAAGATGTTCTGACCTAGTGATTAGAAACTTCTAAGAACATCGTAAATTGCTCCAATCAAGTCACATGCAAGAAATCATGATACTCAAAATTAAGACAAAATTATGACATCTATTTTGGTCTACTATCTTGGAAGAAGAAAATTGAAGAAGACGCGCCATCAACACCAAATATAAGATTCGCCTTGGAAATAGGTATTTCCTGATTCAAACTCTACCAAGCATTAAATGCTATGTTCAAATATGGTTCAACGGTTATGCTCCAACGGTAATATACCAGAATTCTATATAAAGAGCATAACCTTAAAGAGTGTAAGGGTGTGCAAAGCATGAAAGTGTAAGAAAAATACCTGCACCATAAGAGGCAACATACACAAAGTGTGCGATCATACACAACATAAGCCTATGAGAAGAAAATCTTAAGTGAGAAATAGAAAAGTCTGCATATTATGTTATATGCTCCAATGGAGTAATAAGAGTTAAAAATACATCTGAGAGAGATCCACAATTACATGATCAGTCCAAATAATCTTCACATTGAATGACTAAAGAAAATTTAATACACTGAGTTGTTGCTCTATAGTGGTTCATGTGTACTTAAGTTCATTAATGTGTTACTAGCTGTAAAAAGCCCCATGATCAGTTTTAAAGAAGAATATGAAGATCAATGCACGAGAAGCCAACATTCTGCTTATCAAGTAGAAAAGATCTCAACCAGAAGACAAAACCAAGAAGACTACAAGAAATTATTAATTCTTGTAATAATATGTAAAATACAAGAGTTGTTGCTCGTATTGTGTTATTCCTTAGGAATCTTCTGATAAATTGTTTAGGCACCAGAAGTGACTTCTAGTCAGTGTGTCATAAATAATATGCAATTAGAATAGGAGAAAATCTGCATGATAAGAAGCACACTTGTAATCTCCAGAAGAACAATTCTAGTTTGAATTGGTGTTCCTTGAGTATCCTTCTGATTCAGATACTTTAGATGTCCAAGAGGTCTAGTTAGACTATTGGAGGTGTCTAGGTCAATGAACTTTATATCTTGCTGAGATCACTGAACGATTCATTGTTTAGGGTTAGCCACTTGCGGATAGCTTGTGTAGGAGTTTCTAGGTTGATGAACGTTATATCTTGCTGAGATCACTAAACGATTCATCATCTAGGGTCAATCACTTGCGGGTAGCTTGTGCAGTTGTATTATTAGTCACGATAGTTGGTTGTGCAGTTATAATCAAGATTTATTATAGTGGATTAAGTCCTCTATGGAAAGAGGCAAAATCACCTGAGGAGGGTGAACTGGAGGTAGCCTTGTTGAGAAGGTGAACCAGGATAAAAATGAATGTGTCTTTTACTTTTTGAACTTTCATTTAACCCAGAATTTCCACGCAGTCCCTATTCAGAATGGTGCTTAACAAAGTCAGAAGTTCTGGGTAAGAAAAGAAACTAAATGAATGTATATCTCGTTGGTTATACATTGTTATGCTTCCGCAATATTATCTAAAGCATATCCAAAATGATGAGATATTAGAAGAAGGAAAAGATTTATAGAAAGGGAAATAAATATTGAAGAACACAATTCAACCCCCCCTTTCTTGTGTTTTTCTCCACCTTCAGATAATAGAAAACGACTTTCTCTCTTACTTTCTCTCTTTCATCTCTATGTTGTTTTCGTTAATTTTATAACACGTTATCAGCACGAAACTCTACTGTGTGAGCGATTTTATGATCAATTTGTATAAAATTCTATTGGAAATTTTGTTTAGTTAACGCAATTATATTTTTAAAGTTGTCTATCCTCGATGAGTTCTTGAAGCATCCCTGGAGGATTGCTCAAAGAATGATTGTTCAATTTTTATGAAAATATCAATTGTAATTTTCATGCATCCCCGAAGAACTGCATGAATAGCGTGCATCCCAGAAGGATTACATGACTAATGTTAAGATATTTCAGGAGGATTGCTTAAATAATTATTTTTCTTAATCGATTTGACTATTTGTAACATGACATTGAAGGGTTTTTTTCGAGCTTCCTAGAAGGATTGTGCAAATAATTGTTTCTTTTTATCACTACAAAGATCATTTGTGATATAGAATTCCCGAGAAGCTAAAGTTTTAAAATAAGGATTTCTCACACCTTAAAATGTTTTATCTATAATATTAGAAGAATTTCATCATGATATTAATGAATCCCAAAAGGATTGCAGCTATACTAATAACATATCCCAGAAGGATTGCACCTGTTATGTTAAAAATTTGAAAAATGATTGCATCAGCTATATTATCAAATTCTAGATGGATTGGGTCAATATTAGTGAAGTATTCCAGAAGGATTTCACAAAGAAATTTTTGTATTTCGATGTAAAAGAAAACTTGTAATATACTCATAAAATGTTTGTCATTTCAGAAGAATGACATGATGACTCTAACACATCCTAGAAGGATAACTATATTTTTAAATTATTGTAATTTTCTAGCATTTTGCTATGTTAAAAACTTATTAAATTTGTTAGAGTATAAATTATTTCATAATTAGAATTATAAATCTATATATTTCATCTTATTGATAATGTCTAACATTTCTTTTTTTAATTATTGTCTGGATTTTTATATGTCATGGTTTAATATTTTTCATGTCAATGATTATAAGAAAATTTGTGTTATATTGTGAAATCCCAAATGTCACGTCCCCTATGTTATTTAGATATTCTCTTTCTCCTAATAGATATTACATGAAAATTTTGGCTGCTCTAATTGTCATAGTTAAAGATTTAGATGTCATTGGCTAAGAGAAATTATTTTACTTTCAAATCACTAATGTAATTCATCTTAATTTTTGTTCTGACTTAAAAATTTATAGTTTTTAATATGCCCATTAAAATATTGTCATTCTAGAAGAATGACACACATAATTTTAATGCATCCCAGAATGATGATTATATTTTTTAGATAATTATTTAAAACAAATTATTTATATAGTTCCTGGAGAACTTATCAAGCATCCCTGAAGGATAACAAAACAAATTATTTCTATAGTTCTTGAAGAACTTAACAAGCATGCCTGAAGGATAGTAAAACAAATTAATTACATGACGATATAATTTTAGTGATATGATTTTGTAAGAATAAATATGTTTAATTTTATAAGGGATAATTGTTTGATAATTATATGATAATATGTTCATATGCATGTGTATGATTAAAGTGTTTAATCATGAGATACTATTATATTGGTTTTGAATTATATTGGAGGTATCGAATATCTTTGTATTACACAATATAATTTGGACATAAAATGTGTAATAAAAAAGCTATCGTCTTTTTCCTCGGGCTTGTAATACACTTATATTAGTACAATTGAAACACATATCATTGTAAGCCAGAAGTTTAGAAATTACACTTAAATATATCGTTGGTAAAATCGGTTGGGTCATCTCGGACATAATATGATGCGAATAATTAGTATTGAAGAACCCGAAGTTTCTTCAATCCAGAGATTTTTGTGTGTTTCTAAAGGAAATTAAAAATCAGAGAAATTGAATTTTTCATGACATTAATTGTTGCATCGACTAAAATATCATGCAAAATATTTATTGTCTACTCACAACCAGAAGTTTGTGAAATTGTTTTCTCAAACAACAATCTCATTTTTTGAATTTTTTCTTTCCAGAACTTTCTTGATAAGTATTATCACATATATTGTTAAAAATTGATATTGAAAATCTTGTAGCATATGTTCATATGAAAGAAAAAATGGACTTGAAGATTCATTCTTTAGACGTCTAAAGTTAGTTGTATGAATGATACTTATGAGATTATAACTTCTAAATTATGATTTAGAAACATGCAATCAAATACATTAAAATATTTATTTGCATAAAGTCAACAAGATACTATATCTTAGTCCTCCCTAATTTATTTTAATACTTTTCATCTAAGTGAATCTTTGGATGTGTTGGGTATATTCCAATTGCTCCAATATAATACATTAAGATGAGTCATGAAAGAATATTGAAAAAATATAATTGATATGAATCCCAATTTTGAGGATATAATTTGAGCAAATGATAAAATACTTGATTACGGACCAGTAGGCTAATTATCACTTAATAAATTAATTTTTTTCAATATTAGGGGAAGAGAATAAGCAGCTGAAATCATGAACAAGAAGTTCAATGAACAATTTTATGTCTTGATCCTCGTACAAACCAATATGAACCAGATATTTGAAATCTTATTCATTTGCAAATTTTATACAACTAATTATAGCTGCTAATACTACAATTGAAGTGAATTCTCCTGTTGGATAATCTAATATTGCAAATGAATTGAAATCGTGCATGAAGCATGGTAGAAAAGTCAGTTTCAATGTTAAAAGTCCTCTACCAAAAAAAGAAACTAAAGTTAAAGATGACCCAAGTGAGGATATGAAAATTCTAAGAGCCCTTTGACCTAATTTTATTTTCAGTTCCAGAAGAAAAAACCAAGTACTTGAAATATGAAATAAAGAGATCTCGATAAATTATGTCATGAATGAAATGGAATGGAACCGAAATTGAGATAACCAAATAAAGTCAATATTGGCAATGTCTTTGTATACAATATAGCTCTAAAAGTGATCAATGATAACGAGGATCACGAGTTAAAGTCTATTAAAGATTGTAGACTAAGTGAAAATTGGCCAAAATGAATATATTCAATTGAAGAAGAATTAAACTCACTTTATAAGTGACTCACTTTTGGACCTGTAGTTCGAATACCTCAAGGTGTGAAACCAATTGAATGTAAATGATTTTTTGTGAAAAAAAAATAAGAATGGTATAAGCCTTGATTTATTGCTCAATGATTTTCACAAAGACCTAAGATTGATTTTGATAAAACATATCTACCTGTAGTGGATTCAATCGATTTTTGATATTTAATTAGTCTTGTAGCACATGAAGGGCTTAATTTGAACATGATGAATGTTATTACATATTATTTATATGGTTCATTCAACAGTGACATTCACATGAAACTTTCTGAAGGGTTCAATATACCAGAGGCACGTTGTAACACCTCTTTTCTAATCCAAAATCATTCAATATATATTCACAGAGTAAATAAAATGCATAAACCAAAGGGCGTCACGTGTTGTTTCCATAGCAATGAAAATCCAAAACAAATCATACAAACATGCACTAATCACCTTATAACACAATTTGAAACTTCATGCTTTCATACATTATGCATATCGCACGCGCAATAACAAATCCCAAGTAATTTCAATGAATATATCTCATACTATATCCATTGATCGGTCACCAATTTTACTTACTTTCCATCGATTATTTGGTAAGAAATCGCTCATTCCGGTAACATCATGGTTTAGTTTTCAATCTTTTTATTTAATTTTCTTCACATTTTGCAAATGAGTTCTTGTTTATTTTTATTGCTAATTAGATGCTTTTAAGACTTGTTTTGGTAGTGTTTATTGATTTCAGGAAATAGGAAAGTTTCTAAAAGAATTAGAACAAGAGCGGAAGAAAACGTGGACAGCCAGTGTCATTTGACGCGGCCAGTGTCATTTGACATGGGCAGGAGCTAAAGAAGAATGGCATGGGCAGAAGCTGACACGGCCAGTGTCATTTGACACGGCCAGTGTCATTTGACACGGCCAGAAGCTGAAGAAGAATGACATGGGCAGAAGCTGACACGGGCAGCCAGTGTCATTTGACACGGCCAGTGTCATTTGACACAGCCAGTGTCATTTGACACGGGCAGAAGCTGAAGAAGAGTTACATGGGCAGAAGCTGACACGGGCAGCCCGTGTCATTTGACACGGCCGTGTCAGCGTGGATGTGTGGCATTGGAGCCTTTTTGCTGATTTTTCACTTTGGACTCATTAAGGGCAATTTTGTCATTCTGCACCAGATGGAAACATAGTATCACTACTTAAACCTATTTTTCATGGGAAGAGGGCATCTTTTGGCAATTGAATTTTTATTTTCACGTACAATTTGGGAGAAGAGCAGATACATGCAATTGTTGGGAAAACGGAGATCTCTCAACCGCGGAAGCTATTGAAGATCAAAGTCATCCTAATTATATTGTAATGATTTTCTCTTTCACTATGTTTGTTTTTAATTTCATGAACATGAGAGGCTAAACCCCCCAATGCTAGGGGGGTGTCCCTGATTTCCTATTGTAATGACAATTTGCTTATTTTATTAGTAATTTCATAACTTTTTCATTATCATCTTTTTATATAGTGTTCTTAATGCAAACCATTATTGGAAAATAAGGTTTTGATTTATGGTTAATGTTAGGTTGGAAAACCAAGGTTAATGCTTTTGTATAAAAATATAAATCTGTATAGTCAAGGAATTGAGATATAGATTTGTAACCGTAAGTTTTCTGTTGAAACAAAGAGATTAGTATTCTTATTATACCACGAAGGAATTTGGGTATAAAAGAAATATTAAATGATTTTCTTTAAAGGAATTTTGGAAAGTCTCACTCAAAATCTGGTGATGATATGAATTAGTGATGATCTGGCTAATTTTAAGAGTATTGTTATTATAAGGAATTTCATACACAATCCCCTAGCATTACTTTCTTATTTGTCTAATACAAGTTTATTTAGTTGTTATTTTTATTCATGTATTATAATTTTGCAAACAACATTGAAACAAACCAAGGAGTTTTTGTTCAATTGAATTGGTTAAAACACTTAAGTTTCTGCGCAGTCCTCAAGAGATCGACACTGGGGATAACCCCAATTATTACTACATCGAGAAAATAGTGCACTTGCTATAATTTTCCGATCAAGTTTTTGGCGCCGTTGCCGGGGACTGCCAAAATATAAGTGATTAATTATTCAATTGAAATTTTGTTGCTCTGCAACTAAAATTTTATTTTTCTGAAATTTTTTTTTTCCAAGCTAACGATTGTCTAATCTTGTATGCGAGGTAAGGCCTCAGCTGAACTTCTTTTTGACGCAGAACCCGAAAGATTATTGCGAGCACGACTCCGAGAAATTAAGCGGAAAAGACTGGCATCGAAAGAAGAATCACCTGTAGTTTCAGAATCAGAAGACGAAGAAGTAATATCTATTCAGTCCGAGCAATCAGATTCTGAGCCTGAAACTATGGCAGCTGACCCACCTCCTCCAGAGAGACTTTTAGGTGATTATGGAAGGGATAATGCACCGCTTGGAAGAATGACCATAGTAAACCAACCGGTTAATGTGGCACACTTCCAACTACATCCTTCCACTATCCGTCAGTTAGAAAGCAAGCCCTTTGCTGGACGAATCAATGAAGATGCAAATAAGCATTTACAGAGATTCCTCACCACAATAACATCATTAAAAATAGAAGGCCATTCTGAAGAAGCCAAGAGACTTGTGATGTTCCCATTTACTTTGTCCGAAGATGCAGAAGAATGGTTTTACTCACTTCCAGCTGGAAGCATCACAACATGGCAACAGATGGAAACCGCCTTCTTGAATGAGTATTTTCCTGCTTCAGTCTTCATTCGTAAAAGATATGATATCGTGAATTTTAAGCAGAAAGAAGGGGAATCGCTGGGAGATGCATATAAAAGGTTCAAGCGATTGTTGGTTGCATGTCCCACTCATAACATGGATGTGACTGAACAAATGCAGAATTTTGTGAATGGTCTTAAGCTGAAGACGAAGCAACTTATTGACACAGCTGCTGGTGGTTCAACAAATTTCAAAACAGCCACGAAGATAAAAAAGATCATTGATGCTATCGCAGCAAATGAACACTTGGAGTTATATGACCGCAGTGTTAATCAGCCTGAAGGGTTAGTTGATTTGAAATTGTCAAACCAAGTTGTTAAGATGGAAGACCAAATTGCAGCTGAAGTTGAACGAAGACTGAAACAAATGGCCCTCGAAAAGCAAACTGTAGCACAGGTTCAACCAGTTCATCCAATTCAAGCGGTAAATTGTGATATTTGTGGAGGACCTCATTTTGCCATGCATTGTGTGGCAACAGCTCAACAGGTGGAGGAAATTAATTTCTTGAAGCAGAACAACCCCTATTCCAATACTTACAATCCGGGATGGAAAAATCATCCAAATTTCTCATGGAAAGAACAACAAGGAAACTTTCAAAAGCAAGGATCAACTCAACAACAACCTCAATATCAACAACAATTCCAACACCATCCACAACAGTTCCAAACTCAAGGGCAACAACAGGTACAAAAAAAAGCAGATTGGGAGATCGCTATTGAAATAATGGCAGCTCAAAATTCTCAGTTTCAAGAAGAGACAAGAACCAACCTCAGGAACACCACAGCTTCAATCAAAAATCTAGAAGTTCAAATGGGTCAAATGGCACATCATCTCACTCTACAGGCACAAGGTACCCTTCCAAGCTCAACTGTGAAAAATCCAAAAGATCAAGAGAAGATTAATGCTGTTACAACTAGGAGTAAAAAGGTTTTAGAATCGGAAAAAGAAAAAGAGGAAATAGATGACCCTATGGTAATAGAGGTGGATCTGGAAATAAGAGAGAATCCGAAAGAGCCAGAAGTTATGATACCACCAGTTAAACCAGTTGAAGAAAAAAATAATAAGAAAAATGCTGAACCGGTGATCAAACTACCCTTCCCTTCCAGAGTGACAAAGAAGAATTCAAAAGAGAAAGACTTTGAGAAGTTCACTAAATTGTTCAAAAAGCTAGAGGTAAATCTACCATTCTTTGAAGCACTTGAGCACATGCCCTTGTATAAGAAATTTATGAAGGAGGTGTTGGCGAAAAAGAGATCACTGGGAGGAGGATCAAAAATTGAAACTGAGAAGTGTGGAATAGTCTCGTCAGCAAGAAAGATCCCAATAAAAAGGAAAGATCCTGGAGCGGTGGCGATACCATGCACTATCAAGAATATAACATTTAAAAAGGTACTCCTCGATTCTGGTTCTAGTGTGAGTTTAATGCCGTTGTCCATTTTCAAAAAGCTTGAATTGGAAAAGATTAGTGAAAGTAAGACACAATTAAGGTTCGCCGATCACACCGTTAAGAAATCATATGGGGTAGCTGAAGATGTACTAGTGGAAGTTGATAAGTTTGTATTCCCTGTTGACTTCCACATCATGGACATTCCGGAAGACGAAGAAACTCCTATCCTTCTTGGGAGACCATTTTTGTCCACAGGCCGCTGCAACCTCGACATTGAAAAAGGGACACTAACACTGAGATCTTTTGATGAAGAAGTAACCTTGAAGATGTTAGGAGTTAAGAAACATAGGGCGGTTGTAAATGATCAAACTTCTGGTGGTATGACAGAAAGTGGGGAAAAATACAAAAAGCCTAAACATCTCCAAGAAAACGTTTCAAGCATAGCCTCTCAGGTGGAACCAACTTATGTAGCTGTCAAAAGTCCTAAGAAAGCTAAGGAAGTCAAGAAGAATTTGGGAAGTAAATTGAAGAGAAAAGTTATCCATGCTCTTCATCTTCATGAGTTTGTGGTTGTGGAAGTGAAAAGCAACAAGGTTTGGAAAAGGAAATACCCTCCATAATAAAAGGTAATGGACCGTCGAGCCATGCGACGTTAAACGAAGCGCTTCGTGGGAGGCAACCCACGGTTTTAATAATAAATTTTTCTGTTTGTTTGTTTTTTTTCCAAAAAATAAAGAAAAGTGGGTCTCTCTGGTGAAAGCTAGAAAGCAGCAGCTGGAATCGCAATACCCTCTGTGAGTTCACCATTGCTATCTCGAATTTAAACATTGAGGTCAATGTTTGGTTCAAGTGTGGGGGGGTTTTTATTGCATTCAGTTTTTAGATTCGGTTATTTGTGTTTGTTCCTAGTATCTCTATGCTATTATGTCTACCATGTGTTACAGATTGATGTGATTTACCGGATGGTTGATGGAGTGGTAGTAAAAGGATGAAAGATCCAACCCAAGCTTGCACCTTAGGCATCCCTGGAAGTTGATACAACCAAAAATTATTGTGGGACGCAACTTAACAACACCAGACTGAGATTGAAAGTTGGCATCCATGAACCGAAAAAGAAGCAACATTGCACAAGAAATACTATGGATCTTGTAAGCTATGCCCAACAATGCGAGAGCTCAAAAAAGCCAAATATGCATCATCATGAGAGAATAGTCAGGTATGACTTTACCATTTTGAATTTGCGTATGTTCTACTCATATGACACTACACATTGACACACACTGAGGCACGTTGTTTGTGTTAACATTGAGCCTTTCCAGCCACCCTGTATTATGTTTATCCTTTGCAAACCCCTTTGAGCCTGTATCCTTTGTTTGTGTTAACCACATCTATTAACCCTTGGCCAAAAAGAAAAAAAAATATATCTTTAAATTCAATTTCTTTGCCTACCCTGCTCAGCATAAGTGTTTGATGTTGTTGTTAAATCAGTGCAAAATCATAAGTTTGGGGTAGTACGCCTAAAAGAAAGGCGAGTGCGAAAAAAAATATATGTCTTGAAAAAAAAAAGAGAAGAAAAGTGTTGAGACATCAAAATGCATATGAAAAAAAAAGAGAGAGGAATTGGAATTAGCACTCGCCAAAGCATACACTCAAGGCAACAATTGAGTGAAGAAAAATAGTAGAAATGGTGTGATTGAATCCCATGATGCTAAACGAAGCACTAAAACAAGAACAACAACACGAATGTTGAGCCTACACCACTTGCATATCCTATTCCTTATTTATCCCACCTGTCCTAAGCCCCGTTTCAACCCAAAGACCTCAAAAAGTGTGTGCAAAGTGTTTGTGTATGAAAGTAGAATGTATTCGAATTTAAAAGTTGGTATTGCATATTATGAACTTGTGAGTGAATTTTTATTCTGAACCCCGAGAGAATTGGTGATATGTGTGATAGAGCTTACAAGTGAAATGGTAATTTGATGTGGTAGTGAAGCGGGCAATTCGGGTTGTGAAACCGACAAGATTGACCGGAATGGTGGAAGTTGAGTTGCGAAAAGCACGGTTGTATACTGGTAAGCTTAATTCAGGGGTGACCTCAGTTTTGTCTATTCATGCATTGCGTGAGGACAAGCAATGAGATAAGTTTGGGGTTGTGATCGGTCACCAATTTTACTTACTTTCCATCGATTATTTGGTAAGAAATCGCTCATTCCGGTAACATCATGGTTTAGTTTTCAATCTTTTTATTTAATTTTCTTCACATTTTGCAAATGAGTTCTTGTTTATTTTTATTGCTAATTAGATGCTTTTAAGACTTGTTTTGGTAGTGTTTATTGATTTCAGGAAATAGGAAAGTTTCTAAAAGAATTAGAACAAGAGCGGAAGAAAACGTGGACAGCCAGTGTCATTTGACGCGGCCAGTGTCATTTGACATGGGCAGGAGCTAAAGAAGAATGGCATGGGCAGAAGCTGACACGGCCAGTGTCATTTGACACGGCCAGTGTCATTTGACACGGCCAGAAGCTGAAGAAGAATGACATGGGCAGAAGCTGACACGGGCAGCCAGTGTCATTTGACACGGCCAGTGTCATTTGACACAGCCAGTGTCATTTGACACGGGCAGAAGCTGAAGAAGAGTTACATGGGCAGAAGCTGACACGGGCAGCCCGTGTCATTTGACACGGCCGTGTCAGCGTGGATGTGTGGCATTGGAGCCTTTTTGCTGATTTTTCACTTTGGACTCATTAAGGGCAATTTTGTCATTCTGCACCAGATGGAAACATAGTATCACTACTTAAACCTATTTTTCATGGGAAGAGGGCATCTTTTGGCAATTGAATTTTTATTTTCACGTACAATTTGGGAGAAGAGCAGATACATGCAATTGTTGGGAAAACGGAGATCTCTCAACCGCGGAAGCTATTGAAGATCAAAGTCATCCTAATTATATTGTAATGATTTTCTCTTTCACTATGTTTGTTTTTAATTTCATGAACATGAGAGGCTAAACCCCCCAATGCTAGGGGGGTGTCCCTGATTTCCTATTGTAATGACAATTTGCTTATTTTATTAGTAATTTCATAACTTTTTCATTATCATCTTTTTATATAGTGTTCTTAATGCAAACCATTATTGGAAAATAAGGTTTTGATTTATGGTTAATGTTAGGTTGGAAAACCAAGGTTAATGCTTTTGTATAAAAATATAAATCTGTATAGTCAAGGAATTGAGATATAGATTTGTAACCGTAAGTTTTCTGTTGAAACAAAGAGATTAGTATTCTTATTATACCACGAAGGAATTTGGGTATAAAAGAAATATTAAATGATTTTCTTTAAAGGAATTTTGGAAATTCTCACTCAAAATCTGGTGATGATATGAATTAGTGATGATCTGGCTAATTTTAAGAGTATTGTTATTATAAGGAATTTCATACACAATCCCCTAGCATTACTTTCTTATTTGTCTAATACAAGTTTATTTAGTTGTTATTTTTATTCATGTATTATAATTTTGCAAACAACATTGAAACAAACCAAGGAGTTTTTGTTCAATTGAATTGGTTAAAACACTTAAGTTTCTGCGCAGTCCTCAAGAGATCGACACTGGGGATAACCCCAATTATTACTACATCGAGAAAATAGTGCACTTGCTATAATTTTCCGATCATCCATCTACCAAATCATATAACATAATCAACTCATATATATACATGTCATATGAATCAACATTTGGCAACATAGCCATCAACGCATTATATCCAAAATATAAAGTTAAACACCATAAAGATAACAATATCCAAACATTAAAAACATGAGTTCAAAACCCCCAGTGTTACATGATCAGAGCATTTGACTCACTACCTAATCAAAACGATAAAAACCGAAAGAATCCTCAGCTAAATCCTCGTGCAAGCACGCTACTCGTCGGAAACTGCACGATGTCACAATGAACATCATTCAAACAGAAGGGTGAGAATTCACATCATAATGAATACATAATATATGTACAATGAATATGGCATACCATAGCATAATCATTCATCACACTTCATAATTTGAACAAGTTTCATAAGTATTGCACATATCACAAATACAATTATCACACAAGCAAGTACATCAATTCAAACATTCACATATCAATAATGTGACTCGAAATGCTAATTAATGTGACTCATACATGTGGTACCATGTGAGTATCAAGCTCACTGCTCCCGATTAAAAACCAAAGCCACGCTTCAGATCCGAACAAGATCAAAGCCCTCAAAATATGAACATATAGTTCACCGCTTCCGAATCCACAAAAGGAACAAAGCCGCTTATGTTTCCACACAAGGATCAAAGCCAACCAGAGTACAATCTCCCCATGAATGCATGTACAACAATGTCCACAACATATGCAATTAAGATTATCACACAACCTTAATCATCCAAGCATATCTCAATAATTCGCACAACTCAAATCATCCACCAAAAGGTTATACAACATGCATCAAGTAATCATTCACAACAAAGTGAATTCAAATAACATATATTCATTCACATAAATCATGAATATCATATCACATAACATATCAACAAATGTTATTCACAATTCATCAAAATCATAACGCACATAAAGATAATCATATGTTATTCACACAAAAACATCATAACTAATTCATCAATTGTTAACCATTGTAATCCTATCATATAGATAATCACATTAGCTTCCTAATTCTTTGAACGACACATAAAACGGAGTTACGGATAAAAAGCTATGCATCTTATAATTTTTGCAAAACAGGACATATTCGCCCAACGGAACGAATGGCTAGCCCGACACTCCAAGGCAGAAACTTGGTCACAAAAAACCCTCTCTCGCTCGCTGTCTCGGCGGCGAACACATTGAAACGACCACTCGCCCGACGAAGCAAAACGCTCACCCGACGAAGCACACCAGACACAACAAAATGTTGTGCGTTTCAACACCTCCCAACCCACACCAAATCCGATTTCAACCAACCAAAACTCATTCAAATAGAAATTTAACACACATATAAGGTTACTAATCATGTTTCTAACCATGGGTCAACATATAAACATCATTAAACATGATTAATTCACAAAATCTCATGGATTTAATATAAACCCTAACATGTAAAATCTATGAAAATAGAGGGATGAATATCCTATCATGCTACTACCCATTGCATACATATATATTCAAGATAATGAAGATTCTCCCCCTTACCTTAGATTAAAGTCCCTCTTCTTCTAGATTCCCCCAATGCCTTCTCATTCTCTTGAGCCCTCTTTTCTCTTCCTTTCTTCTTTCCCCTCAAATGATAGTATATCTCTTACTACTTTAAAACCCTATCAATTAGTGTTCTCTCATATTGGGCTTAACCCACAAACTCACCTCATATTCTATTTCTACCATTTAGGCCCAACTAATCATATCTCATAATTAATCCAAATAGCACAAATATACGCATAACCAAATAATTAAATAATTATATCATATAATAATTAAACAAATAAATAATTAATAAAACACCAAATAAAATAATTAATAAAATAACTAATAAAATTCGAGATGTTACACACGTAATTTTGGATCTCGAGAAAACTACTCCATCAAATTGAACAAGTTTCTCTATAGGTTGAAACAATCTGGACGCATGTGGTATAGTTACCCCCAGTGAATATTTACTAAAGGATGGATATACAAATAACTCAATTTGCCCTTGTATTTTAATAAAATGATGTGGAAAAGGATTTGCAATAATAGTTGTCTATGTGGATGACATAAGTATTATTTGAACTCCTGAAGAGCTTCCAAAATCTATAAATTGCTTAAATAAATAGTTTGAGATAAATGACCTAGAAAAGACAAAATATAGGTCTGCAAATTGAGCATTTGGACAAAGGAACATTGGTACATCTAGAAGGCTATATAGAAAAGTGTTGAAATGCTTCTATATGAACAAATGTCACATGTTGCCTACTCCAATATGGTTGTTAGTTCATTAGATGTGGAGAAAGATCTTATTAGGCCTCAAGAAAAGGATGAAAATTGCTTGGTCCTGAAGTGCCATATCTCAGTGCAATTGGAGTACTAATGCACCTTGCTAATTATACATATCTTGATATATCATTTGCGGTCAATTTATAAGTAAGATAGAAATATTCACCTACACGAAGACATTGGAATGAAGTCAAACATATACTTCGTTATCTTAGAGATGCAGGTTACTCGTCAGATTCTCACAATGATAGATCAGAAAGAGGTTATTTGTTTACATGTGATGGTACAACCATTTTATGGAGATCTATGAAACAAATCATGGCAACAACTTCATCAAATTCTGCATAACTATTAACACTACATGAAGTTACTTCGAAGAAGAAATTTTTAGCAACTACTATAAAGAATATCATCTCACATATAAATGTATGCATGAGGGGAGAAATAACTATTTTCTGCACTTTTTTTCCCTTCACCATGGTTTTTTTCCATTGGGTTTTTCCAGTAAGGTTTTAGCGAGACATATCCTCAATGGACAACCAAGGGGGAGTGTTATGAATAAATATTATTATGGATGTCCATATATATTCTTATCTTTCATCTTCATCTTCATATTCCCTATGATTTTTCACCTTACTAATGTCCTATAAATAAATATCACTTTGCAATGTAAAGAGAACTCATTGAAAAAGATAATAGAATACTAATTTATCTCCTTCATCTTTCGTTAATTTTATAGCAACCTCATTTTTTATTCATTTTATTTTAAAATAAATTAAAATTTTAGAATAGTTTGCATTAAAAGTACATGTATCCAATTTAAATAGTTCATTTAAATAGAATTTTCTAATAATTTCAATATAATAATTTTAATCTTTTCAATAAAACTTATTTTTAGCATATGTATGTAGCCCCCAAGTCTTGACTCTTAATTAAGTCATTTACTTAAAACTTTACTGAAAAAATATAGAGGAAAAATGGCAGCAGTGTAAAAGCGGTCCCCTAGCAAGTTTTGGGGGCGGAAACAAACAATGGAGGAAAGAACAACATCCACTGCAACAGAGACAACAAAAGACGATGACGTTTGGTCTAAAGACACAGTCCCCAAGGTTTTCAAACTCGTTTCTTCCTCCACTTCTTCTCTCACTCACACTGACCTAGTTTCTCTCCTCCTCGTCAACCCCTTCCTCTATCGCACCCTTCTCTCTTCTCAACCCCTTTGGCAAGTAAGTCTTCAACATCAATCAATCTTCACTTTCCCTTTCCCTTCATTCTTCCATTACTAATCAATTCATCTTCTCCTTGTAACTATCAGTTACTCAATTTTCGTGAGTTGAATAATGCCGGAAATCGCCTCATAGCTGCTCTTTCTCTGGTATCAATTTTCATTTTCATTTCCATTCAATTTATGTGAAATTTAATGCTGTTGTGGTATGGAATTTGATTGTTTCTTCTTGTAGCCTAGATATAGTCATGTGAAGGAGATTAACCTTGAATTTGCTAGAGACATTGAAGACACACATCTCATACTTATTAAACAAAAGGTAACCATACTTGACAATGATGTAGAAATGTAGAATGTTGATTGAATGTGATTTCCTGACTGAATTATTTTAAGCATTTTTCTAGTGTTTTGATTCTCTTCGAAGCTTGGAGACTTTAAATCTGAATGTCTGCCAAAAAATATCGGATACTGGAACTGAAGCGATAACCAGTTGTTGTCCTCGGCTAAAGAACTTTTCCATTTACTGGAATGTGAGGTGTGGTTAACTTTTTTTCTTCGCGCGCAATGTTTGATTTAGGAGTTGAGAATATCGGTTTGGATTTGAATTTGAGTGTTATTTCAGGGTAACTGATAGTGGACTAATGCATATAGTGAGGAACTGCAAACATATTGTTGATTTGAATATAAGTGGCTGTAAGGTACATGATTGATGATACCTTGGTGTTGTGATTTTATATCACATTACTATTGATTATTTATTTGTAAGGTTTTGTTATTAATGTTATTATTAAGCGGACATAATGAAATGCATGCATACAGTGCGTGCCTGTGCACGCTGTGTGTGTCTGTGTTTGTGCCTGTGCATGTGCGTCCGAGTCTGTGTTTGTGCTTGTCTGCGTGTGTCTGTTTGTGTATGTGTTTGTGCCTCTGTGCTTGTGTGCGTGAGTTTGTGTTTATGTGTGTCTGTGTCTGCGTCTGCGCGCGCATTTCAACTAAATCAAGTTTGTGACTGTGAAGTATGTAGTATGTACTAGAATTCTGAATCATCTTGTTAGAAAATAACAGTGTTTGTTAAAATTTGGTACTTGTGTCTTCTAAAATAAGTGGTTTGATATGATAATTGCAGAATATTTCAGACCGAGGTGTACAATTTGTTGCTGACAATTACCCAAAATTAGAGTCACTAAACTTGACAAGGTATAGATTGTAATTATCATTAATCAAATGATGAGTTATATGCTTTTTCTTCACCCTTTTGCATTAGCTGTCTGTAATTGTTTGTGTTGAGATATCTGAAATTATGTTATAGATTTAGATTATTTGATGCTGATCTTAACCCCTAATCTAGGGATTTGATTGTTCATATTGATTAATATAAAGTATGATTAAACACATTGAGAGTTATTTAGTACTTTCCCTTTATTCAGATCCTTTAATTCCCTAATCATATGTTTGGTTTCCTATTATCCTTCAAATCAATTCCAGCCCTTTTTTCAAGATGGTATCCGGAGCTTGCCGACCCTAGTTATTTTTATTTTTAAAAAAATTCCAGTTCTGTAGTGGCCACTGTGCACCGTCACTGCTGCTGTTACAGTAGACATGTGTGACACTGTCATCACAAAAAGAATGCGATCTGCCACCCTCCAGAGTTTCGTCGCAGGAGAACTCCCGGCGTGCCTACTCATGCAGTCACCACCTGCCAGCCCTTTAGATGCGTGTAAGCCCTTGACATATCAACATTCTCTCCCTCAACTGTGAGATTCTTCACGTCCTTGATACACAACATTGGAAACCACATCTGCTCTGCCAGACCCCCACCGAGTCAAACCAGACTCTGACTGTTAGAACTTCAGGGGAAGCCTAAAACACCGGGGTAGATCCTCACATTGGACTAATGAGCAACCATACAAGTGAGGTTGGATCTAGCTAGATACATACGATACGCACCAACTTGAGGGGGAGTGAGGGGGAGCGTTGACATGTTTGAAATTATGTTATAGATTTAGACAGAGCCGTCTTTGAGGGCGTGCAAGGCGGGGTTATCGTACAGAGCCTCAAATTTTTTCAGGGTTAAACTATAGGTAAATAGGGCCTCATAAATTATTTGTCAAGTTAAATCTTGATTAAATATGACCTTTTTTGTTTTGTCATAGGTAAACTATAGCTAACCTACACAGGGTCAGACGGCTTTGGATTTAGATTTGATTTGATGCTGATCACTCATAATCAAGCGATTTGATTGTACATTGAGTAGTATAAATAAATACTTTGAGAGTTAATCTCTCAAGTCATTCAAATCAATTCTAGTCCCTTTTTCAAGAGTTCGATTTCCATGCTACTTTTGATGACTATCATAAAGGAGGGATCAATTATATTGTTCCTAGTTTTTTTCCTAGTTGTATGCAAGATGCAATTTCTTCTAGGTTCGTAATGTATATATACATCTCGTAATTTGACACCTAGGTGCGTCAAGTTAACCGACGAAGGGCTGAAGCAGTTGTTGCAGAAATGCCTATCCCTTCAAAGTTTGAATCTCTATGCAGTGTCTAGGTATGAATTGAAACTCAACCTATTGAAGTTCAATTTGTCTTTCTTTCCCTGAAAATTCACTGCATTACTCTTATTCAGTTTCACAGATGAGGCTTACAGAAAAATTGGCCTTCTGACACATCTCACGTTTTTGGATCTCTGTGGTGCCCAGGTAAAATCTTCGGTTGTTGTAGATTTCTCCGCACAATTCTATCTAATGCAAACTGCTAATAGAAATAAGTTTGCCTTGCAGAATCTTTCAGACGAAGGACTTGAATGTATTTCGAAATGCAAGAACCTTGTATCCCTCAATCTGACTTGGTAAACTCACGATCAACTTGAATATCCATCTATCTCATTTTATGAAACTAATCGAGCTGTATCTGTTTTTACGTGATAGGTGTGTACGTGTGACCGACAAGGGAGTTATAGCCGTTGCTCAGAGTTGCACCTCTCTTGAATTTCTAAGGTATTATCATATTTTGAGAAGTTTATAGCACTTGGATAATTGTTATCCTAGAATCACTTATTGGATGGCCATATTTGCAGCTTATTCGGAATAGTTGGCGTGACCGATAAATGTCTGGAGGCACTCTCAAACTCATGTTCCAACAGCATTACAACCCTTGATGTGAATGGATGTATCGGCATTAAGGCAAATTCCTATTTCAAAGAAGCTCTATACTATATACAACCAATAACAAGTTTAACTCAACCATTTTGTCTAACAATTCCTGGTTTTTCTTGCAGAAACGAAGCCGTGCTGATTTGCTTCAGTTGTTTCCATACTTGAAATGCTTTAAAGTGCATAGTTAATTTGTGGTCAGTAAAACTTTGGTAACAAAAGTAGTCTATTTTTTCGAACGGAGCAAATTAATCTCTAAAGCTGTTATTTTTAAGCTATGTAACAGACACTTCAGATTGAATACGCATTCGGTGTCCAACAACACATGTACTTACATTGAATTATACATTTTTTCATATCATGTTATTTGTGAAGTAAACAAAACAGCTCTCATTTGCTAAACCATTTAAAAAAGAATACTGCCATTCTTTAGTAATTTAGAGGTCAATACCATATTGTTAAACTATTAAAAGGGAGAGATGATTTCACTCTATCAGCCTAATAAGAAAAGGCTTGATTATTGTTTTCGACATTAGAATTTACCCTATCAATACTTGATGCACATAATTTTCTTCCTGTTTCTAGTATTTTTGCTTACTGCATCACATTCCATTCATCTTCCTCCATCTTTCCCAACTTCCTTCTGCCATTTTAAATTTTTGTGCACATAAAAAGGTACTACCAAATAGTTCTTTGGAGAGCATCCATTTTTTTGTGCTCATAAAATGGTACTGCCAAAATAGTTTCTCAAAAGTTGTCTTTCAGCTACATTTATAATTGATTTTATTTTTCTTTAATGTAAACATGAGAATAATGTGAATAAGAATACCATCTTTTCAAAAGTTATCTTCGGGCTCAAGTAACATTATCCAAAACATAACTTATGAAGCGTAACGTTTTATACATGATCAGTCTTTTAAATCCTCTCACTTAAGATTTTTTTTCATATTTTCTTAAATCCCTTCTCTTATTCAAGTATTATGTTTTGTAAGACAATCAATTTGTATTTTGATATCATAAACTTCATAATCGTTCTAAATTACAGGTAATGTGTATCTGTATCTTTTTTTTCTGTTTCATAATTTGATTTTTTTGTTAATAATCTACAAATTGTCTGCAATGAAGCTTCCGAAACCTTTTGAACTTCTTTTGAAAGGAAGTATCCAGACCGGTGTAATAGTTGTTTGATTTAGTTCATGTTCAATGAATATAGATGTGGTTTAGTTCATAAGTTGGTGAGTCGGGTGTTACTAATGTTGCATATGTTGGGAAATATTTACCACTGAACAATAGCTTATGTTATATGACCATATGTTTAAATTGGTCTGTGCGAAAGTCGCTAAATTAGGTTTTGAGATAACTATCTTGAGGTCTGATTTTGGTTCAGATAAAAGACAACCATTCATTGTGATGAATTGTAAAAGAATATGGGAGTATACCTCTTCGAAAGTTGAAATGTGATGACACTCGAATAAGGAAATTTAGATATCCTTTTAAGTTGCATTGGTACTATACAACGAAAAAATAGTTGGAAATTTGATATGTTGTGAAGTGTACATAATCATGGATTGGGTCGCAAGTTAATAGGTCATCCTATTATCACCCATTAGATTGTAATGAGGAAAAAAAATTCGTTGAGATGATAATGAACAAGGTTATGCCCAAAATATACCCAACAACTTTGAAACGTAAGAGAACAATAGTATATTAAACATTTAACAAGTTTATAATGTTCAACAATAAACAATAAGGCAATAAGAAATCTAAGATTTGAAATGCAAAATTTGTTGAAATAGTTGGATGGACATCATTATGATTTTATGTATAGATTATGTGACGATGGAAAATCTAATCTAGATTTTTTTTTTTGGAGGGATCTAGAATTAATCAAGCTGTTTAACACATTTTTCATTATATTGATAATTTATTCAATACATAATAACAACAAATACATTTTACCTTTGCTCCAAATTGTTGGTGTTACTTATAAAGGGGTGACATACTCAAATAAATTTTCTTTTTAGAATGTGAAAAGGAAGATAATGTTACTTGAGATTTAAAATTGTGTCACAATTTATTAAAAGACATGGAAAATATCTCACAGATTATTGTCTCTGATTGTGATACTTCATTTATGAATTATATTCCAAAAATATTTCTTACATCATATGTTTTATTGTGTTGTCACATAACTAAATATTCCAGAACTAAAACTAAGTCAATTTTGGGAAAAAAAAATTAAGCAAGAAGAGGAAATTTGTCAAATCTAAACAATTATTGAAATCCATGATAGAAGTGTGGAATATTGTAATCAATTCTTATATAAATGCGTTTTATATTGATTATCTTATGTTGTTCAGAAGTGTGTGCGTGAAATAACTATATTTTTAAAAAAAAATTTCTTTGTCTGTATTGAATATTGCATTAAAAAATGGGGTTATTTTTTAATTATATACATTTTTAAATTTGATTGGTTGTGAATTATTATATATAGTTACTTTTTAAAAGTTACATGGATGTGTCCATATGATATCTTTGGGACGAGGATTAACAATGAAAAAGAGATTCTTACATAAGAAATCTTCAAGAATGTGAATAACATAGAGTAATGGGTTGTGTCCGGAAGATATCATCCAAACACACCCCTATAACTTGTATAATTAACCAAGAAAATTGAACAATGAGACAAATAATTTTTACAGAATTTATGTTTTGGACACACCTATGTAACTTTTACTAAGTGAGACAATATGAATATCATGGTGTGAGAATATAATGTCCTCCTTTAATTGATACGATTTGTTGATACGATTTGTGAATTATATATAATTCTTGTCAAATTCTATGTTAATACTAATAATGGAAAATAAATAAGATTGATATATAATCAATGCAATTAAAGTATAATTAATATGATACATATACAGTGAATATAGACATATTCTACTATTCTCCTGCAGTTAAAACATGCAGTTAAAACAGGAGGTTGAGGGGCACTGAGTCTGTCTCTGAAAGCTTGAAACAGTATGAAAGGAAGACCTTTTGTAAAAATATCTAAAATTTGATATCGCGATGGGACGTGAAGAACACGGACAAGACCTCGAGCTACCTGTTCGTGAACGAAATGAATATCAATCCCGATGTGTTTCGTTCGTTGATGTTGAACTGAGTTACTAAAGAGATAGATTGCACTGATGTTGTCGCAGTAGACCATAATGGCCTTGTGAATGGGACAATGTAACTCAAGAATAAGGTTTTGCAACAAACTTAATTCATATACCACATTGGCAATGCCACGGTATTCAGCTCACCACTTGAGCGACATAACATGGATTGTCGTTTTGATGATTAAGAGAGCAAGTTATCACCAATAAAAACGCAATAACTAAAGGTATATCTTTGGGTATTCGATCACCCGATACAATTGGCATATGTATATGAAATTAATGAGGTAGTATATGAGGGATAAAGATGTAATCCATAATTCTATGTTGATTGAACGTAGCACAAGATACGTCGGAGAGCTTGCATGTGGTCTTCTATCGGATTGTGCATGTAAAGACATATATGTTGTACTGCATATGAAATGTATGGTTGGGAAAAATTTAGGTTCTTAAGGGATTCAAAAAGGCTACTATGGAATGATAGATCCTTATAAGGAGTGTTATGTGTGTCACTCATCTCTAGTTTTGTATCGACCGGGGTTGGACACGATTTGTAAGTAGGTATTCCGGCGCATGTAATAATTTCTTCGGCATACTTTTATGTGAGAAATAAACCTTTTTGGTGGTGAGTGATTGCAATACCCAAGAATCGGCTCATATGTCCCAAATACTTTATAGCAAATTCAGAACTAAGAAGTGAAATGATAGATTGTCACAAAGCATTAGAAAATATGGTAACAATAATATCATCGACATAAATTAGGATGTAGATCATGTGAGTAATTTTACTGTAGATGAAAATGGATTGATTACAATTGCTTTGAGAAAAACCAATAGATGAAACATAGTCGGCAAACTTCTTGTACCAAACTCGAGAAGTTTGTTTCTCATATAGTAATTTGTGCAAAAGACACACTTTATTATGATTTTTTTATTGCTTAAATTCTAATGGTTAATACATGTATACCATTTCTTTGAGCTTTCCATGTAGAAAAGCATTCTTGGCATCCAATAGATGAAGTTGTTGATACTTAGAGAGAGAGAGAGAGGTGAGCAATACTAAGAACTGTATGAATAGTAATCTGTTTGACAGCTGGGATAAAGGTTTCTCCACAATCAATGTCGACCTACTATCTTAAACCATCACTTACAAGTCAGGATTTATGTCTCTCAAAAGAACTGTATGATTTTTCTTATGTCTAAAAATCCATATAGACCGTATAAAATTAACATCGGGTGGCTGGGGCACTAAATCCCACATCTTATTCTTAATTAGAACATTATATTCATCATCCATGGCCATTTTATAATTCAAATATTTGAGTGAAAACATAGAGTTTCTAGATATAGAGGATTTGGGAACATGGGTGTGTAGACAATAATATTTTAGGTAGGGTTTAAAAATACCATGTTGATTCCTAGTTACCGATTTGGTGTCTGTTGTTATAGAGGGTTGGAAAATGGGAGGAAGATATTGTTGGTTGGTTTGTTAAGGGTGTGATGGTGTATTGGCCGACAGTATGACATCTAAGGTTGGGGTTGGCCGACAGTGTAAGAGAAGTTGGGGTGGGTGGTCGAGGTTATGAGCTTTGGTTTTGGAGAGTTAGTGGTTGGTCCTAGGTTAGTGGGGGCCAGTGGATTAAATGAGCCAATTGGCTTGGATTTGGGTTGGGTTGAATTTGAGTTGAGAGGTGGTTTATGATGTAAAAGGATAAGCCATTGTCTAGGAAGGTGTATGTGTTGGGTTGTGGGGCATGCATCTTTGTATAGAGGAAGAAGGTTTCGTCAAATATAACATGACGACAAGTGATAATTTTATTCTAAGAAAAATATAGACATTTATATCTTCTATAATTTGACGGGTATCCAAGAAAGACGTGTGGTGTAGAGCAATGTTGGAGTTTATGTATTGTAGTGGATGGAAAAAGGGAATAACATAAACAGCTAAATACATTTAAGTGGGAATAAGAACGGTATTTTTTATACGACATTTTAAGAGGTGACTCAAAATTGATGCTTTAGTTAGGTAAAATATTCAAATTATATGTTGTCATTTCTAGAGCATGATGCCAAAAATATGGAGGTAATGATTCATGAAATAATAATAATTGAATAATATTATTAATTGAACGTATTTTTTGTTCGAAATTACCATTTTGAGAAGATGTATAAGGACAATACAACCCAAAATGGATTCCATTATTTTTACATGATTTTTAAAAATTAGTATTGACATATTCACGACCATTGTCACATGGGATGATTTTTATTTCTCATTGGAATTGTGTGTTTATGTAAGCTCGAAGTTTATGTAAACTAGTTCTCCAAGGAGACTGATAACGCGAAAATGTATCACATATTTGGCTTGATTTAGATAGACTATGTCTCTATTTTATTTTAATTAAGTTGCTTTTTATTCGTATTATGTCGGTATTTTCTATGTCTTCAGGTTTTTATTATTTACAAGGCATGTATGAAGAAAGTCGCAAAAAATGGAGAAGAATCGAGCTTAAAACCACAAAAAAGAAGAAATGAAAAAAAAGAATATATATATATATATATATATATATATATATAAATGACTGTGGGCCCCATATATATAAATATAATTAAATATTTATATAAATGTAAGTAATGTGACGTTTGTCACATTTGTTAGTGTGCCGGTCGACACTAGCAAAAAGGAAGGACGGTCGGCATGCTTAATACATGTGTGCCCACGTCACACAATCTTGCCCCTCGTCACGAGACCTTTTCAAACACCACGTAACTTCTCCAAAGTCCAATATCAAACCAAATCCTCCTAATTTTTCTCCACACGTGACCACACCTGGTCCTCCTATATTTGCTCAACTGAGTGATGCAAGCAGGAGTATATATTGGAAGGCAGTTACAATATCGGGGACTCCTCTTCTTCTCTTTTCGGCCGAGCTTTTTTTTGTTAGTTCTTAGGCAGTTTTTCTACCATGTAAAAGTGGTAGTTTCTCACATCGAAGAACTACCACACCATTAAATTTAGGTTCTGTTTCCTTTCATTATGTAGCAACCTACCCTAAAATTGAAGGTTTAGAGTCGCCACCTATTCTACCAAGGCGAATAGGAAACCTTACGCAGTTAAGAGATCGGGGTAAGATTATTATAATCAGGTCGAGGGAAGGTGTTAGGCACCCTCAACCCTTTCCTATGGCTTTGAATCCAAGGTCAAGTTTTATGGCTAAAATATTAAGGTTTAATAGCTAAAGAAATGAAAAGGGCGAAAAGTGAGATTTGAAAGAATTGAGGTTTTAGGGAAGGGGACTCGCCTTGGTTATCCAAGTGCCTACGTATCTCCTTAGGGAGAATCAGAGTCAACGTAGTTCGGGCCCAGGGTTGTACGCCTTAGAATTAGTATGAGGTTGTTTGAAGGCTTTTTGAATGGCCTATCGTAGTTTTCGAAATGCGAAGTTCGAAGGTATTTTGAATTACCTTATCGTAGATTTGAAAATCGCAGTATTGAAGGGATGAAAATCCGTAGTATCGTGGTTTAGTGTGTTTTGAATGTTTGGGCGTACAACCCTGATTTAATATGTCACCGTTAATTGCGATGATCAATAGGTTTGATCATTATAGTTAACGGATTAAATAATGTATTGTTGGTTGCTCTGATCGATAGATTCGATCGTCACGGGCAGCAAATGAGGTGTATTTTAATCTTGTAATTAAATATGAGTTTTATCATTGCCTCTCATAACCAATAGGTTTGATTATTACATGACAACGAATTCAATTATTTACATTCTATTATTTTATCTCTCGTCATTGCGACTAATAGATTTAGTCGGGTCGAGGAGAGAATTAATGTTAATGTTTTCGCCAAATGGGCAGTAGGACTGGGCAAACCCTAATACCTGAATAATCTCCTAGGTTTTTTATAATTTAATAGTTAAACTAATTAAATAAATTAAATCGAGAATAATCGGGAGGTAAATCCTAAATCCTAATCATCAACCTAACCTTAATTTAATTTCTAATCCTAATTAAATAAATTAATTAAATAATTATAATTACTTAATATTTAATCTAAACAAATAGATAATAAAATAAAAAAATAATATAGAATAGGGGTGTTCAAAACCAAACCGGCCCAATAGAAAACCGCAAAACCGAACCAAACCAAACCGAAACCGCAAAAAACCGCATTTGGTTCGGATGTATTTGGGCCATTTTTTTAACAAACCGCACAGTTCGGTTCGGTTTGCGGTTTGTATTTTACAAACCGAACCAAACCAAACCAAACCGCATTATGCTACAACTCCCAAACTTCAATTAACTTATACCCTATCCAAACTTAAATCTATTATGCCTTAACCTTACAATTACAAATGATTTTCTTTTCCTCACACTTAAAGTTTCAGTTTAAGTCTTCTTAAATCTCTCCTAGCGGTATTGTGTCTTCTTCTCATCTTCTTTTTCAAGTACATATCACCTCTTCTTTTCTAGTATTTTATCGTTTAAGTTCTCTCTTTTTCATCTTATTATTTTTATTATATTGTTCTCTCTTGGAATTACGTTTTTAATGTTCCTCTTCTTATCCAATCTATTATCTCTTATGCTTTTTCTTTTTCATCTTCTTTAATTTTTCATCTCCTATTTTTTTCTATTTCATTATAATGTTTTTTATATTGTTTTATGCTACTATTTTATGTTTTTTATTTCACTTTTATTTAATTTTATTTTTGTATATTAAATGAAAAGTTGTTATCCAAATAGATGAATTTTGTTGTTATTTGATAACGCATAAACTAAATACAAAGTTATGTTGTCATCTATATATGTATGTATGACTCAATAAATTTTTGTAAAAAAACCGAACCAACCGAACCAATCCAAGCCGCATTAGTTTGGTTTGGTTTGGTTCGGTTTTATTTCTAAAAGTCAACCGAACCAAACCGAACCGCACACTTTTTTCTCTCGCGGTTCGGATGATTTTTTACGTAAAAACCGCCCAAACCGCACCGCGAACACCCCTAATATAGAAAACCTGGCTATTATCCAGTTTAGCAGCCCTGTGAAAGTCCATGATGCACCTCCAATCCTTGTACGCTAGATCTCACGCTGGGAGATCCGATGGTTGATGATCGCAGGTGTACCATAGTCAGTCCATGATGCACCTCCAATCCTTGTACGCTAGATCTCACGCTGGGAGATCCGATGGTTGATGATCGCAGGTGTACCATAGTCACACGCATGTGAGCGATGCTGGATCTGCAGACTTATTAATGTGAAAAGTAAAGAAAAATAGCATGTTGCCTGCTGGGATCGAACCCCTGTTTTGAACGTGATAGGTATGCGCCTTTGCCACTCAGGCTGCGATAACAACCTGATAAAATTATAACCCCCATATAATTTACCACCAACAGAGTCAGGGAATAGAAACAACAAGAAAAACCCACGCCCCTAGCTTTATCTTCCTCGCGAGGATTCCTTTTTACAACACAGGGATTTATGATTGTTATGCTGAGTGATGGCATATGGACAGTCAATCGAGACCAGAATAGCGGAACCTGCAGTTGGGGGGGGGGGGTTTCGCGATCACCGACGTTGACGGCGGACCTGATGATGACGTTGGATGCGTGCGGCGGTGAGGAGGGTTGTTCGTCGCGGAGAACGATGGGTTCGCGGTGGTGCGGCTGCGTAGCCTTCCGTTCGGTGGCCTGTTGCCGTGGCCGTAGATGAAGTCGTGATCGGACGGGAGTGGTGAAGTGTAGTGAAGGAGCAAATTCAGATGAAGGTTTTGGTCTGTGTGATTTCGTACAAGGATTAGGAATTGTTGAATTCCTTTTTAAAAAAAAATGTTAGTCACTGAATCAAAAACATGTACGTGTGAGTTTGGACTTGGTTTTAGGATCTGTCAACCGGTTTTTACCAATATTGAATGTTGGTTTGATGAAAAAAACTTCCTTTCTTCTTTTTTTTTTTTTTTTTTTTTTTGCAGTTTCAGCTGAGAAAAAAAATAAGGGTTTTGTGTTGATATGTGTGTTTTTAGGGAATTAGGAAAAAAAAAATTGCCCCCCCCCCCCCCCCCCCCCCCCCCCCCTTTTTTTTTGTTTTACACCCCATGGGCTTACTGCCTATCCTCATTAGCCCAATATTATATCAACTAAATCCACCCCTAACTATAATAATAACCTGATAATCATAACACTAAAATCAAAAAAAAGTTAATAGTTAGTAATTAATATAAGGGTCATGCTAACGAGTGCCCCAGGGGCACTCTTTAAGCATTCTAAATAAAGAAAATATTCTTTCAAAAGTTCACCATTTCAATTTTCGATGCATTAATTACGCATATTTCCAAGAAAAACTTACTTTTTAAAGCTATTAAAGAGTGCCCCTGGGGCACTTGTTAGCATTTCCCTTAATATAATAATGTAATAATAACCCCAATAATAATAATATTACAAATAAATCTTAGTAATAATATCACCTATTATTAATATTAATAATAAGAATTAATAATATTAAATACTAATAGTTAGTAAAAAATTAGTAATAATACTTCAATAATAAAAAATAAATGTTAATAGAAAAACCCTTGTAATAATTGGGCCCAACGCTTGGGTCCTAAACATCTGTTAATTACGCCCTTGTTTTAACTCAACCTGATTTATAAGAGGGCAGGTTTGATAATAGAAATGTCAAACCCCATGACTCTTAATTTTGAACTTTGATGGATTAACGGACGTAGATTTGATCGGACAAATTTTGGGGTATGACACATTACGCGAAGATTATTTCAGAAGTTAATTCCAGTACCTTTTATTTCATCATTTACAGGTTTTATTTTATGCTTTCTTATTTATTCTTATTTATCGTCTCTAATTTAATTGCCAAGTCCTTCTTAATTTCAATCCACACGTTTAATTTGTTTACGCTTAATTCTATGTCCGACTAAATTGTTTTGAGTCTGGTATGTGAGGACCGTCATCTCCGACGGGACTCGGTAATTATTTTGTTGGCTTAAATTATTATTATTAAATTCTATTTTGGCTTTAGTTTTTATTCTTAATTTAGGTAACCTTGTCACGAGAGTAAGAGGTTACTTACCACGATTTCGTCACGAGAGTGAGAAATCTATTAAGGTTCGAACCAGCACTGCGAGAGCGTGGGGGTCGAACCAGATGGTAAAAACTAGGCATTAATCTTAAACACAGCGAGAGCACTTTAGGATTAATTAGGACTTGTTTAGTTTTCAAAACGTGTTCCTTGATTTAAGTGGGCGAGCGATAGCAAGATCTTACGGTTAAGGAGCGTGACTTTATTCAAGACCACGAGAGTGTGAGGTTTAGTCTTTAAGCTAATATTTTCTACTAAATATGTTTTTGACATTTTTAATAAGCCAAAGAATTACAGAGTTCCCGAAGTACGCGGAATCACATTCCGGTCTCTCTTCTCTTATATTTATCTTAATCTTAGTTTTATTTCAGTTTTAGTTCTTAGGTTCCCCTTAATCAAACATTCATTAACCTTTGCTTTACAAAGCAACAATAGATTACAGTAGTTTGACATTAGTCTCTGTGGTTCGATAATCTTTTATATTACTTCGATATATACGTGCACTTGCGGATGCATCAAGTTTTTGGCGCGCCGTTGCCGGGGACCAATTTAGTCAATTTCGTAACTCTGTTGTTACACCATATAGACTAAGGCATTAAAGAAAAAAATAATAAATAAAAAATAAAAATATTTATCTTATAATCCTAGGTAGATGTATCACTCAAATTTTTTCTACAACTCTCATTCCCAATATCTCGAGGAACCGCATCCAAATTTCCCTTATGATTCCCATTCCCAATATCTCGAGGAACCGCACCCAAATTTTCCATATAATTACCATTCCCAGTATCTCGAGGAATCACAAGAACCCCATAAATCCGACCTCGAAATATTATTGGAGAATTTCAACGCGTCACTACCTAATTCTCACCCAAGCTACCTCTTCAACCACCAATCCCAACATTTCGAGGAGTCTGAAGAATCCCACAATTTCAATTTCGAAACATCCATTGAGGATTTCAATTTGACACCAACTTATCCTCAACCGAATTTCCTCTACGATCACCACATAAATCCGACCTTGAAATATTAATGGAGAATTTTATTGAAACGCAAACTCTTTCTAGGCTAGAATCTACAATGACGGAGTGCTTTGTGGAAACACAAAATGCGATGCTAACCCACTTTGAAGAACCTTAAGAATCCCATAATTTTAACTTTGAAACATCAATGGAGGATCCCGACGAGACGCTAACTCACTCTAGGTTAGAATCGATGTTGGAGCACTTTGTAGAGACACAAACCGTCCAAAACCAAGAGTTTATCAAACAAAGTCTTCAAAACAACAAAACCCTTAGGCAACTGACCACTATGGTGGAGTCCCTCGCGACTCACAACATGGCATTAGAGACTCAAATCTCCTAACTTGAACAAAACCATCTAGGACCCTTCCCTGAGGAGCATGTGGATGTTGAAACAACCATTAGTGAAAAACAAATTGAAATTTCTGAGGAGAGTGATTATGAGGAAAGTAATTACAAGATTGAGGAGAGTGATGGTGTGGTTAAGGAGAGTTCTAGTGAGAAAAGAGTGGAGATTGAGAAAAATCCACCAACACCAATTGAAAGGGAGGTTGTAGAAGAATTAGAGAAGGAAGCACCTATCGTTGTTCCTCCTCCCTATACCTCACCAATTCCTTTTCTGCAAAGTTTTATGGAAGCTATGATAAACTCCCAATCCAAAACGTATGTGGAGGTATTGGAAAATATCCACACTAATGCATCCTTGTCTGAAGTCTTGCATAAAAAGAGAAAGTTCGAGGACCATGAAATCGGGGATGTCATTACTGCTAAGAGGGGAAGGTTAGCATTTGAGGTGATGGCTGAAATCGCTATGCTCAAACTTGAAAAGTTGATACTTAGGATTGATCCAGAACCACCATCACAAGTTCAAAAGAATGAACCACCCCAGAGAAGAAAGAAAAGAAAAGGTGAGGGATATGTGAGATGGCTCGATAAGTGGCCATGGAAACCGACGATTACTAAAAGTTCAACCGAGGAGTTATTCTCGAGAGAACCACCATGAGTGCTTGCACTCTTAAGTTGTCGATCTATCGACGTTAAACAAAGTGCTGTGTGGGAGGCAACCCACGAGCTTTCAATTTAAAGTTTTCCTTTTATTGTTTGAACTTGCATAAAATAAAAGTATGGATCGCTTGTCACGTCTCAACCATATCTAGGCGAAAAATCTATAGATGATCATCTCAAAATCGAGCGGGTCTCCACGCACATCCGCCAGTAGCATCCATTCAGGTTTTGTCTTTCCTTTTCCACCTTTTATTAAAACATTGAGGACGATGTTTGGTTTAAGTGTGGGGGAGGAACTTTACCACTTTCGTTTATCGCTTTATTGTTTTCTAGTTATGTTGTCGAGTCTTTATATGTGATTTTCAGTTGCTATTGAATCTCCCCGAAATTTTAAAAGAACTTAACCACCAACAATTTTTTTTTCTTTCTGACGCATGGCACACACACTCTGAAAGTATAGAGGTTGTCACACTTTAGGCTTTGTTAGAAAGACTTGGGGATGTTTCAACAACATTGATACCTTACTGACAACCTAAACCCCCTAATTATGTGATATTAATTTGAGTACCCATTATGCCGAGACCTTAGGCTCAAGTTTTCAAAGTAGCTCTTAAGTAGTTTATATTAGCAGTCGGCACCATCTTAAGCACAAACTACGTAGGGAGTCGATGAATATAAGTGAATGATCCTGTTTTTAATAAATAAATGATTTAATTGAAAAATAACCTTCTAAGTTAGGTGACCCTCACTCGGTCATTTAGCCCAACGGTTGTTACGCCTATAAGGATTTAATAATTAGCACCCACTGTTGGTTGGCCCAGAGGTCATTGGTACTAGGCTTGGTAGGGAGGTCTACTGTCCGATCCCCCGCAACCACAGTTGGGAAAAATGGGGCAGCATGTTGAAAGTATTTTGGGTAAATATTTTCTAATATATTGTATCCACAGAGACTGAGTCAACAGTACTTCCGTTCTATAGTCAAATTATAATGAGTGGTAAAAAGCATTGGTTTTGATTATTTAGTCTAAAAGTGCATATAAGAAAGTAATAATTAATTGACTGAAAGCTTAAAGAGTGAGTAACATTGGTGATGAATATGTTGAGTTCTAGGGTTCATCAACCTATTCGTATGCAATGATCAATTAATCCACAAGTGAACCATTATATAAGCTATTATCTTCATTCATCCTCAAAACAGATATTATGTCTAAGATCAATTTAGAGCCACCTCAACCGGTATGATATTCGATCTCTCATTATAACTATAAAGATAAAGGGAATTAAACACAGTGATTTATGAAAACTTATTCACAATCCCACCTATGAAAATTAAGAACAAGTCAATATAAAAACCTAGGGAAAAAGTATGAACCCTATATCTCGATTGATAGTTCAACAATGATATAAAATAAAGGCAAGGTTCTTTATTGATAATAAAACTTAAACAATTGTTCACAGGAATTAATCAAAGTTATTGCATCTTCATAGGTTAACTACTACCTTAAACTCAACACAATGGGGTTTAGCTCTCCATAGACATGAAGAACACACAAAACTTCCTAGAGGGATTCATCTTAATCAAGGGAATGTCTTCGATTGATGTTGAATTCTCCGTCGAATGTTGTTTTCAGCTCTGGAATATGAATGCTCTCTGAATTTCGCTCACCAAATATATCAGTTATGAGGATTAGGGCTTCTATTATAACAATCTTTCTTTTTAACGAAGCAACCGCGGCGCAACACAGGGGAGCGCGGCACGGACTAGAGGGTTTGGCGCGCCTCGCCCAAATCTGTTGCGGCGCGTGTAACACCCCGTTAATTCTTGTTTATTAATTTAATTATTATTTTTAATTAAATTATTAGAATTAATAATTTTTGGGAATTATTTGGAAAATGATGAAATATTGGCATTGAGCCTAGAGTGGTGGTTAGCAGTAAGGGGGGTGTTAACTAAGCAAGCCTAATAAGATATTTTATTTTATTTTTATAAAATAAAGGAAATTGGGAAAAGAGAAGGCAGAAGCAGAAGAGACAGACTCTGAGAAAGGAAGAACACGTGAAAGAGAGAAGAGCCAAAGGAGAAGAAGACCTTCGAAGATTCGACTCTGAGGTAAGGGGGGATTCTTCGGGTTAGTGATCCTTATGCGATTGTAGGTAGTAGGATTAATTAGATTTGCCGTTAATTCAATCGTACGTGTCGGGTTTGGGAATTTAGTTAGGTTTTGATGAATTTGTATGAATTACATGATTCTGTTAATACTCATGACATATACTGTTAATACTAGTATAAAACTTGTCTGAAATATGTGATGATGTGAAAATTGATGGTATTTGTGTGCTATGTTCGTATGTACTTGAAATTGGGGAAATGGGATAGGGTAAATGCTGTCAAAATGGTGAATTTGGCTGTGCAGGTACGTAGGAACCGGTTCCCATGTGGGACGAACCGGTTCCCCCTTATAAAAACAGAGAGGTGTGGATTCTGGGTTGCTGGGAACCGGTTCCTAGATAGGGACAACCCGGTTCCCCATAGTAAAAATCAGAGGCGTGTTTTGGGAAGCAGCCAGGAACCGGTTCCCACGTAGGGACGACCCGGGTTCTGCTGCATTTTTTCTAAAAATGTTTTATCTTTAAAATCCCATAACTTTTGATCCGAATATCCGATTTATGCGCCGTTTTGAGCATTGCGAAGCTGAGTTAATGGCCTATACGATGAATGGGTGGCATGGACGTAAAGTCCAAGTTGTTTATTTGTGATTATAATATTTATTGGGTGATGACTTTCGTGTATGCGTGTGATATGTTTGTATGAATGCTAAGAATATATACATGCTTATTGGTGATGATTTGGTGACGATAATGAGACGATGTGTTACATCGGATTGGTGATGTTGTAAGCATGTTATATGTTGCATTCATTGGCATACATTTTTTGTGATGGATCCCGGTGATGAAATGGATCAAAATGGTGGGCATAATTCCCATTGTGTGGAATTTGTGCTGGTTAAACTGTATCTCGGTGATGAAAAAGATCAGTTGGATGGGTGTATCCCATGTATGGTACCACATGCATTAGTGTCAGTCCATTCATTGCATTATATTCTAATATAACTGAATGATTATCTAGTGTGTTAGAAGATGCTTATGTACTGATGCTTGCTGGTTGTAATAAATTCCGATTATATGTATGCTTGAGTGTATGACAATTTCTATGAGATTTGATTGCCTATGACTGTATAATGTTTATTAATTCGAATGAAACTCACCCTTACTGTGATGATTTCAGATTAAGGATGTAGCGGCGTCTTGATTGGGTGAAGATAGCTTGTAGGCTAGCCCGTAGTTCGTGTCGAGTCATGCTCTGATTGTAACACTGGGATCGATTAGTCTTAACGTTACTTGAGATACTTTGTTGCTATTTTGATTATGGATTATGTATTGTTGATCGGTTTGGATATGTTCCTAACATTGTTTAAAATAAGTTTCCGCTGTGATGAACACATGTTTGAAGTTTGGTTTAATCTTAATAAAGCATGACAAACGAAATTGGTATTTTTATTCATTTTAATAATTGTAGCATCCTTGATGTGTTATTACTCTGATTATATTATATTTTCCGTGGGGGTTTAGAAGGGTGTTACAATAGTGGTATTAGAGCATAGTCGGTCGTTAGAGTCAGAGTCTTAGTGTCAGTATTCCCTTGTATGCGACTAGTGTAAGGTAAACACTGTCGATACTTTTATTCTGATGAGCTTGTTTTGTAATTTAGCAGAACAATGGCTGGAAGAGGTGGGAGGAATGATGACGCTATTGCAGAGGCTCTGGGCATGATCGCTGGTGTACTGGGAGGAAATGCTAATGGAGCTGTATTGGTGCTGACAGGCAACTGAACAGCTTTCAGAGGAACAACCCTCCACTGTTCAAAGGCACCCATGACCCTGATGGTGCTCAGAAATGGTTGAAGGAGATCGAGAGGATCTTCCGAGTGATCGATTATGCGGAAAATCTGAAGGTGAGGTACGGTACTCACATGCTATCAGAAGAAGCTGATGACTGGTGGGTTACTACTAAGACTGAATTGGATTCAGATGGGATTGCAATCACTTGGGCCATATTCAAGAGAGAACTTCTGAGGAAGTACTTTCCTGAAGATGTGCGGGGAAGGAAGGAAATTGAGTTCTTGGAGCTGACACAGGGTAGTATGACAGTGCCGGAATATGCTTCCAAATTTGTGGAATTGGCTAAGTACTACACACATTACACCAACGATGCAGCTGGAGAATTCTCTAAGTGTATCAAGTTTGAGAATGGTCTTCGTGATGAGATCAAACAGGGCATCAGGTATCAAAGGATTCGCCGATTTGCTAATTTAGTAGACTGTAGCAGGATTTTTGAAGAAGATAGTATCAAGCTGAAATCATCTCACTCTCGCGAGTTAGTTGATAAGAAGGGTAAGAAGCCTATGGACAGAGGTAAACCATATGGTAGAGGAAACCCAAGAGCTGGTGATTGGAAAAGGCCTAGTGGGGGAGATTCTGGTGCTCCCTTTAGGTGCTTCAACTGTGGTGAAACTGGACATAAGAGGAATGAGTGCAAGAAAGAAGAGAAGAAGTGCTTCAAATGTGGCAGAGTAGGCCATGTTGCTCCCGACTGTAGAATGAGAATTGTGACTTGCTATAACTGTGGCGAAGAGGGTCATATTAGTACACAGTGCACCAAACCAAAGAAGAACCAATCTGGAGGAAAACTCTTTGCTTTGTCCGGATCAGAAACCACTCCAGAGGATAGACTGATTAAAGGTACGTGTTTCATACATGACACACCTTTAATTGCGATTATTGATACTGGTGCAACTCACTCATTTATTTCATTGGATTGTGCTAAGAGGCTAAATTTAGAGATATCAAAGATTAATGGAAGTATGGTTATTGACACTCCTGCGTCGGGTTCAGTGACCACTTCATCTGCATGTTTGAACTGTCCTATTGATATATTTGGTAGGAAGTTTGGAATGGACTTAGTGTGCCTTCCACTTGAACAACTTGACATTATTCTGGGGATGAACTGGTTGCAATTTAACCGGGTTCATATCAATTGTTTTACGAAGACGGTCATCTTTCCTGAAGAGATGAGTATCGAAGAGTTGGAAATGACTGCAAGACAAGTGGGTGAAGCGATTCAAGACGGGGCAGCCGTGTTTATGCTTTTTGCGTCGATGGAAATGAAAGGAGGAGTAGTGAGTAATGAATTACCAGTGGTAAGAGAATTTCCAGAAGTTTTTCCTGAAGATGTTAGAGAGCTACCACCTGAACGGGAAGTAGAGTTTGCCATTGAGTTAGTTCCTGGAACCAGTCCTGTATCGATGGCACCTTATAGAATGTCAGCATCTGAGTTGACCGAATTGAAGAGTCAATTAGAAGAATTGTTGGAGATGGAATTCATTCGTCCCAGTGTATCACCGTGGGGTGCACCGGTGTTATTGGTAAAGAAGAAGAAAGGATCTATGAGGTTGTGTGTGGACTACAGACAGCTGAATAAAGTTACTATCAAGAATCGTTATCCATTGCCGAGGATTGATGATTTGATGGACCAGTTTGTCGGAGCTAGTATATTCAGTAAAATTGATTTGAGGTCTGGGTATCATCAGATTCGTGTGAAGACGGACGATATTCAGAAGACTGCGTTCAGAACGAGGTATAGTCATTATGAATACACCGTGATGCCGTTTGGAGTTACTAACGCACCTGGTGTTTTCATGGAATACATGAATAGGATTTTTCATCCTTATCTTGATAAATTCGTCGTGGTATTCATTGACGACATTCTGATATATTCCAAAAGTGAAGAAGAACATGCAGAGCATCTCAGAATTGTGTTGGGAGTGTTGAAAGAGAAGAAGCTTTATGCCAAACTGTCGAAATGTGATTTCTGGTTAAAGGAAGTGAGTTTTCTTGGCCATGTAATTTCTAAGAATGGTATTGCCGTAGATCCAGCAAAGGTAGAAGCTGTGTCTCAGTGGGAAGCTCCGAAGTCCGTGACTGAAATTCGTAGCTTTCTGGGTCTTGCAGGTTACTATCGGAAGTTCATAGAAGGATTTTCAAAGTTAGCTCTACCTTTGACGAAGTTGACTAGGAAGGGTCAAGCGTTCGTTTGGGACTCGAAGTGCGAAGAAGGATTCCAAGAATTAAAGAAGAGGCTGACTAGTGCTCCTATTTTAATTTTGCCGAATTCGGCAGAATCTTTTGTTGTGTATTGTGACGCTTCATTGATGGGACTTGGAGGGGTACTAATGCAGAACCAACAGGTAGTCGCTTATGCGTCGAGACAACTTAAAGTGCATGAGAAGAATTACTCGACTCATGACTTAGAGTTGGCAGCAGTGGTGTTTGTGTTGAAATTATGGAGGCATTACCTTTATGGTTCACGGTTCGAGGTGTTTAGTGATCATAAGAGTCTGAAGTACCTATTCGACCAGAAGGAGCTTAATATGAGACAGAGGAGGTGGTTAGAGTTCCTTAAAGATTATGATTTTGAGCTGAATTATCATCCAGGTAAGGCGAATGTCGTTGCTGACGCTTTGAGCAGGAAGTCCTTGCATATGTCTATGTTGATGGTCCGGGAACTAGATTTGATTGAGCAATTTCGGGATTTAAGTTTGGTATGTGAAGGCACTTCGAATAGCATCAAACTAGGTATGCTAAAGCTGACAAGTGGAATTATTGATGAGATCAGAGAAAGGCAAAAAGAGGATGTGGGAATAATTGACAAATTGACTTTGATTAACCAAGGAAAAGGAGGTGAATTCAGGATTGATGAGAATGGCATAATGAGATTTGGCGACCGTGTTTGTGTCCCTGACGTTACTGAACTGAAGAAGAGTATCTTGGAAGAAGGACATCGTAGTGGATTGAGTATTCACCCTGGTGCTACTAAGATGTACCATGATTTGAAGAAGTTATTCTGGTGGCCTGGAATGAAAAAGGAAATAGCTGAATTTGTTTATTCTTGTTTGACTTGTCAGAAGTCAAAGATCGAACATCAGAAGCCGTATGGAACTATGCAGCCTTTATTTATTTTTGAATGGAAGTGGGATAGCATATCCATGGACTTTGTATCTGGATTGCCAAGAACAGCTAAGAACTATGAAGCCATTTGGGTTATTGTGGATAGACTGACGAAGTCTGCTCACTTCATACCGATGAGAATGGATTATTCTATGGAAAGGTTGGCACAGTTGTACATTGAGAAAATAGTAAGTTTGCATGGTATTCTTTCGAGCATAGTATCAGATAGAGATCCAAGATTTACATCCAGATTTTGGGAAGGGTTACAGAAGGCCTTGGGTATTAAATTGAGATTGAGTTCTGCTTATCATCCGCAGACTGATGGTCAAACTGAAAGAACGATTCAATCATTGGAAGATCTATTGCGTGCTTGTGTATTGGAAAAAGGTGGTGCGTGGGATAGTTATTTGCCGTTGATTGAGTTTACCTACAACAACAGTTACCATTCGAGTATTGGTATGGCTCCATTTGAAGCTTTGTATGGTAGGAGGTGTAGGACACCACTGTGTTGGTATGAATCTGGTGAAAGTGCAGTGATTGGACCAGAAATTGTCCAAGAGACGACGGAAAAGATTAAGATGATTCAGGAGAAGATGAAAACTTCTCAAAGTCGTCAGAAGAGCTATCATGATAAGAGGCGGAGAACACTTGAATTTCAAGAGGGAGATCATGTGTTTCTGAGAGTAACTCCTACGACGGGTGTTGGTCGAGCACTAAAGTCAAAGAAGTTGACGCCGCGTTTCATTGGTCCATTTCAGATTACGGAAAGAGTAGGAGAGGTGGCTTATCGTATTGCTTTACCAACAACACTTGCAAACCTACATGACGTATTCCATGTATCTCAATTGAGGAAATATATTGCGGATCCGTCTCATGTGATCCAAGTAGATGATGTGCAGGTGAGGGATAATATGACAGTTGAGGCTTTGCCTATGAGGATTGAGGATCGGAAGATAAAACAACTGCGTGGTAAAGAAATAGCTTTGGTCCGAGTGGTTTGGGGAGGAGCCGCAGGTGGGAATGTTACGTGGGAACTGGAGAGTCAGATGAAGGACTCTTATCCCGAACTCTTCGTTTGAGGTATGTTTTCGAGGACGAAAACTCTTTTAGTGGGGGAGAGTTGTAACACCCCGTTAATTCTTGTTTATTAATTTAATTATTATTTTTAATTAAATTATTAGAATTAAATAATAATTTTTGGGAATTATTTGGAAAATGATGAAATATTGGCATTGGGCCTAGAGTGGTGGTTAGCAGTAAGGGGGGGGTGTTAACTAAGCAAGCCTAATAAGATATTTTATTTTATTTTTATAAAATAAAGGAAATTGGGAAAAGAGAAGGCAGAAGCAGAAGAGACAGACTCTGAGAAAGGAAGAACACATGAAAGAGAGAAGAGCCAAAGGAGAAGAAGACCTTCGAAGATTCGACTCTGAGGTAAGGGGGGATTCTTCGGGTTAGTGATCCTTATGCGATTGTAGGTAGTAGGATTGATTAGAGTTGCCGTTAATTCAATCGTACGTGTCGGGTTTGGGAATTTAGTTAGGTTTTGATGAATTTGTATGAATTACATGATTCTGTTAATACTCATGACATATACTGTTAATACTAGTATAAAACTTGTCTGAAATATGTGATGATGTGAAAATTGATGGTATTTGTGTGCTATGTTCGTATGTACTTGAAATTGGGGAAATGGGATAGGGTAAATGCTGTCAAAATGGTGAATTTGGCTGTGCAGGTATGTAGGAACCGGTTCCCATGTGGGACGAACCGGTTCCCCCTTATAAAAACAGAGAGGTGTGGATTCTGGGTTGCTGGGAACCGGTTCCCAGATAGGGACAACCCGGTTCCCCATAGTAAAAATCAGAGGCGTGTTTTGGGAAGCAGCCAGGAACCGGTTCCCACGTAGGGACGACCCGGGTTCTGCTGCATTTTTTCTAAAAATGTTTTATCTTTAAAATCCCATAACTTTTGATCCGAATATCCGATTTATGCGCCGTTTTGAGCATTGCGAAGCTGAGTTAATGGCCTATACGATGAATGGGTGGTATGGACGTAAAGTCCAAGTTGTTTATTTGTGATTATAATATTTATTGGGTGATGACTTTCGTGTATGCGTGTGATATGTTTGTATGAATGCTATGAATATATACATGCTTATTGGTGATGATTTGGTGATGATAATGAGACGATGTGTTACATCGGATTAGTGATGTTGTAAGCATGTTATATGTTGCATTCATTGGCATACATTTTTTGTGATGGATCCCGGTGATGAAATGGATCAAAATGGTGGGCATAATTCCCATTGTGTGGAATTTGTGCTGGTTAAACTGTATCTCGGTGATGAAAAAGATCAGTTGGATGGGTGTATCCCATGTATGGTACCACATGCATTAGTGTCAGTCCATTCATTGCATTATATTCTGATATAACTGAATGATTATCTAGTGTGTTAGAAGATGCTTATGTACTGATGCTTGCTGGTTGTAATAAATTCCGATTATATGTATGCTTGAGTGTATGACAATTTCTATGAGATTTGATTGCCTATGACTGTATAATGTTTATTAATTCGAATGAAACTCACCCTTACTTTGATGATTTCAGATTAAGGATGTAGCGGCGTCTTGATTGGGTGAAGATAGCTTGTAGGCTAGCCCGTAGTTCGTGTCGAGTCATGCTCTGATTGTAACACTGGGATCGATTAGTCTTAGCGTTACTTGAGATACTTTGTTGCTATTTTGATTATGGATTATGTATTGTTGATCGGTTTGGATATGTTCCTAACATTGTTTAAAATAAGTTCCCGCTGTGATGAACACATGTTTGAAGTTTGGTTTAATCTTAATAAAGCATGACAAACGAAATTGGTATTTTTATTCATTTTAATAATTGTAGCATCCTTGATGTGTTATTACTCTGATTATATTATATTTTCCGCGGGGGTTTAGAAGGGTGTTACAGCGCGGCCTTTGCTTTACCTTACTAAATTGTGTTTTTGTGTCTCCCGTGTCTTTACGCCTTCATGTTTCCTCGTCATTACTTCTCAGCTTTAATACGTGCATCAATAACACCCAAAGTGATTCGATTTGCTTTACAACTAGATTCAAACTTCTAAAGTTCAATTCTAACTATAAAATCACTCAAATTCATACGATATGCTCAACTTTAGATCAAAAGGTAGTTATTTTAACACATGAAAATACTGATAATTCAATCCTAACAAACTCTCCCCAACTTAGAGTTTTGTTTCTCCCTAAACAAAATTACTCACCTCAAGGAAGACAACAACATATACCAACAACCATGCAACAAGTTTTTTAAAAAGTTTCTGAAATGGCTCAAATCAGTGATCAATTCAGATATTCTTCATCTCCCTAGAAGCTCAGAACATGAACATGAAACAGATTTTGAAAGAAAATTACCTCCAGAAGTTCAAAACACTCCACAACCGCAGTTGCATCAGCACTAATTACTCTCATCAGAAAATATGATGAATAAAGAGGGGTTAGAACACTCATCCAAACAAATAACTCAACAAGTATTCATATCATACGTTCACTGTATTGTTAGCATCAAGTCCTGTGAAATCTGAGAATCGAAAGGTCTTTATAGGGTTGTAATGTGGTTTAGATTCAAAGAAAAGAATATATTCAAAGGTTGTTCCTATTCTAGGGAAGCATCCTAATCACAACTCATTCCTTTTTCTCTAGGCCATTAACTTTCTTACCCGTTCATCTTTTCCTTCGTAGCTCGATATTTTCTTTTCTTTTCTTCAAACATTTTTTCTTTTCTTTTTTTCAACTTTCTAGGTTCCAACATTGCCTTTCTTTTGTTTTTCTTTATTCTCAAGCTACGAATTTCTTTTGTTCTTTGCAAAACACCACCTGTACTTACTCTTCCTTTGATTATGAATCTCCCTAACTTGGAGATCAACCTGTATTCAGATTCTATGAATGCTCCCTTACTTTCTATAAAGGTAAAATAGAAAACACATCACCAAATTTTATGGTTGATGGTCCAAAATAAAAAAATTATTGAGATAAAAAACTCACCAGATGTTTTTCTTGGTGCATATTATGATATTTATCTTGACCTCAGTCTCAAAGAATGGTTAGCAAAGGATCACACTCTCACAGAAAAAAATAAGCTTTAAGATGGAATAGGCAAAAAGAAACTCTCAATTTGAAACAAGTGCCTAAGTCATTTTCACAGATTTTCACAAAACGATGCGACAACGGGTTTAGAAAAATACAAACATGTCAAAGTAATCGATGGTCTCCTGCATATAGTAAACAATGGAAAGCTTTCCTCACAATGGTTAAGGCTAAGTTGATCCAACAAAAATTGTGTATCATAAAGAACTTCTACCGGAATTTACTAACAACCTAAGTTTCATGCACACACTAAGAGTTAGAGTTCGAAAATTCATACGTGCCTTGTCACTTTTATTGAAAAAGAAAGGGAAAAATAATTTTTCAAAAAATTTCCACTCACTACCACTTTCATGCATGTTGCTCCATTGTTGGCATTCTCATTGTTTCGCTCGAGCTTTTCATTATGCTGTAGAAACTACTCATTCTAAACTGGGGAAACAAACAAATAATAAACAGAAAATTGAAAAATGCAAAAGAGTAAATCCACCCCCAAACTTGAACTAAACATTGACCTCAATGTTTCAGAACAAGCCCGAGAGGGTTGACTCACAAAGAGTATTGCCATATCAATTTCTTCTTCCTAGCTTTCACCAGAAAGGTCCCCTTATTATTTCCTGAAATAAAAATAAATAAAACATTAGAAGTGTGGGTTACCTCCCACGAAGCGCCTCGTTTAACGTCGCATGGCTCGACGGTTCATGGTTGAATCATCAACCATTGTCTCGTTTTCTTGGTACTTTTCTTACCAATGTGAAGCCCCAAAAGTATTTAATGTTTGCTTGTTTGGTTTCTTCATCCTTAATTCTTACCACTTCAACTTGCGATCTCTCTTCCTTCATTTGTTTTTTCCTCTCCTCAAGAGAGATAACCTCCTTATTTGTTAATTTCTTATTCTGTGAGAACCTATCCTTGATGAATTTGACACATTTTGGCTTTAACTCTAAACCTTATAAAAATGGGATGGTGATTTGCAAACGGCTAAACATTTCCATTGGCCGAACGTAATTACTCTCATTCCCTTATTTATTAGGAACTTGTAGAGGAAGTAATTCCAATGAGAGTTTATGCTCCTTTGCATTACTACTCTTCTTCAACTCTAAGTCCACCATATTCTATTTTGAAAAAGTTTCAACTTTTGAAGTTTCTAACTCATTCATGACTTCTTTAATTATATCCTCTTTTTTTGTTCCTTCGACTAACACATCATCTAATTTTTTAGGAGGTCTTGGATAAGGTAGCTTCATTGAGAGCTCATACTCAACTTCTATATTTTTCTTGATGTTTACATACTCTATATTATCCTTTTCAACAACATCTTCCTTGTCCTCAACTTCCTCCTCCACTCTCTTCTTTCCAACATCCTCACCAATTACTTTTACACTCCTTATAGAAGTAGTATTGCAAGTTTATACACGAGTTGTAGGGTTTTGAAAAGTTGAGACTTGACTTACGTTTTTCTCGGTTAAGAATTTGGTAAGTTGAACATCTTGAGTTTCCCGGTTTTGTTGAATGGCTAAAGAGAATTGCATGAATTGATTCATGGTTTCCTATAACTCAGAGGATCCTCTTTGATAACCTTGATTATAGTGTGAATGCCTTTGTTGTTGATATTCATGGTTAGCCATATGATACTCCATCGCATCTTCCGGTGTGCACCATCCGATATCATGAAACTCATTAACTTGAGGTGTGAACTGTGACACACTTTGAAGGAGATACTCCATTTGTTGAGTTAGGATCTCGTTTTGAGCATGAATCGCAACATTTATATTTGGGTCAAACATTCCGACAAACAAAAATCTACAAAACTAGCAAACAAGTGAAATAACAAGATAAAAAAATAATAATAATAAAAAAAATCAAAACTAAAAGACTATTGCAATAACAAAATCTAAAATAAAGTAACTAACTAAAAATCTAAAATAAAGGAACTAAACAAAAAATCTAAAATTAAGTAAATAAATAAAAATAATACGACTATTGCAATGCGTGCAATATTGACACCAATCCCCGACAACGACGCCAATTTGTTGAAAGTATTTTGCGTAAATATTTTCTAATATATCGCATCCACAGAGACTGAGTCAATAGTACTTCCGTTTTATAGTCAAATTATAATGAGTGGTAAAAAGCATTGGTTTTGATTATTTAGTCTAAAAGTGCGTATAAGAAAGTAATAATTAATTGACTGAAAGCTTAAAGAGTGAGTAACAATGGTGATGGATATGTTGAGTTCTAGGGTTCATCAACCTATTCATATGCAATGATCAATTAATCCACAAGTGAACCATTATATAAGCTATTATCTTCATTCATCCTCAAAACATATATTATGTCTAAGATCAATTTAGAGCCACCTCTGCCGATATGATATTCGATCTCTCAGAATAACTATAAAGATAAAGGGAATTAAACACGATGATTTATGAAAACTTATTCACAATCCCATCTCTGAAAATTAAGAACAAGTCAATATAAAAACCTAGGGCAAAAGTATGAACCCTATCTCTCGATTGATAGTTCAACAATGATATAAAATAAAAGCAAGGTTCTTTATTGATAATAAAACTTAAACAATTGTTCACAGGAATTAATCAAAGTTATTGGATCTTCATAGGTTAACTACTACCTTAAACTCAACACAATGGGGTTTAGCTCTCCATAGACATGAAGAACACACAAAACTTCCTAGAGGGATTCATCTTAATCAAGGGAATGTCTTCGATTGATGTTGAATTCTCCGTCGAATGTTGTTTTCAGCTCGGTAATATGAATGCTCTCTGAATTTCGCTCACCAAAGATATCTCAGTTATGAGGATTAGGGCTTCTATTATAACAATCTTTCTTTTTAATGAAGCAACCGCGGCGCGGCACGGGGGAGCGCAGCACGGACTAGAGGGTTTGGCGCGCCTCGCCCAAATCTGCTGCGGAGTGGCCTTTGCTTTATCTCACTTCTTTGTGCTTTTGCGTCTCCCGTGTCCTTACGCCTATATGTTTCCTCGTCATTACTTCTCAGCCTTAATACCTGCATCAATAACACCCAAAGTGATTCGATTTGCTTTACAACTAGAATCAAACTTCTAAAGTTCAATTCTAACCATAAAATCACTCAAATTTATACGATATGCTCAACTTTAGATCAAAAGGTAGTTATTTTAACACATGAAAATACTGATAATTCACCCCTAACACATCACCACTTAAAAACCAGAACCCCGTGCTAAAGAAAAAGGATCATAGTCGCTAACCGATTTTACCTACTATGTGAGTGCACGGATAACGAGCTTAATGTGATTGCGCTTGAATGAAAAGAGTGAAAGAAAAATGAGAGATATAGGTTGAGCTATAATGGCATGATTCGAAATGGTTTGTATAAGGAGGGAGTCTCTAAACATTATGTCTTTACGGTATCCTTGGTATTGACACTCAGTACCTTTTAATCTAACATTAGCCTAGCATCCGCGTATGATTAGGAGTCGTGTCGTGCCTTTGTTTCAAAAACCATGCTTAATCATTTCTTCTACCATGTTGGTTGATTGCTTGAGGACAAGCAATAATTTAAGTGTGGGGGTATTTGATAACGCGAAAATGTATCACATATTTGGCTTAATTTAGATAGACTATGTCTCTATTTTATTTTAATTAAGTTGCTTTTTATTCGTATTATGTCGGTATTTTTTATGTTTTCAGGTTTTTATTATTTACAAGGCATGTATGAAGAAAGTCGCAAAAATGGAGAAGAATCGAGCTTAAAACCACAAAAAAAAAAGAAATGAAAAAAAGGATATATATATATATATATATATATATATAAGTAATGTGACGTTTGTCACTTTTTAGTGTGTCGGTCGGCACTAGCAAAAAGGAAGGACGGTCGACTTGCTTAATACATGTGTGCCCATGTCACACAACCTTGCCCCTCGTCACGAGATCTTTTCAAACACTACGTAACTTCTCCAAAGTCCAATATCAAACCAAATCTTCCTAATATTTCTCCACATGTGACCACACCTGGTCCTCCTATATTTGCTCAACCGACTGATGCAAGCAGGAGTATATATTGGAAGGCATTTACAACATCGGGGACTCCTCTTCTTCTCTTTTCGGCATATCTTTTTCTTGTTAGTTCTTAGGAATTTTTTCTAGCATGTAAAAGTGGTAGTTTCTCACATCGAGGAACTACCACACCATTAGATTTAGGTTTTGTTTCCTTTCATTACGCGAAGAATATTTCAGAAGTTAATTCCAGTACCTTTTATTTCATCATTTACATGTTTTATTTTATGCTTTCTTATTTATCGTCTCTAATTTAATTGCCATGTCCTTCTTAATTTCAATCCACAAGTTTAATTTGTTTACGCTTAATTCTATGTCCGACTAAATTGTTTTGAGTCCGGTATGTGAGGACCGTCGTCTCCGACGGGACTCGGTAATTATTTTGTTGGCTTAAATTATTATTATTAAATTCTGTTTTGGCTTTAGTTTTTATTCTTAATTTAGGTAACCTTGTCACGAGAATGAGAGGTTACTTACCACGATTTCGTCACGAGAGTGAGAAATCTATTAAGGTTCGAACCGGCACTGCGAGAGCGTGGGGGTCGAACCAGATAGTAAAAACTAGGCATTAATCTTAAACACAGCGAGAGCGCTTTAGGATTAATTAGGACTTGTTTAGTTTTCAAAACGCGTTCCTTGATTTAAGTGGGCGAGCGATAGCAAGATCCTACGGTTAAGGAGCGTGACTTTATTCAAGACCACGAGAGTGTGAGGTTTAGTCTTTAAGCTAATATTTTCTACTAAATATGTTTTTGACATTTTTAATAAGCCAATGAATTACAGAGTTCCCGAAGTACGCGGAATCACATTCCGGTCTATCTTCTCTTATATTTATCTTAATCTTAGTTTTATTTAAGTTTTAGTTCTTAGGTTCCCCTTAATCAAACATTCATTAGCCTTAGCTTTACAAAGCAACAATAGATTACAGTATGTTGACATTGGTCTATGTGGTTCGACAATCTTTTATATTACTTCGATATATCCGTGCACTTGCGGACGCATCAGAGACCTAAACAATCATGTCAAGCATAAGATGACAAGGCTATAAAGGATGACGTAGGCTCGACTTTATTCTTAGAGGTGGTGTTGGTGGTGTTGGTGGTGATGGTGTATAGATCGCCTCGACTCTCATATTTCATTAGAGTCATCCCCGTCGAAAAAGCCTTCACAGAAAAACCATACAGGTCATATTCAATTGAAACTTTATTATCTCTAGTAAATTTAAGAACATATACTAAATTTTTAATTAAGCTTGGGCCATGTAGTACATGTTTTAGGATAAGAGCAGGGTGGGAAAGGATATGTATGCACGGCTTTGGCTAATATGCATAAGGATTTTACTTATGCACCATGCATAAGCCTACATAAGTCATTGGATCATGTTTTTAATCCAGTATTGAGTATTGAGTATTAAGTATTGAGTGGTGAGTATTGAGTATTGCGTAATAACAATTGATGTCTAGAATTTGATCTAATGATCCAAGGGTCCATAATAATCTATGCATGGTGCATAGATTTTTATCTATGCACGGTAACTGCACCCTGTATGCACTACCAAGACCATAAATTGAAATAGAATGACCATGATTATTTTGTTATTTTGCTTAATTTAACATAAGATGAGAGATTACCTTTCCAGAAGGTCATGTGAGAAGTAGCGTCGATATCCATATACTAAGACTGGTCTGGCTAAGCAAGATTGAGGGTGTGAATATCACTCGTAATGTCAGTTGGACTGGATGCACTCACATTGAGAGCAACATGTGGTATTGGTCCAAGAATTCCTACTAGTTAAGCAGTATTGTTGGATTGATTCCAATTGTAATATGGGTAAGGACAAGGTGGGATGTTCCAAGGGACCCACTATTTCCAAGGGGACCACTGTTGCCACTATGGATAGTTGTTAGGGTTATTCTTCTTCCCACAATAATAGTGATAGTTGTTAGTTGCAGCAGTCCGGTGTTGTGCAGTGCTCTCTATGCAGTCTGATGCAGTCTGATGGAAAGAGGAGATCTGAAGTTGGTGAGGTAGTGTTGGTAAAGGGCCATGTTGATGGATATAAGTCAAAAACTCCCCATAAGCATCAGTGAGGCCAGAGATAATTTTTAATACTAAACATGTATTGGAGACCAGAGAATTGACGTTTGTAAGTTGATCAGAAAGGAATTTGAGACAGTTATAGTAAACTTTGGTGGATGAAAAATCCTCTAGATTGGTATTGTTAAACTGGTTTTCAAGTTGAACACCCTTTGAATGTTTGTTATTGTTGAACATGGCAGTGATGCAGCTCCAACACTATTCAGATGAATCATTAATCACAAGGATGAAATTGAGGATGTCTTGTGATACAGTTGCATACATTCATTTCAACACAACAACATCTAGGCAATTCCAAAGATCGGGATCACTAGCTTTTAGAGTGGCTGCTGTGTGAATTATTCGTTCATCAGAGGAAGGGATGATATAATTGAGCATGTTGTGAACGTGTGCTTGTACCTTTAAAAGTCTGACCATAAGAAATAAATATTAGAGTCATTTTCCAATGTCACTAGAATGATTTTTTTAATGTTGTTGATAGCAAAAACGGGGTGAAATTTAGTTTTTCGTCGCTAATGGATTTTGGTTTGTCGTTGATAAAGTGTCATCAACTTGGTTTACAGGGGGCGATTCCTACCATCGAGAAAGCTAGCACCATGTATGAATATAATTCTCTGTCTTTCATTGATACGATTTATGAATTATATACAAATATTGTGAAATCATATTTGGAAACTAATAATGGTTAATAAATATAATTGATAACTAATAATTACAATTAAATCCTAATGAATATGATACATACAATTAATATATACGTATTTGAATATGTGATATAAAGTGGTGAGTTTGGAAAATATATACTACACACACCCATGAAACTTTTGCAAAGTGAGGTCAAATGGATAATGAAGTATAAAAGGTGTGTCTGGAAGATACATTCAGGACACGCTCCGTAAAATTTTACTAAGGCAAAATGAATAAAATGGTGTAAAGGGACGTGTTTGGAAGATATCTTCTGAATACGCTCTTGAAAGTTTTGCAAAGTGAGGCAGGTTGAATGACGAGGTATAAAGTGGGTGTCCGGAAGATATGTTTCAGACACACCCCTAAGACTTTAGAAAAATGTATTTATTAACTATATAATAACATTTAGAATACCAATAAAAAAACTTAAAAATCATAAATAAAATTCAAAAAATAATTGTCATAACTTACAACTCAAAAAGTACAAAGTCATTAAAATTTTCAATAATTGTCTAAGAAGCAAATAATTAACAAATAATGTAAGATAGTCTCCCTTTTGAGTATGTCACACAGTCTTTCTAGTCATTGTCCTTTTATAATGAATTACACCTCGTGTCTCTAATAATATCACTTGTATCATGTCCCATTAAGGGGTGACTTCCTAAAACTCCCCTTTATTAATGGAAACCTTAAGTAAAGTGACAATACAAAAATATCTACAAAATCCATTCACAATATGATCCGCCCTAGTATATTCCTCCTCTAGGATCCGATGAACTATCCTAGAGGAATGTCCTTCTGGAGGTGGTGAAATGTAAATATGCAAAGCTCTATAATATCATTGGATGTAATTGTATGTAATAGTCCATGGCCTATCAACTAGCATACTCCGTGCATTATCAAGTACCAAATTCTCAAGATAGTTCTCAAACATCGCATAAATATCTTTAAGATACACTGTAGGAAGTTGCTCAACTGTAGGATCCATATGGATAGTCTCCATATACCTGGACTTCCTCAATACACGCCCTCGAATATGAGGGCACATGAGTCAATATACACATGCCAACCAACCAGAGTACCAACATATATCCTCTAAAGGTTGTGTTTAATGGTGCTCGTCTTATGAAGTAAAAATGACATCTTCTTCCAGAATATGGTCAATTTAATGCATGTAAGTATTTATTGATGAATACCCATATATGGATAAATAAAGCAAACACGAGGCAAATCTTCATCGTGATCATAGAAAAATTTTCCACTAGCCATTAGAAGTAAAATGTTGGAGGACCCTGGAATGTAATAGTTTTAACAAAAATATTAGTAATTATATAAGAATTATTCATATACAATTAATAAGCTTCATCTATATTACCTGAAAGAGACAATTGTTTTCTATCACTTGTTTTTTCTTAAACTTACTTGCTTCATCCAACTTTAAGTACAAGCAAACCAAACATGAAACTTGCCAATTAAACTCATAAATCCACTCAAAGTATTTGAAGTAACAAACATATATAATATCCATATATGTTGCATTCTTTCCACAATAATGTTTTTTCCAACCAGGCGCGAGAAATGGATCCTCAATGCACATTGTTTGTGATAATTATATAATGCATCATTACTAGAATAGGAAACAACAAAAATCAAATGGAGCTCGTATGTGGTCTTCAGATATCCAAATCATGCATGGACTCCTCGTGCCTATGAAATCTCAAGCCTGGCCTCACCAAGATCATCTCCTAAGTGTTAAACCATTATTTGTAGTGCTTCGACTCTCTGAATGGAAGAGTGATCCAATAATTCGTCTCCGATAGACAGATGGAAAAGACAAGATACATTGTCCAAAGTGATGCTCATCTCATCAATGGACAGATGAAATGATGATGCCTCTGAGTCTCATCTCTTAAGAAAATAGTATTCCATGGTGGATGAAGTTAAAACAAGTCCTATCAATATCCTTCAGTTGGAATGCTACTAATACTTCCTGCAATCATGGAGCATCAGGTTGAATCATCCCCGCAATCTGCCTATCGTGGGTGATATACTATAGTGTCTCACAGAACTACAAAAATGAATTTGTGGATGTAATCAACATATATGTTTAATATCAACACATATATGATAAATAACAAATAAATATAATATTTACCTATCTGTTCCATGTGTGAGGATCATTATGGTTTTCCTATAGCTGAAGAAATTATGTGTCAGATGACCCGCTAAAATATATTCCAAGCATGGGAGAGGATACGAGATCCTGTGCGTCGAGTGTGTCTGGGAATGAGCATGAGCCAGGGGCATTCCATGAAACCTCGAACCCTATTTATGGGATGAAGGTAGGGGTGTTCAAAACCAAACCGACCTAACTAAAAACCGCAAAACCGAACCAACCAAACTGAAACTACAAAAAATCGCATTTGGTTTGGACGTGTTTGGGCCATTTTCTTACCAAACCGCACGGTTCAGTTTGGTTTGCGGTTTGTATTTTGCAAACCAAACCAAATTAAACCGCATTATGTTACAAAATATAGATTTCTTTAATTCTTTAGAGAAATCAACAAGTATTGTTTGTATATTTTATCATATTCTTTATATGATATTTATTTTAATTTGCAAATCAACAAAAAATAAAATATTATTCATTTATAAATACTATTTTGATCAAATAAATTTTATCGTATTCTTTGTATGATATTTATTTAAGAATGCAATTTTATGTATATCATTCTTTAGACTTAAAATAAACTTGTAAGATGCATTTTATGTACTCAATGTTGCACCCCAAAATTTTCCCTCTTTATTCGAGCTGTAAGTTATTAACGATGTTTATTTCGCCGTTCAAAAGTTGAAGAAAAATAATAAAGAGTTCTTGTGGTTTTAAGGAAGTGCGACTTGAAGAATGATTCAAACAGTGAAAGTACGAGAAAATTCACAAGTCCTATTTGGAAAGTGATATGAGCTGAATTCTCGCAATACCCCGACTATTTCGACGATATCTACAACTTTCGTGTTCGGCTCGGAAGCCATTTCTTTAAGGAAAGTGGTCGAATTGGCAAACTACTTGGATTTTCATGGAGAAAAATGGTGCTGAATGTAGGGTTTCGGGCCTCGGAAAATTCACATCTCACAATCCGCTCGTCTGATTCGCTCGAAAATTTAATTGGAGCTCCGTGTCATCATTAACGAGATTTCATATGTTCGGACCGAGGGCCAATTGTGCACTGAAAATTCCCAGCATTTTGAAGAACGTCGTAATCTTTCGGTAAAAAGTGTGTTTTCGGGTATGTCGCGCCAAGTTTAAAAATTCATAGCTTCTTCTATTTTTATCGTATGAAGTCCATTCCGACGGAATTTTTTTGAAATTTCGTTAGCTTCGATTCTTCGTCACACATGCATGTCCAGATTTTGAGCCGAAGATGGAGTTTTATCGAATTCTTTGAGCGGTACTCACAAAATTCTGCACAGTCGCGCCAGATGAATCGACATTTCTCGTCATTCAAACGTGCGTATTTCCTTCATCGCTTGTCGGATTGAGATGATTCTCGCAGCGACGAGTCACGAATTTGGTCATCTTCACAATGGCATTGGTTTCGTTCCGGAATTCAGAGCCGAACCGAGTTTCCTCGAAAACGAGCCAAAAAAGAGATACTTAAGGGCATTTTGGACATTTCACCACTCATACTATATAAGTTATTTTTCTTCATATTCTCTCATAACTTCACTTCACCCAAAATTTTCATAAACACTTTCTCTCATTTCTCTCTCAACTCCCAAAGATCAAAACCACAAATTACATAAAACTTTCATCAATATTCATCAACTTTCTTCAAGAATCAAGAACGACATGGATTGAAGATCAAGGTCTCGAGTTCGAATTCTCTTCCTCTCCTACATTTTTGCGCGCCACTCTCTCATTCCTCTCCGGATTCGCTTTTCGATTTCGTTCGTGTTCGCGTTCGTGTCGAGTTCGTGTTTGTGTTCGCGTGTCGGTTTAGATCTTCATCCGGTAAGCCTTCGAACCTTGAATTAAGTGCTTAATTGTTGATGTTAACATGATTTAAATGCTAGATCTAGTTGTTGATTATGCTTAAATGATGTTGATGATTATTAAATGTTAGATTCATTGAAACTTTGCTTGCAATTGCATGTTGATACAAGTTTGGTGCACTATGTGTTTGATCTAATGCTTGCATGAGTTTATTGCCTAATAATGAATGATGTTGACTTGAAATCTGTGCGGATTGATGCCTAGTTGTGGTTGTTTGATGTTCATAACGCTATGCAAATCGAGTTTAATTCGTGCTTGATCATAACTCTTGATGGATGAAGGTTTGGTTTGCTCTGGATGTTGATTTTGCTGTTTTTTTGGTTCTGTGTTCAGTGTAACCGGTTACGCTCTTGGCCGTAACCGGTTACGAACCCGTTTTTGCCTTGTTATTATGTTTTTGTGCACAACGTAACCGGTTACGCTCCTGGCCATAACCAGTTACGAACCTATTTTTTACTCTCCTTTTTGCTTCTGTGCACAGCGTAACGGGTTATGCCTCTGGCCGTAACCGGTTACGAACCCGTGTTTTTCCCTGTTTGTGCTACTGTTTGCAGCGTAACCGGTTACGCTCCAGGCCGTAACCGGTTACGGCTGTGTGTCTCGTTTTCAACTTCAAAAATTCATATCTTTTTGCTCGTAACTCCGTTTTGCGTGTTCTTTATATTGTTGAAAAGCTTGTAAAATGTACTTTCTTGTGGATTAATTTATCTTGCTGAATTTTATGTCCTTCATGATTGTATTTTGGCTCGCTTCCGGTATGTTTTGTTGTGCGCATTTACTCGTGTGTGATTGTTGTTTGTTTTGACACGTGATCGACATATTTTCTTATACTCTCTTACGTGTGTCGTTGTCGTTCTATTTTGGGTTACTTGTTTCATGTTTCCGCATCGTATATTGTTATCCATTTCCGGTTTAGCTTGTAGTATAATAACGCAATTCCGATTGCGATATGTTGTTATCTCTAACTTGTGTGCTAGTGTGCGAGGCTTCTTGGACGGTCACCGATCGACGCTTATTATGTGAGTGTCCCGCTTTACTTACGGGATGCGATTTCAATCACTTTCTTCGTTTTCTCATCCTGGAGACACGTCCCTATTACTTTATATCTGCCTGTTTGGTTTGCTTGTTCCTCTTGCAGGTGTATTGTGATTATGCTCGACGCCCATGTCGACCTTTGTGTGCTTTCACGGCTAATCGGTGTGCTGACTATTTGCTTTTGCTTTGCTAGCTCGCTCATGGGATCCTAGTTTCCTTGATCTCTTCGCTTTAGTTTACGGATCATCATCCGTTTGGTATTGATTCTGTTTCATTTTATTTTTCCCACATTTTATCGCTTTCTCGCATCATCCTTTAACATGAGAAGTATGACCTAGACATGCATCTGGCCAAGTCCTCGAAAGAGGCTCTGTTTTTGTTGGTGTGTTTACGTTTGTGCTTTGCGGCAGGGAGTCACGGTGTAATAAGTCCTATATGGCACTCCGTTCAGATCCGTGACGACTTGGTTGCGGAGAGGGATCCGCTCCTCTTGTCTATGGCCCGATCATTTTCGCGAGGTCTAATGCTTGGTTGACTCGGGTGATTCGCTCCCCTTGGCTATGGTGGGACCGCTTTTCTACCACTCGGCCAGTGTCGTTGGTTTTGTTTGCTTTACGAGCGGAGCTCGTTTGTGTGATATTATTTTTTGCTTCCCCTTCTTCCCCATAGGTTGCTAGTTTAGTTTAGACTTGTACCCTTTGTATGATAACATTAGATAGCAACCTTTCCCCCTTAGCTTAGGTTTTCCTCATGCATTCTTTAAAACACAAACCACACTCTTTGATTTTCTTTTCTTAAGATCTTGTTATTTCCGCTCCATTCCCAGCATAATTCTCCAAAGGTCGAGCAACAGAGTGTGAATGTAACCCGTTCACCTAAAAAACGCAAAACAAATAGAAACTAGTTAGCCGAGCTACGGTACCTCTGATTCCTCAAAAAGGATACGTAGGCAGCGGGGTAGGGCCCGTGCGAGTATAACTCTTTCTTTTCCCTACATTTTGCATTCATTTTAGTCCAGATTAGCGTAGATTTGTTACACACCCATAGTTTTAGACACGAGCGTGGATACCATCGAGTACGATGCGCGCGACGGGTGCTAATACCTTCCCCTCGCGTAACCGACTCCCTTACCCTCTTCTCTGGTCGTGAGAACGTTGTTTTGTTTTGTGGTTTGCTGGCATTCCCTTCCTTTTTAGGATAAATATGTTAGTGGCAACTCTGTTAATTTTCGCGGTAGCGACAGCTGGCGACTCTGCTGGGGACGTCTTGACCTATTGCGGGTCCGAACTTAGCGAGTCAATCCTAGCGCTTGTGTGTTTATCTTCGGGTGTTTTACTTCTTTGCATATTTACCTATTTGCATTGCATTCTATGTGCGCTTTTACTTTTTTGCATCATATTCTGGACTGTCTGGATTTCTGTCTGTTGGGTGGGTGTTTCAAGAGGTAAAAGGCCCAATACCCCGGCCATGTGTGAACCATAGGAACCCTAGGACAGAGTGAGAGCATGGTTTGTCCCGAGGTGTACGCCTCGGGATGGATTATGTGACCACGAGAAGAGTAGTGGTTTTAAACAGAGGTATTATCGTCACCCGCATCCGTGTTGTGACGGTGCTTACCTTCGGGCGGACCGTATACTGTGTTTCATGACCTTACCTTGACCTAGATTTTACCCGTGAGTGGGGCGGGAATCAATGATCATATAACAGGTACATTGTTGGTGACCGTTGTTCTTGTTCTTTGGTTACCGTTGTTCTCGTTCGAGTGTACTATTGGTTCATGTTCTTGGGGTACTATGGTTCTTGTTCAAGTGGTAATCTGTGTTCTATTCCAGTGTGTTATTTACTATGGGCTTTGGTTCTGTGGATTGACATTCAGTGTTCCGTGTGGTATACCATTTGGGGCTAAACCTTTGACTTGGTACTATGTGTGTTACTGGCAGTCCAGAATGCCCGGTGGGCGGCAATAAGTCCCACCGTTTTGCATCATAGCATATTTATTTCCAAAAGAAACGCAAATATATATATATATATATATATAATAACAAGTATTTGCATGTCATGTTTTTCAAGGATATTCAAGAGTTCATTCAGGTTGAAGATGGACACTCCCACTGATACTATCAAAGAAGCGAAGAGACATACACACGCCTACAGCTTTTTCCGAGAGCCTGGGACCGCCTTAGAGGGTTTGAGTTCGTTGATGACCGCTTTTTTCTTGAAGAGTTTCACAGATAATTATGGGAATATTCTGACTTTGCTGGAGACCATGGTTGACACCCCTGCTTTGCAAACTTTGGTACAGTTCTATGATCCTGAGATGAGGTGTTTCACGTTCCAGGATTACCAGTTGGCTCCGACATTTGAAGAGTACTCCATTATTCTTAATCTCAAGATAAAAGATGAAGTGCCATTCATCGATATTCCTAAGGAAGTGAACTTTAAGTCAATCGTTGCTGCTCTTTATTTGAGCATAAAAGAAGTATCTGATAATTGGAAGTCGAGTGGAGTTTCGGGATTCCCTTTGAAGTTCTTGATAAGAAAAGCTAAAGAGGAATTTGGGAAAGAGAATTGGAACGCGTACAATGCATTGCTCGCTGTGGCCATTTACGGGATTGTGATGTTCCCAATTTTGTAGACTCGGCCGCGGTGCACCTTTTCATGGGAAAGAACCTCGTTCCTACATTGTTGGCCGATACTTGTTATGCCATTCATTCCCGATATGAGAAGGGTGGTGGTGCTATTACTTGTTGCCTTCAGTTGTTGTTCATCTGGTTCCTCTCTTTGTTGCCTAGCAAAGGACCTTTTGTGAAAACAAGGGAAACACTCAAGTTGACCCAAAGGATCATGTCACTTACTTCCTATGATATCCAATGGCAAAGGTACCGAATTAATGTTTCCGAGGTGATAGTTGGGTGCGGTGAGTTCAATAATGTTCTGTTGGTTGGTACTAGGGGTTGCATCAATTACAATCCCGTGGTATCTTTGCGTCAGTTGGGGTATACCTTGAAGGACAGGCCGGCGGATCATTTGGTAGCAGAGGCGGTCTATTTTGAGAAGGGGTCGGATCCGGAGAAATTGAGAAGGATAGTTGTGGCTTGGAAAAAGGTTCGTAAGCATTATGGAGTTCATTTAGGGAAGAAAGAATCGCTTGCTTTGACACCGTATTTGGAATGGATTGTGAAGCGGGTTGGAAATTTGTTGTTGCCATATGACAAAGTTCTGCCACTTCAAAAGCAACCTCCTTTGATTCTATCTGAATTTGTGCCAACAGTACTTTACAAGAATACTTTGGTTACCAACTACAGATTCCATGAAAGAGAACAAGAGACCAACTTGAAATTCTTTGAAGAGAGAGAGAGGTAAAGATGAGGTTAATGCACCAGCTCAAGCAAGTCGAAGGCGCAAGTTCAAGCCGGGCCAGTGCCCAGAGGCGTCCTTACGAGTTGTTAGAGGAAGAGTTATGTCGCAAGCAGCAGGAGTGTCTACAGTTACAGAGGTCGGAGAATAGTCTCAAGAGGCACAAACGGGATTCAGATAAACAACTAGTGGAAGAGAAAGCCAAGTCTGCTCGACTTGAGGAAGAATTAACAAGATTCTGAGCCCAACGAAGAGGAGATGGAGGAACTCATTCTGTTATCAGACGATCCTAGTGCTGCTATGGAACGGATTTGTTTGGTCCGTGGTGTTGATTTGCTGTTATTTTCGATGTTTTTTGCCCATATCCAGGATTGTTGGATGGGGTCATATTTTGATATTCTGGACCTCTTTTGTGTGCCTTATGAGCGCTGTGTGGCACGATTATGTGTTTTGTTTGTACGAACTCAAATTCGCAGTTATGTTTGAATGAAATATGCTCAGTTTGTTGAAGTATTCTCGTGTGCGAATCATTGTTCAATTATATGTTGTACCAGGGATTCTATGTCCTATCTGATAGTGGGATGAACTCTTGGATACCTGAAAACTGACCAACATTTCATGCATATCATTCATATATCATACATGTCATACATTTACAGGTTTTGCAGGTCTTATATCTTATGTCTCGCTGTTTTGTTATCAGAAGGTGTTCTAAGACGGCAATTCATTCATATCCAACTCGAAGCAATCAGCGAAGATAGATGGAGCAGATACAGGAGCAGATGGCTGAGATGCGAACTCAGTTAACTGAACAGATGAATGCACAGATGACACAGTTTATGGAGGCGTTGGCTGACGTCACCAGGGGTCAAGAGGATTTGTGAGTTCTCGTCGAGAATTCCACGAGAACTGAGAATGACGGACAGCAGTATGGTTTGTTTGATGATGTGTCGGGCCGTATTGATGATCATCATGATGAGAATGAGTTCAGGCGTCCTCACTATGTGGCTTATAATCCTTTCAACCAGAATCAGGGTTTCCCTCCACCACCTCCGTCTCGTCTGTTGGGGAGGAGAGATAATCAGAACTGTGGTAATCCAGATTTCAATTTCGAGAATGTTGATCAGTTGTTAAGGCATAGTGCTGAAGGTGCGCAGGAGGAAGTTGAAAGGTATCGTTTGATCGAGGAGCGTTTAAGGGCTGTTGAAGGAAAAGGGGTGTTGGGTATGGATATCAATGATCTAGGCCTGGTGCCAGTCGTGAGGATTCCGCCAAAGTTCAAGGTTCCGACTTTTGACAAGTACAACGGAGCGGCCTGCCCAATGACGCATGTCAAAGCATATTACCAAAAATGTCTGTGTATTCTGAAGATGAGGGATTTTTGATGCACTTCTTCCAAGATAGGTTGGCTGGAGCTTCTTTGGAGTGGTATGTAAAACTCGAGCGCACTCATATCCATTCATGGAGAGATCTTGTCGAGGCTTTTATTTAGAACTATCAGTACAATGTTGACATGGCACCCAATATGACTCAGCTGCAGAGTTTGGTTCAGGGGTCCAAAGAATCTTTCAAGGAGTACGCACAGAAATGGCGTGAGTTAGCTGCAAGAGTTCAGCCGCCAATGACTGAGCGCGAGATGATTGATATGTTCACAAGCACTCTGTCGGGACACTACTATCTGGCTTGTAGTACGTCTGCAAATTTTACCGAAATGGTTAGGTGTGGTGAACGTGTGGAGATGGGCTTGAAAATGGGAAAGATTCAGATAGGTACTTCTCAGGGCACCGCAAGTGGCAAGAGACAGTCAGAGGTTTATGCCAGAAAGAGGGAAGGAAATGTTGACGCTGTGTATGGAAAAGGAAACCAAGGAAGAAGTAATTCTCAGGTGAATGTTGTTACTATTCATGTACCTCAACAACAATAGCAGCAGGGGCAACGTCCTCAGTATCAGAATAATTGATACCCTCCGAGGACTAGACCTAACAGGCACTTTGATCAGATCCCCATGACGTATGCTCAGCTGTAGCAACACTTACTCAGTATTGAGAAAATCACTTTGAGGGATGCTCCAAATGCCCCGAACAGACAATCTCCAAGCTATAATGCAAATTCCCGTTGTGCTTTCCACTCTGGTGGTGTTGGGCATGATACTGAGAAATGCATTGCTCTGAAAAACAAGGTTCAGGACTTGTTAGATCAGAAGGTTATTCAATTCACTCCAACACCGAACATTGTTAATAATCCCATGCTTGCTCACGGAGGAAACGCAGGAGTGATATTGCGAATGAAGAGATAAGTGTTGTGACGGATGTGGGTTGTTTGTCTTTTCCTCTGGTGTCTGTAAAGCAACATCTGGTTAATAGCGGTATCTTCCCGGGCTGTGGTGTTGATTGTAAGAGTTGCAAGGATTAACCTGAGGGCTGTGTTGATTTAAAGAGTATGGTTCAGAAACTGATGGATGAAGGTCCTCTCCAATTCTATAGAAAAAGGAGAAACGCGAGGGTAATGAATGATGAGGTGGTGGTAATTGACATTCCATGTGAACCTGTGGCTCCTGTCAGTATTCAGGTTCCCGTTCAGATACCTATCGTTATTCCCTATGCAGAGCAACCAGCGGCATTAATGATCACTGTTCCTGAGCCGATTCCATACGAGAGTGAGAAGGCCATTCCTTGGCATTATGGCTCAGATGTGTGTTACTATGGTACGAAAAGGGAGGATAGGCCATCTAAAGAGAAATTTGTTGAGGTCGCAGTCGCAAATGCTGATAATTTTGCCGATACCGGTAGGATCACTCGCAGTGGCTGGGTGTTCTCTCCTCAGACAGCACAAGACAATGCAGATGCTTTGGCTAAGGCCAAAGGCAAACAAGTGGTGACTGATAGCCAGAAATCTCCGGTTCAGAATGGGGCACCTGGTAATGCTATATCTTCCAAGGATGTGGGGGAGTTGTTGAGAATCATCAAGAAGTCTGATCACAAAGTTGTCGAGAAGTTGGGTCAGACCCAATCAAAGATTTCCATCTTGTAATTGCTTATGTGTTTGGAGGTTCATAGAGATGCTCTTTTGAAAATTCTGAATGGTGCCTACGTGCCACATGAACTATCTGTGAATTAGTTAGAGGCGGTGGCCAATAACATTTCAGCTGGAAATGGCATGGGATTTACTGATCGTGATCTTCCTCCTGAGGGGAGAAACCACAACAAGGCGTTGCATATTTCGATAGAGTGTAAGGGGACGACTTTGTCTCGTGTGTTGGTTGATACCAGTTCTTCCTTGAATGTGCTTCCCAAATCGGCTCTCATGAGAATTGACTATGCTGGTGTTGAGTTGAGGCACAGTGAGTTGGTGGTACGCGCTTTGATGGTTCAAAGAGGTCTGTGTTCGGAGAAGTGGATCTGCCAATCCAAGTTGGTCCTCAGATCTTCACCACAACTTTTTACGTAATGGATATTCAACCTGCTTACTGTTGTATGTTGGGACGACCCTGGATTCACAAGGCTGGCGCTGTGACATCCACTCTTCATCAGAAATTGAAGTATCCAGTTGATGGTAAAGTGGTGACGGTTTGTGGTGAGGAAGATTACATCGTGAGTCATCTGTATTCTTTCCGGTATATGGAGGTAGAAGGTGAAATACATGAGACGCCGTTCCAAACGTTCAAAGCTGTGAATGCTGTGAGAACTCCTCTTCGTGAGATAATGAAGCCATAAACGGTTATGTCTTCCCTGAAAGACGCACGGGTTGTTGTTGAGACTGGAAAGGTGGAAGGCTGGGGGCAAGTAATTGACGTGCGTCCCAAATTTGACAAGAATGGCCTTGGTTTCAACCCGGGGAGGCAGAATGCATCGCTCAAGCCTGATATCCTCAGCCCGATCAAGTTTGTGAGTGATGGAGTCATTCAGAACGGTCGGGTTAATGCCATTGTCAATGGTGAAGAGTTGGATAGTGACTGTGACTTCGATAACTGGATTCGTCCAAGTATTCCTGGAGAGATGCCTTGCAACTGGACAATTGAAGATGTCATTCAAATCACACAAGCTCAAGAATGTTGCACTACCACGGATCCCATTGGTAACCGTTCCGCCATTGCTTGTTATGATTTTGATAATCCGATCTACCAAGCCGAGGAGGAGGCTTATGAAGATTGTGACTGTCATACCCCAAAATTTGCCCATCTCATTTTACTTCCCAAGCTTATACCAAGACTCAAGACTCAAAGACACATTCTCCTACACAATGGGTCAATAAACTAGGGTTTTGATTCCTCTGAAGAAACTTAATAAATCAAGATCCCCAATGCATTTTGTCATACCCCAAAATTTGCCCATCATATTTATTCATATTTCAGTCCATCTGACTTTCAAATGCTCAAAGATACACAAGAAGGAAGCCTGCAGTCTCTCTCCTAAACAACAACCTCTAAATTAGGGTTTTGTATTTCTCAAAGTAAAATCAAGTTATAAGACCTAAAATGGATCCCATGGCCTCTCATATAATTCAAAGTATCGCCATGCCAAGTATCAAGCCCTGATTCAAAAGATTGCTCACTCAATGGTCCAAACGACTAATAATCGACTGGTTGACCTAAAAGTCAAACTATGGTCAAATCACAGTCAAAGTTCCTGATTTTTTTGTCAACATTCTCACCTTGAAGTATCATTCATCATGTGATCAAGTATTTATCATGATTCATCAAGGAAAGTTCAGAAATCAACAAAACCTAAAGGTTCCAAAGTTAGGGTTTCATAGGAGAAAGTCAACTGAACTTTGACCAGCCATAACTTCTACATGGAACATCATAAATTTCCCATTCAAAGCTCATTTTGAAGGAAATTGAATTCTCTACAATTTTGTCTCTCACAAGCCAAGTCTAAAAATGCTTCATTTGAGAGATATGATCTAGAATATTACAGGTCCTTCCAGAAGATCGCAAAAAGCTGTTTTTTGTCAGGGGAAATATCATCAGGATAAAATATCCAAATGCAAAATATGTTCCAAAGTGGCTTGTAGAGGACATCTTGGGCTTTCCAAAAAGTCCTAGAACACTTCCATATGACAAATATTGAATGAGTTATGGCTTGCACAAGTTGGTCGATTTTTGAGAATTACATGAAGCCCTAAGTGATGAAATTTATACTTTTGAGTATTGGGCCCATGAATTTGCATTATCCACGTGATATAAAGCTTAAAATAGGCCCAAAGATCAATTGATATTTATTTTATTATTTTATTTCATTTATTTTTGAATTTATTTATTTAAATTCAATTTAAATCAAATAAAATCAAAATAAAATCATAGCTTGATGCTCAAGGATCATGTGATTAATTTCCAAATATTCTAATCAATCTTAAATTATCTTGGGGGCCCATAAAATAATCCCATGCAATCTTATGATTTTTATTTCTTTATTCTTGAGTTTATTTATTTAAACTCAAAATTAAATCAAGAAAAATCATGATTTAATTTTCAAAGATTGTATGGTTGATTTTTGAAGATCCAAATTAATTCATGAGGCCAAGGAATCGTAGAAGATATGTATAAAATATGAGAGAACTCAAAATAGAAAGATGTGGTGTAAAGGATCATATCAAATCTTTTACAAACTATAATTGATTTTCTTTCAAGGCTTTAAACCCTAATTCATTTGCTATATATATAGACTTCATGCTCAGATCACAGGAGGAGAAAAAGAAGGAATGACAGCCTCCCATCACGCCTCCAAACTTCCAAAACTCAAGAAAAACTAGGGCAAGAGCCATGATCTTCTCCAGCGAGTTTCAACTGCTTCTAGGCGTTCAATATTAGGCGTGATGTTCCCAGGAACACCACCCAATCATCCTTAAAGCTTAAAGCACACTCGAACTCGTGCAGCTACCTTCACAAGTTTATTCGTATATGTTACATTCAAACTCTTAATACCTGCTATTTAAACGAATTCTATGCACGTGTATGTGTTCATGGTCATGATTGGAGTCGTTTAGGCCCATCGTTTTGAAGCTTTGACACAGGTACGAAGGAACGCCATTGTTAGGGCACAATGGAGCTCCTTTTTGTGTTCGTATGTACAAGAGGTTTTAAGACGAATGAAGGCCATAATCTTGACCGAGGAGTGATTATAAGTGGATCTGGGCGCTTTCCTGACCCCGTTAACGTCGTTCTTATGAGTTTGATTTTTGCAGAAAAAACCTAACAAGAATCGCAGGTAAATGTGCAGCAATTATCAAAAGAAAATCCGCAGGTATCAAGGTGGGAGATGATGAACAGTGACGACGGAGCTGTTGACTGCATGCGTGGCTCTTCTGTGTTCTCCCATTGGCTGGTCAAAAAGCCTCTCTCTCTCCCCACGCGCGTGTCTTCTCCCTACTGGCCGGTCAGAATTTCAAAACGCCTCTCTCCACCAGCAATTGGCTCTCCCAAGGAATTCTGGGCCCCACGTTGAATGCTTTTGACTTGAACCATTAATTTCTTTTCTTGGAATATATCTTATTCAGTGTATTATATTTAGGGGTAGCAAAAGGGGCCGCCTGCCCCGCCCGCCGCCCGCCCCGCCTTATGCCCGCCAAAAACGAGCGGGGCGGGCATGCCCGCCAAGTAAAATGGGCATCAAAATCATGCCCGCCCCGCCAAGATGGCGGGTTGGCGGGCGGCGGGCTTACCCGCCTATTTTTATTTATATTTTTCTTAATAGATTAATATGCTTTTTTTACCTTTTAATTAAACTTTTCACTTATTTTTTAAAACAATTTTTTATAAAAGTAATTTTTTAACAAATTTACTCTAAAAAATATTACATATATTTATAAATAAATGTATAAAATAAACCATCAAGAATTGCAATTACTAGAATTAACTAAAAAAAGAGTGAGTTTTGGAGGAGGAGCGGGTTTTGGCGAGCGACGGGCTTTGGCGGGGCGGGTATGGCGGGCGGCGGGTTTTGGCGGGGCGGGCTTTGGCGAGCGGCGAGCCTAAAATCCCAACCCAACCCGCCAATTTTTGGCGGGTGCGCGGGCGGCCCGGCGGGCCCCGACCCATTTTGCCACCCCTAATTATATTTATGACTAACCACTTGCAGCACAGTTGGAAACAAGCAAACCATGGTAATTGAGAGGACACGAGTTCGATCTATATGCAAGACAAATTTTTTTCCCTCAAATTATCTGACCGTGGATCCAATGCAACACACTCACGCGCGTCTACCATGTGCTTCACGTTCCAACCATTCGATCTCCCTCAATGCAAGATCTAACACCCCAGGAACGACTCCCCACCATGCTCCTTCAAAGGGCCCACCACACCAGATCCATACCCCCAGATTTTCTAAATTGTTTTGTATTTATTTTTATTCTCTTCTCTCTTTTTCTTATTTACAAATTATTAAATCCTTTTATTAAAACCAAACTTTCTTTTTTTCTTTACCAAACTTTTTTTTAAAATCAAACTTAGTTTTCTTATATATTAATAAATTTAGTTTAATTAATTTAGATTAATTAGGTTTAAAAATAATTAGGTTTAATTTTAATTAATTTTAGGTTTAATTAACTAATTTTTATTTTAGATAATATTTTTAGGCTAATTATTTTTAGGTTTTAATAATTATTATTAATTTTAGGTTATCATCAACCTTTCCCCTAACCCTAAATCACATATTTGGTAGGTGTTGTCTGTCAACTAAGATTTTACCCTTAAAAATTTTAGCCATAAGATTTTTTAACCTTGATTTTCCTGAACTACATTTTTATTTGCGAATTTCTCTTCTCATCACACACTTTATGATTGTCGCGTGCCTTTATTTTACTTTTGCCTTTATTTAATTATGACATTTATTTAATTATTTAATTTCCGCCATTTAAATTTTGCCTTTATTTAATTTTGCCTTCATTTTTTATTTTATGCTATTTATTTAATTTCTGTTATTTAAATATTAGAATGTGTATAGGTTGCCTATTCAATTTTGATGTAATAGTAATTAGGGCCTTTTATTTTCTGCCTTTTAAATTTTGCCTTTATTTTTCTGCCCACAGGTGTTTATTGTAATAGCATAGGACTTTTATTTTTCTGCCTTTAAGCTTTGTACAATGTAATTATTATTTAAACTGCGTGGTTAGTAAAATAGGGAGTGCAACCATGAATTGAACATAGATCTTTAATTTACAAGATAAATATCATCGAAGTTAACCACGTGATTGTGCACCCACACACCTCTAGGGTAATCCCTCTCGTTGCCTTGTTGCCTTATTTATCTGTTGTCTGTTGCCTCTAATTGTACTAAATAGTCAAGTCCTTCGATTCCGAGGATACCTAAAGCAAGGTTGCCTATAGAGATTAAAAATTATCTAGTCCCTCGAAGTTGCCTCGGTAAAAGATGATTGTCCCAATTGCTAAGGTATCCTCGCATGATGCCTAAAATATTAAATGACTATTATATCCTTCCTTTAGACTACCTGCCTTCTTTATGGCAAGGGACAGTCTTGTGGCGAACGATAACTTTGATGACCCTTCAACATCCAATTGAAAGACTTCCTGCCCTCTCATGGTATGGATAGACCCTTTCGCCCGAAAAGCTAAAAGAACAAATTTCAAAACTTAGGGTAGTTGCTACTAATTGCTTGCTCTAAATTCAAAATCTTTTTCCCACTCTTTTCAAAATAAAATTCAAAAAGACTACGCTTATTTACAAGCTAAAGTTCTTCTTCAAAATCTTTTCCAAACGCACTTCAAACATTTCAAACAATTCAAAAGTGAGCTAAGCAATTAAGAGCCCATGGATAACCATGGATGCAAAGGGTGCCTTACACCTTCCCTTTGTATAACCTACCCCTCTAACTCAATCTCTTTTAAAAGGTCTTTTTCTGTTCTTTTAGCCTTTCTATATATTGGATAAGATAAAAGTCGGTGGCGACTCTTGCTATCCGTGACATTTTCTTAAAAGTCAGTTCACCGTATTACAGAACTGGCGACTCTGCTGGGGATGCTTTCGAATAAAAGAGGGGTTACCTTAAAGTTTAGGATCACTTTAAAAATGTTTGTTTTGCTTGCTTTATTTTTCAAGGCTGTTTTGGGAAAAATGAAGGACGAATCCTACACCCGGATTCAAGTAGACTTAAGATAGGAGCGGCATAGTCATGGAGACCTCCCTTGTGCATGCTTGGGATTGGTCAATATGAAGTTCGCACTTGAGTTAGGCCTCCGCTGGTTATTGTGTACCTCTTTTGCATGAGAGAGGTTTACCCATGTATCTTTGGGTGCGTCGGAGCTCAAGGACCTTTAGTCACCTTTAACCCATCTTAACTTTTAGGAACATAGTGGGAGGGCTATTCTTCGTGCATGCCAAGTTATGGTCGCGACCCAATACTACAGCTCAGATAGGTTTCTTCCTAAAGTATCATTGCGTGGCATGCATGTACCATGTTCGAGGGTGCTTTAGAAGGAGCTGACAATTCTGGGTAACTCGGTAGAACCCATTGCTGATATCATCCTTATCCTTAGAAGTACCTTTGGGGAAGGGTAGTTACCTAGTCAAACTCCATGCAAGCCTTTAAACCTAAGGACACTTGTGTGACTTGTTTGTGTGTGCTATTAACCCTTCTATTTCCTTGCAGGATCTGCTTGTAGGACATTTCGTCCTTATTACCTTATGCTTTACCTATTGTATTGCGTTCGCATGACATCATGACATCATAACATAACATGTCAACTAACCCTTTCAAGGATCTTAGGAATTTAGGACGCACAGTTTCAGGTGCCCTTATCAAAGGACTAAATTCTCATCAAGGGGCAAGAGGATTTATTTTCCTCTAGCCATATGTCTTCCAATTCAGAGACTCTACACCTATCAAGGGGCAAGAGGATTTATTTTCCTCTTTTCATATGCCTTCCAGTTCAGAGACATCATATCTATCAAGGGGCAAGAGGATTTATTTTCCTCTAACCATGTACCTTCAAATTCAGAGATATCCCGAATCAGAGGCGATGACCCACTCGGCATGGTAAGCTTGATTCTCAAAGAAGGACATTTAAGGACAAAGACCAAAATTCTTCAAACGAAGCGGTGACCAGTCATTTCCTAATGTCGCAAACTAAATTTCCTAACGATCCTTGAAAACATTGCATCTACATTCATAAACATTGCATAACAGGTTTTCCGCAATAGGCTTCCCATTCTCTCTCGCTGTTTATTTCAGCACAAATGGATCTCGAGCAATCAGTCAAAAATCTTCAGGCTCAGAATAGCCGATTCCAAGTCTTGATTCTGAACTTAGCCAAGGGGCAAGACGAGTTGAAAAACCTTGTTAACCCAGAAGATAAAGGATCAGCATACGCAGCAAAGTTTATTCCATGGCACATACAGCTGTCTCAAGTTCTACAACAATTGCTCAATTGGAGCTTGATAACTCTATTGCCTCCATATTCAGTTTCTGCCAATCCTGTTCTTGGGTACAAATACAATGCAAGATGTGCTTATCATTCGAACATTACTAGCCATAATACCGAAGATCGTCGACCATTGGAGCATGGGATTCAAGACTTAATTGACGAAAAGATCATTGACTTCAACTCACATGAGAAGCCTCATATGGCTAATGCTATGTACAACCAGAAAGGTCATAATGAACGCAACCTATCTGTTGAAGCAGTTCTACAACAACGAAGAAAGCCAGACGTACCTAAGCGTCAATTCACCAAGATCAATATGTCGCTGGCTCAAGCATTACAACATCTGTTGAAGATCGAATTAAGTACTCTGAGGGACACTCCTAAGAATCCTAGCACCTCCGCTACTGGCTATCAACCCAATGCGAGGTGCGCATACCATTTCAACAGTCCTAGACATGACACTAACAATTGTTGAACATTGATGAATAAGAATCGAGATCTGATCGATGACAGGGAAATCAAATTCAACCCTCCTGAAAACTCCTGGGATGATCACTGCTCTTATGCCTAGTCATGACAAGACTGACTGACGTCTAGAAGGACGAACTTTTGGATCATTAGATCTACTTTCATTCGCAAGTTTCTTTTCTGTTTGTTTAAACATTTGACTCATGATAGACATTATTTGTTTTAATAATCATCATCAGTGCATTGCATATGTTTGTCTTGAACAAATCATTTCGCTATCACTCATTTTAAATTGCGTCTTTACTTTGCATATGTTTTGTGATACTCGACTCCTGCTAAGCTGTAAGCTTTTTAAGGGAGGATGACGAAAACGATACTGCAACCTCATACAGTATGCTTTTGAACGGACTATGCTGACGATGTACAGGCATTATTTCAATTCCTAAACAGTGTAGATATAAGGATGTTAATCCCATGTCAACCCCTTTGAGCCTAAGGTGTAGGAGTTTTCTTTCATGTGCAAATTGAAACCCTTTAATCATAACCTGGGGCGGGGTAGTTACTCAGTTAACTCAATTATACTAGCTGCTGTTTACACAAATAATGATGGGTTCCCGTAACCATTAAGTCGGGCAGTCAACATCTATCAAAAGAAAAAAGCTATTAAGTCAAAACCTATGAAGGAGACTTATCAAAAATTGAAACATCCCGCTGACTGTAATCTCAAAATAAACAGTTCAGGCAAAAGTTAGGGATAGCAAAGTCAAAAAAAGAGGTTGCTAAAAGATCCTCGATAAAAAAAAAATTTCAAAAGAGGTCAATACAAATCCTCGACAAAAAGGAAGTATTACAACAAAGGATGACTGCCTGTCCAAATTAAACATTTGATACTTTAACCATCATCAAAATGTCAATGTTACGACTTCAGGCTTCGCTAAAGACTTAAACGAAGAGTTAATTGAGCATAGGGTCGTAGAACATCACGAAGATGGGGATGGGTACAAATAAATTTTGAGCCGTTATCCTTTGTTTCTTAAACCGTGAACCCATACTGTCACCAAAAGGGTATCCTGACTCCTTAAGGTTTATCACAAATGCTGAGTTGATATTTCGTTTTTACAAATATCACGTTTTTATAAACATCACGCTGTCATACCCCAAAATTTGCCCATCTCATTTTACTTCCCAAGCTCATACCAAGACTCAAGACTCAAAGACACATTCTCCTAAACAATGGTTCAATAAACTAGGGTTTTGATTCCTCTGAAGAAACTTAATAAATCAAGATCCCCAATGCATTTCATAGGGCTTATGATGTTTCAAACTATCTCTATGACAAAATTCAGGCTTCAATTCAAAGGATTGCTCAGTCAATTGTTCAAAAAGTCAACAGTCGACTAGTTTGACCTAAAAGTCAATTGTGGTCAAAGTACAGTCAAAATTCCTGATCTTTTTGTCAACAACCTTATTTTGAAGTATCATTCATCATTTGATCAAGGATTGATCATGATTCATCAAGAAAAGTTCAGAAATCAACAAAATCAAAAGCCATAACTTTCACATGGAATATCAGAAATTTTCCATCCAAAGCTCAATTTGAAGGAAATTGAATTATCCACAACTTTGTCTCTCACAAGCCAAGGCTAAAAATGCTTCATTTGAGAGATATGGATCAAAACATTACAGGTCCTTTCTGAAAGTCAACCAAAAGCAGTTTTTTGTCAAAGCTCATATCATCATGATAAATTCTTCAAATGGAAAAAAGCTTCCAAAGTGGCTTGTAGAGGGCATCTTGAGGTTTCCAAAAAGTCATAGAACTCTTCCATACCTTAAAAATTGATGGAGACATGCCTTGTCAAAGTTGGTTAATTTTGAAGGAGAAAATGTGAAATAAAAGACCTTAAATTGAATCTTTTTGTAAAGAGACTCAATTTTTCTTGGCCCAATCTTCACTCTCAAGTTATCCAAGACTCCCAAATCCCTTTTTCCACGATTTTTTATTTTTTATTTTATTTTTATGAATTATTAATCATTTAAAAGTAATGATTAATTCATATAAATTATGTAAAAATCAAATATTGGATTTAAAGGCATATGGGAATTAAATTCAATCACTATTTATATCATATTGCCAATATAATTTCAAGGATATAGTGATTGAATCAATTAAGGTCAAAAATAGAAACACTCAAGACAAATTTTCAATCAAATTTTCCAACATTAAAATTCATGATTCAAAGAGATTTAATCCAAAGTCTTTAACCTAAATCCATCACACCTATATATGCCAAGGATCCAGACCTAAAAAGGGACAAAAAATTACAAGGATTGCAGCCCTGGAGAACTCTTGAAAAAACTCAAAAAAATAAATTCGGTTTAGAGCTTGCAGGCCGTTTCGAAGGGTTTTGAGTGTTCAGCAATCTTCCTGAAGACGTTCTGAAGTGATACCAATCGTCCCCTAGCCAAGGAGCATCGTGAATCATACCAACAGAATCGCACTTTGGTCAGTTTCTTTTCAAGTTTCGATTGTAACATTACATGCATTATGAACAATATTTGACCATATATTATTGATTATCATGATGCATAGAACGTATCTGGATTGTTTGATTTAAGTTTGGACGCATATATGACGTTTTTCCATAGTTAGGGTTCATAGCTTTCAAGTTAGGGACTGTTATATAGGGGCGTTTTTAGGTTAAATTGATGGGTCCATTGAGCTCGTAAGGCCCTTTAGACTCGATCTGGGTTGTCTTTTTCTTTTTGTTTTTGGTTTGGTTTCGTACAGGTACCATGATCGTGGGAATAGCTACGTTTTTATTCGTAGCTAAAACGCAGCAGAATCGTAGCTAAAAGAGATAGCCAGAACCGGGGAAGAAGATGACGCGTTGGCGCTACGCAATTGGCCTGATTCAAACACATTTTTGGCGCGCGTTTTTGGAAGTTGCTGAGGTGATCCGGTAAGCCTTCGCTCTACGTGCCTGCCATACACTCTCGGTCCCAGCCATATGATCTCCCTTGTCTGAGATCCAACGCCCTTCAGGCTGCAAGTCTACCATAGACTCCACCAACGCGCAGCACAGAATTATACGCTAAGTTTCCTAAATTTTTTTTATTTATTCAATAACTCTTTTTTTCATATATTGTTTATTGGTTTAATTAATAAAATTTCCTTTTTTAATTTTCTTTTAGATTAAACTTCTTCTAAATTTTCTTTTTCATAAAAACATTTATTTTGAAAATATTTATTTTATAACTAAATAAATAATTTGATTTAGTTATTAATAATATTTTTTATTTTGATTAAATGTTCAAATTAATTTAATTGTTAAATATTTAATTATGTTAATATTTTTATTAATTGATTAAATTACTTATTAGGGTTAGATAATTTAATCGAAAACATATTTTTACCAATTTAATTAATTAGGTTGAAAACCAATAATTAATTAATTTGGTTTTTATTATTTTATTAACCATGGTTAACTTGTGCCCTAAATCAGGGTTTGCGAGGTTTGTCCTTAGATCATTCATACACTAAAAATTTCTTTTCTTTATGCAAATTTTCAGGGTTAGCCAAGATCCTTCGATCATGCGCCATACCAGATCGAAAAGCTAAGTTCTAATTCTTTTCTCGTTTAAACATCATTTTATTTTATTTTACCTTTTTGCCCAAAATAAGGTTTGCTTCAAATAGTCAATGAATCCCTCCTACACTCACCCTCGTATTTTTCCTTCGTTGATTTTCAGGGTTAACCAACCGGTTAAAGCTCAAACCTTCGGTAACCCTAAACTCATTCTTCCGATATTATTACTTGTGTTAACCTATTGTTTTATTTGGGTTATATTATTGCTTCTACCCCTTCCACATGGCTATATATTTTGTAACTGCTCCTGGTTTGTATTGCTTGGCCTTGAAGGCACTTAAATTGTTATGCATTATGTTATAACTGCGTGGTTAGTAATTCTAGGGAGTGCAATTCTGAACAAAATTGGAATAACTAATTTACAAGATAATATATCTGAATCAACCACGTGATTGTGCACCCACACACCTTTTATGGTAACCCCTCTTGTTGCCTGTTGCCTGTTGCCTTGTTGCCTTTTCATTACAAAATAGTCAAGTCCCTCGGATTCCGAGGACGCCTCAGCAAATGTTGCCCTCAGTTCATTCTCATCACAAAAAGATCATAAGTCCTTTCGATGCTGCCTTCGGTTATATGATCTCGTCCCTTGAGGTTGCCTACAATATGATGTGATAGTCCCTTTCGATTGCTGAGGTGTCCTCTTGGTTGCCTAATAATGACTATTCTTATCCTTCCCTTAGACTACCTGCCCTCTCTATAGAAAAGGACAGTCTTATGGCGAACGAACTCTCGATGACCCTTTAAACCTTCAAATAAAAGGACTTCCTACCCTCCTATGGTATGGATAGCCTTGAAAGGCTAAAAGAACTCTTTTACAATGTTAAGGTAATTACCTCCTAATTGCTAGCTCTGGTTTAAATCCTTTTCTACTCTTTTTATCACAAACCTTTAAAAAGGGCTACGCTTATTTACAAGCCAAAGTCTTATTTCATTTCTAAACATTTTCAAACATTTCAAAGTGAGCTAAGCAATTAAGAGCCCATGGAAAACCATGGATGCAAAGGGTGCCTTACACCTTCCCTTTGTATAAATTACCCCCCGAACTCAAAATTTCTTTTAAAAGGTTTTTCCTGTTCTTTTAGCCTTTCTATTAAATTGGATAAAATAAAAGTCGGTGGCGACTCTTGCTATCCGCAACATTTCTAAAAAGTCAGTTCACCGTATTACAGTGACCTTCCCGATGAGTTGGCCAGATTGTTGAAACAGGAAGAAAAGAAAGCGATTCAGCCGCATTAGGAGGCAATTGAGATGGTAAATGTTGGCACTAAAGAGCAAGTCAGAGAAGTCAAGAGAGGGGTTGCACTCGATAATAGTGTGAAGCAGAGGTTTATTGCTATGTTTAAAAAGTATGCGAATATCTTTGCAAGGTTGTATGAGGATATGCCTGGCCTCGATACAGATATTGTGGTACACCGTCTACCCCTCAAGGAAGATAGTCCTCTTGTCAAGCAGAAGCTTCGAAGGACTCGCCCAGATATGTATGAGAAAATTAAGAAAGAGGTTGAGAAACAGTTTGATGCTCGCTTTATGCAAGTTTTGAATTATCCGCCATGGGTCGCTAATATTGTTCCTGTACCTAAGAAGGACGGAAAGGTCAGGATGTGTGTGGACTATAGAGATTTGAACAGGGCGAGTCCGAAGGATGATTTTCCTCTTCCCCATATCGATGTGTTGGTGGATAACACGGCTCCTTTTAAAGTGTTTTCTTTCATGGATGGCTTCTCTGGTTATAATTAGATCAAGATGGCACCAGAAGACATGGAGAAAACAACGTTTATCACACCGTGGGGAACTTTCTGCTATAAAGTCATGCCTTTTGGGTTGAAAAATGTAGGGGCAACGTATCAATATTCAAATTGCTAAGAAAAGATCAGACGGCCGGTTGGAATAATGATTGTCAAAAAGCATTCGAAAAAGTGAAAGAGTATTTGCAAGAACCGCCGATACTAATGCCTCCAGTTCCAGGAAGGCCTTTGATTATGTACCTCACAGTTCTTGAAAAATCAATGGGATGTGTGCTGGGTCAACATGACGAGTCTGGCCGAAAAGAGCATGCAATATACTACCTCAGTAAAAAGTTTACCGACTGTGAATCTCGATACTCACTGCTCGAGAAAACTTGCTGTGCTTTAGTGTGGGCTGCTCACCGGCTGAGGCAGTATATGTTAGTTGACACCACCTTATTGATTTCCAAGATGGATCCTATCAAGTATGTCTTTGAGAAGCCCGCTCTTTCCGGAAGAGTAGCCAGGTGGCAAATGATTTTGACTGAATACGACATCCAGTATACTACCCAGAAAGCCATCAAAGGTAGTGTGTTGGCAGATTATCTTGCGCATCATCCTGTCGAAGACTATGAACCAATGATGTTTGAATTCCCCGATGAGGATGTTCTGTACATCAGAGATTGTAACATTCCCAGACCAGAGGAAGGACCCGAACCAGGATCGCGATGGACGCTCGTGTTCGATGGTGCCTCTAATGCACTCGGGAATGGTGTTGGAGTTGTGATTACTTCTCCTTTGGGTTTTCATATTCCGTTTAAAGCCAGAATCTATTTTGATTGCTGATCAGTCACCAGCTGTGTTAGTATTTCACCACTTAAAAAACCGAAATTCAGGTAAATTGTCTGATTTAGCACATGTTTTTAAGTCATTTGAGTCGTATTGTGTCAAAGTATATTTTGATCAAAGCAATCTTTGTCTGTTCCTTTTTACGCTCTTTTGGTATAGTTGTGTTGGTTTCAGGCTCGAGAGTATGGATGTAAAAAACAAGATCACGGAACTAGGCCAGACAAGTGGAGAAAGTAGAGAATCTGAGGCAAGAAAGGCCATACGCGTATGGCTCAAGTGATACGCGTATGGATCAACAAAGGAGCACACCTCATACGCGTTTAGAGATTCTCAAGGAAAAATTTAGTTCTGCTCATACGCGTATGGGGTTGTCATACGCGTATGCACTTGTCCTATACGCGTCCCATACGCCCTCTAGCAATTTTAGTGCAAAAAATCCATTCTGCCCATACGCGTATAAGTCTGCGCCATACGCGTATGGAGGCCCAATTTGGCTGAAAAGCCCAAGCTGCACTATTTAACCGGAAAAACGTTATTTTTCACGGGCGGACGATTTTGGAGGTCGAAAAACACATCTGAAGAGCTGGAGAACTCAGAATTTGGCAAGGATTTCACATCATTCAAGAGTCTACACAATTGAAGATTGATTCCTCGACAGATTTTATAATGACAACAATTCTTTTCTTTGCTTTATTTTTAATTATGAGTAGCTAAACCCCCCATTGTTAAGGGGGGGTGACCCTGATTCTGAATGTAATGAATTCGAGTTTGTTGATGCAGTAATCTTATTATTCAGTGTTAAATTGATTTGTTCTTATTACCGTTCTTAATGCTTAAACCGTCGGAAAAATGGATTATGAGTTTTTATAAATAAATTGAGCTGGGCGGCCATTGTTTATCGACCTGAATAAGAACATCTGAAAATAAATATCACCTAGGACTAGGGATACCTTATCTTAACCGGAAAATTCTCGATATTTGAATACTTGATCATAACCGTAATTACCTATGGACATAGAAATTAGGGGTGCGTGATCAAAGATCTTCTCACTAAGGATTTAGGATTAGATGCTCTAGAGAACCGGTAATCAATTGCTGTGAATTATATTATTGCACTGATAAGTCGAAATTATTGCATGAAGAATCATTCACCTACCCCTAGCATACTACTCATATTTGTTACTCGTTCAACTATTTTACTTGCTCTTTCTAAATTACAAATTTTAGTCATAATTTTACCAACCAAACCAAACACAGAGATTTTTTGTTTAATTAAATTCATCTCTCAACTCTATGTCCTCAAGCAGTCCTTGAGATCGACATTCGGAGAAAAATCCTTTTATTACTACAATAGGCAAAAATAGTACACTTGTTATTTTCCTATCAAGTTTTTGGCACCGTTGCCAGGGACTGCCAAAGATAATAGAGTTAACAGATTTATTTCAATTAAAATTTTGTTGCTCCGCGACTAAAATTTTATTTTCTGTATTATAGTTACTTTTGTACTTTTCTCATACTAACCTCTGTTTAATCTGTGTATGCGAGGTAAGGGACGCAGAACCAAAAAGATCTTTGCGTGCTAGGCTCCGACAGGCTAAACGAGAAAGAGTGGCAGAATCAGAAAGAGAGGAAGAAATCATTGTTCACTCCGAACATTCAGATTCAGAGTCAGATGCAGGTTCACATCCAGAAGTTCATAACATGGATGACTTACCTCCTCCGGAAAGACTTTTGGGTGATTATGGCAGAGAAAATAATCCAGCAGTGAGATTGACGATAGTCAATCAACCGGTAAATGTTGCTCACTTCCAGTTGCACCCGTCAACCATTCGTCAGCTGGAAAGTAAACCTTTTTCAGGCAAAGTCAATGAAGATGCCAACAAGCACCTACAAAAGTTCCTGACTATGACCACATCATTGAAAATTGAGGGACATTCAGAAGAGGAAAAAAGGTTGGTCATGTTTCCATTCACCTTATCTGAAGACGCTGAAGAATGGTTCTATTCCCTACCTGCAGGAAGTATTACTACTTGGCAACAGATAGAGACAACATTTCTGAATGAGTATTTTCCAACTTCTGTGTATATCCGTAAGAGGTATGACATTTTGAATTTTAAACAAAAGGATGGAGAGTCACTTGGAGATGCTTACAAAAGGTTTAAGAGGTGTTTAGTTACATGTCCCACTCATAATCTGGACGCAACTCAACAAATGCAAAACTTTGTGAATGGGTTGAAATTGAAGACTAAGCAACTTATTGATACAGTTGCCGGTGGCTCAACTAATTTCTCAACAGCCACTGGTATTAAGAAGATTATTGAGGCTATTGCTGCAAATGAGCATTTGGAGCTATATGATCGTACTCTGAGTCAACCTGAAGGAAAAATTGATTTAAAACTGGAAAATCAGGTTGTGAACATGGAAGATCAAATTAAAGCTGAAGTGGAGAGAAGATTGAAAGGTGTGAATTTAGGTACTCATACGGTAGTTCAAGTTCAACCTGCTCAAGCGATGGTCTGTGAAATCTGTGGCGGACCACACTTTGCCATTCATTTTGTTGCTATTGCGGAACAAGTGGAGGCTATAAAGTTCTTGAGGCAGAATAACCCCTACTCCAATACTTATAATCCAGGGTGGAAGAATCATCCAAATTTTTCGTGGAAGGATCAGCAGGGTAATATTCCAAAGCAAGTTCCTCAACAGCAACAGTATATGCCTCAGCAACAACCACCTTACCAGCAACAATATCAGCCACCTCAGCAATCCTATCAGCAACAAGGGCCGAAGAAAGCAGATTAGGAGATTGCCATTGAAAATTCAGGCAAAGGATCAATCAATAGAAGGATTAGTCTCTAATACCAGCATAAGACTCAAAATCCTCATTATTACACCTATGATTGATTAAGACACCCAGTTATCTAAGTACAGGATTACTCAGATCAACAGACTAGGGTTTGGAGCCTATCAAGGACTAAAATCAGGGATCACCTTTGGGAAACCCTAAAAAGCCCCAGGGGATCATTCAAAGACATCAATCATCTACAAATAACTCATATGACAAGATCCACTGGACATTACACCCCAATTCAAAGTCTACAGTCATTATTTTCATATGGTCGACAATTAGGGTTTTTGACCTAATTCACCAGGATGGTTGACTTTTAATCAGGGCATGGATCCAAAACTCAATACATGATTCAAGAATCTCTACTACCTCAATATAATCCATTTACATCATTCATTTGAGGAGAAGATCTTGTTTCTTCACAAAAGCCCAAAAATTCACTTTGTCAGGAAAAGTCAACTGTGTGGGATCATCATTGACTTTTAAGGTTTTTGGTCAAAAAATGACTTTCAAAGATCAATATCATCAATATATGGATGTCAAAGTCATTTGACCAAAGAAATTCAAAGAAATTCATCAAGGAGCAAAAAGTCGGGAATTAGGGTTTTTGAGGGCATGGTGAGAACTCAAAATTTCACCTACACAACTCAAAAAACTTCCAACATGAAAGTTGTAGATCTTGCAAAATAAAACAACATCTTACAAAGGAACTTTTTTCAAAAGATCAACCATTTAAGGGTTTTGGAGATTTTGAAGTTTTAGGTCATAAACACTTAGAAAATTTTCTAAGTGTTTTAACCTAGTTTTCATCCAACTTTGGGCTCATTTTTCACAAATTTCCCAAATGATTCTGAAGAAGACATAAACTAATGATTTAAAGTAGATGTTTAGGGCTTTCCAAATTGTGTTCAACCTTCTCCAAATTCAATTTGAGCTAAGAGTTATGCTTGTCCAAAGTTGGCCTCATGAAGTAAAATTATAGGTCATGAGCAAATTGGAACTTTGCAATTTTGTGCATTTTTGCTTCACTAATGGATGCTACACGACCCATAACATGTCTGAAACAATACCATGCATTCATTTTCACCATGCCATGATAATTGAAGAAGATTCCTAAAACAAGAACATGTGATTATGTAATGATTACTTTTGAGAATTTATGGCAAATTGATGAATCACCCAAGGAATCTTCTCACCAACCAATTAGAGCTCACTTTGCATCTGAATTGTCCCCTAAGATCAGATAGAATCAATGGATAGGGGAGGTGGCTCGAAAATGCAATGATCACACTTGGATATTCTTTGAAATTTCTTCATGGCTAAGAAACCAAACTTGCTTCACTAAGCAAGCTCACTCTCCCAATCAGTACTGAGACATTTGCCTATAAATAGAGGCCTCATTCTCATTCAAAAAACACACCAAAGCAACCATATTCCTTGCTTTCTCTTTCTCTTCTCATGTTCATTGTTTTTCAAAGTTCTTTGGCAAGAAGAATCGATTTCTTCAAACCAGAGCTTATCTTTGGAAAGTGAGCATTCTAACATCTCAAGGGAGGTCATTTGAGGTGATCCAAGCACCTGGATCACTTCTGTAAGTAGAGGAACACCATTGTTGCTCTCACTTTGGAGCATTTGCAGTTGGAGGTCCATAGAGTGATTCAGGAGGTTTCAAGTCAAGCCAATCATCCAGGCACACTCCTCAGGTCATAGTGAAGCTAACCAGATGGCTGCAGCTCATCTGTAACTCCAAATTCAACAACCTCCATGTTCACTTGAAGCTGAAATCGAGGGAGGTCCATAGAGCAATTCAGGAGGATTCAAGCTCCAATAAGCATTCAGTTAGCATCATTGAGTCTCAAGGAAGCTATTGAGATCATTCATTCAAACCCAGGTAGGTCATCTTCTACGAAGCACGAATACAGCGCAACTCGGAGTGGAAGGGAAAGATAACGGTCGTCACGTTTCATCGTAGCCCTTTTCCCGAAAATTACCAATTTCCAACTTTGTAAATACTCCATGGAATCAAGCATTTGGCTGATTACCATTCCATATATAATAATTTGAGCCTTGTGCTTTTCCTTTGCAATCTAGTCTTTTTCAGTTTCTTGAAATGCATTTTAAGTTTAAACAGTCATTTTTCTTGAAACAAATGTTTTCATAAAATAAAATGAATTTACTTGCAAAAATAAAGGTGAAATTTCTCTCTAAGGTTTACAAACAATAGGAAGAATGCAAATAGTTGCTCCGAGAACGGTTGAGACTCCGGGAACCAAGTTTTCCCCATGAGGTCGCTTTGCGAACATCTCCCAATGACGGATCTTTACTTCAATTCATATTACTCACTTCGGACAGCGGACAACTGATAACCAGATATTCCCAACAGAGTTCGAACTACAAGAAGAGGACATCTTCTGATCAACAAGAATTCAAGTCGCATCATAGGATTTTACATCCGCGACAATTCTATTCACATTCACTTTACATTTTATCATTGTCATAATATTCATGCATACATTACATCATAATTGCATAGTCGAATCAGGCTTTGATCCTGTGAGTGCCTAAGTCATTTAGGCATGAACTCAAGTTTCCCCTGCAAGTTCCGGAGAAACTTTTTCCTTTGAAACAACAGTTCATACACAAGGATCTCCCCAAGCAAGTCAACAAATGGTTGTCTCCCTCAAGGAGATAGTTTGTTCACTTTTGGAATTCCTCAGCCGAGATTCTCCTGCAGAGCGACACTCGACAGTCTTCTTCAGATAAGATAGTCTGCTTCACATTTTGGAATTCCCTAGAGGTTTGGTATTTCCCCAGCAAGGTCGAGAGATGCCACTTTTTCGTCAAAGAAAATAATTCAGGATCTCCCAGCAGATCGACAAATGATTCCCCAGCGGAATCAGTGAATGGTAATCTTCATCCAGAAGATAGTTCATGATCCCCAGCGGAGTCAACAAATGGTAGTCTTTCCCCAAGGAAAGACAGTTTGTCTGTTAAATACTCAAGAGATCGACAAATGGCAGTTTCTTCAAACAGTTTGTCTGTTTCAGGGATGTTTAGTTCCCCACAGAGTCAATAAATGGTAGTTTTCCCCTTAGGAAAACAGTTTGTTGATTCCCCAGGCACCAGTCGACGAATGGCAGTTTTCACCCCGAAAACAGTTCGTCCGCCTTCAAACAAAGTCATTAGCCCCTCAAAAGAGCGCGGGCCCATATGACAATCTTTCAAAGATGCCAAGTCAAAAGGGAAGATGTTGAAGTTTCTTTATTTACCATCAAATGGTATCTTACCCCCAAGTGCTGGTAAGAAGTTTGATGAGGAAACAAACCTTTGAAGTTTCTTTATTTACCATCAAATGGTATCTTACCCCCAAGTGCTGGTAAGAAGTTTGATGAGGAAACAAACCGTTGAAGTTTCTTTATTTACCATCAAATGGTATCTTATCTCCAAGTGCTGATGAGAAGTTTGATGAGGAAACAAATCTTTGAAGTTTCTTTATTTACCATCAAATGGTATCTTATCTCCAAGTGCTGATGAGAAGTTTGATGAGGAAACAAATCTTTGAAGTTTCTTTATTTACCATCAAATGGTATCTTATCTCCAAGTGCTGGTAAGAAGTTTGATGAGGAAACAAAACCTTGAAGTTTCTTTATTTACCGTCAAATGGTATCTTACCTCCAAGTGCTGGTAAGAAGTTTGATGAGGAAACAAAACCTTGAAGTTTCTTTATTTACCATCAAATGGTATCTTACCCCCAAGTGCTGGTAAGAAGTTTGATGAGGAAACAACCTTTGAAGTTTCTTTATTTACCATCAAATGGTATCTTATCTCCAAGTGCTGATGAGAAGTTTGATGAGGAAACAAATCTTTGAAGTTTCTTTATTTTACCATCAAATGGTATCTCACCTCCAAGTGCTGGTAAGAAGTTTGATGAGGAAACAACCCTTGAAGTTTCTTTATTTACCGTCAAATGGTATCTTACCTCCAAGCGCTAGGTAAGAAGTTTGATGAGGAAACAGACCTTTGGAGATTTTCTCTTTATCTGAGATATTGTCCAAACGCAACTGAGGCCAGTTTCGAGATATGGACATCCGAAACAAGGAGGAGGTTGTTTACCTTTTTCTAAGTATCAACACTTAGTTAAAGAAGATGGATTGCGCATCCTACATTGCCATCCATTCACCAGAATCCACATCAAGTATTTCTGCAGGAGTTTGTCTCCTCATCCCCCGCCAAGTGCGACAACGGGATCAAATCATGCAAAGATTTTATCATCTCAGGAGCGCCCAAAATTCGGGCATTCTTTGATATTTAAGTCTCTTTTACGCAGAAGAGATCGAGATATCAATCTCTCTCCCTCCAGTTAAAAGAAACTTAAATAGGGGCATCTGTCATACCCTAATTTTTGACCCCCCTGAGATGACATATCTTCAGGATTTTCATCAAGTCAAAGTAAGTACCTAGGACAGTCTGGCATTCAATCGAGGGTGTTCAAAGACAAGAAAATTCAGGCAAAGGATCAATCAATAGAAGGATTAGTCTCTAATACCAGCATAAGACTTAAAATCCTCATTATTACACCTATGATTGATTAAGACACCCAGTTATCTAAGTACAGGATTACTCAGATCAACAGACTAGGGTTTGGAGCCTATCAAGGACTAAAATCAGGGATCACCTCTGGGAAACCCTAAAAAGCCCCAGGGGATCATTCAAAGACATCAATCATCTACAAATAACTCATATGACAAGATCCACTGGACATTACACCCCAATTCAAAGTCTACAGTCATTATTTTCATATGGTCGACAATTAGGGTTTTTGACCTAATTCACCAGGATGGTTGACTTTTAATCAGGGCATGGATCCAAAACTCAATACATGATTCAAGAATCTCTACTACCTCAATATAATCCATTTACATCATTCATTTGAGGAGAAGATCTTGTTTCTTCACAAAAGCCCAAAAATTCACTTTGTCAGGAAAAGTCAACTGTGTGGGATCATCATTGACTTTTAAGGTTTTTGGTCAAAAAATGACTTTCAAAGATCAATATCATCAATATATGGATGTCAAAGTCATTTGACCAAAGAAATTCAAAGAAATTCATCAAGGAGCAAAAAGTCGGGAATTAGGGTTTTTGAGGGCATGGTGAGAACTCAAAATTTCACCTACACAACTCAAAAAACTTCCAACATGAAAGTTGTAGATCTTGCAAAATAAAACAACATCTTACAAAGGAACTTTTTTCAAAAGATCAACCATTTAAGGGTTTTGGAGATTTTGAAGTTTTAGGTCATAAACACTTAGAAAATTTTCTAAGTGTTTTAACCTAGTTTTCATCCAACTTTGGGCTCATTTTTCACAAATTTCCCAAATGATTCTGAAGAAGACATAAACTAATGATTTAAAGTAGATGTTTAGGGCTTTCCAAATTGTGTTCAACCTTCTCCAAATTCAATTTGAGCTAAGAGTTATGCTTGTCCAAAGTTGGCCTCATGAAGTAAAATTATAGGTCATGAGCAAATTGGAACTTTGCAATTTTGTGCATTTTTGCTTCACTAATGGATGCTACACGACCCATAACATGTCTGAAACAATACCATGCATTCATTTTCACCATGCCATGATAATTGAAGAAGATTCCTAAAACAAGAACATGTGATTATGTAATGATTACTTTTGAGAA